>NC_091484.1:68621492-68927253 GCF_947461875.1 Haliaeetus albicilla | reverse complement strand
TTAAATAATACTTCTAGTCTATAGCAAGCAGATTCACAGAACAATCTGTGTCTTCCACAAATTATGTCTACTCAGTCTACAGAATGGCCTGCATTTATTAATTGATTTAGAAGTACACAATTATAATTTTGTAATACTATATATAATTTCAATTCTGTAAATGCATACAGTAAATCTTTATTTTTCCTTCTGGCTTGCCATTCGGTCATCACAGAGTAATTAGTCAAGTTCAACAACTTCAGATATATTATGCGAAGAGCAAAGTTACCCTTGAGACATACAAATACTTATTTCCAGAACTACCTAATACAAGAAAAACTCCATGGATTTTACTGAAGCTCATCATAAGCAGTTTGAACTTGGTTTGTAAGTAGGCAAGACACTTATCCCCCCCAGAAGTTTTGAAACACAGGTAAGAACACGTTTCTTTAGAAACCGCACAACATTCAACCATGAAGTCTGCTAAATTAGTAATTGCAACAGGAAGGGGAAGAGCACCTTACTACAGTTGTTTTCCCCTTAGAACAAGGGCAATGGACTCTCTACTTATACAGATCTGTCCCTGTGGGCACCTGGTCAGCAGTGGTTAATCTGAGGAGTTACGAGAATATTCTCAGAAAGGACTGAGACCACCTGGCTGAGCGACACAGGTAGCACTATTTCAGCCCACTGGCTTCCCTCTGCAACATTGACAACCACCTTCACCAATAAAAAGTTGTGGGTCTTGTTTTGTTTTAAAGTTGACAACACTATTCTTTATTGGCAAATATTTTCAAATGTATCTTGTTATAAGAATTCCATCGTTTCAGAAGATACCAGATACAAACCAGCAATGGTCCACAGGATGATTATGCAGCTAAGTACACACAACCACATGACCGCTCTTGTTCAGGTGCCAAGCCAAGCAGAGCTGGGACCACTCTCATCCAAAAGCCACATGTGTGTTATTGTGGTGCCAACATCAGGCTAACCTTTACACTGCATTGCAGTTCAGGTTTAGGTATCTTATAGTACTGGCAGAGTTAATGTTCAACTGTCTGAAGATATTTATATACACACTGCATCCACATACACCACAACCTTGCAAACAGCTCGGAAGAGACATCTCCTTGATTGCTATATAGCCAACAAAACCACTACTGCCCCCACCAACCGCCCCAAAACCTCCCTGAGTGTAGCCCCCCATCCTCCTGCTTTCATTAGTAGTCGTCTCTAATTTTTCTAATTCATATTCAAAGCGTGCTTTTATGCAGTCTGTTTTGCTGTCTAGAGTTACAAGAGTATGAGTAGCAGCATGCGTTCTCTCAATCAAACCAGTCAGATAGATCTGTTATTTAAAAACATGCAAACCCCAAACAATGCTCTAGGGCTGAGATCTTGCCTGCCAACTTTCAGCCCAGAGTAATCAGCCCTTAAAAAGAGATTTATAAATGCAAGTGCTGACAACTAACTTTCACACTGCGAACACCACCACCATAAAACAAAAAAGCTCACTAGAATAAAAGATCTTTTCATTGCTCTTCCAGCAAGCACAAACAAAAATAGATTTGAGTTTGGCTTTGTGCAGAACTCTTCCTAGCAAACATTTTAGGAACTTTAAACACAGATTAAGATAAACTTTTCACAAGGCTAATACAGAAATACACTTCCAGTTACATGAGAAAGCCTAAAATGTTTTCAAAACAGAGGTGCACTGCTTAACTTAAGCTTCATAACAAACTTCCAGTTGCAGGCCAGAAACCCTCTTTCTACTGTCAGAGATAACATACTTTCTCACCATCTTTCACAACCTTATGTATCCACGAGGATCACAACACCACAGCAGAAGTAATCAGAGCTACCACTGACCTCAGCTTTGAAAAGAATTTTAGCACCTGCTGAACACATCACATAGTTGATACAAGAAATAACAGATGCCTCTTCCAAAAGTATGCTATTAATTTAACACATGAGCTCCCGTTTAAACAACATTTACCTTTCTTTATTAGTTTCACAAGTGTTTTGAATACCCAAGGGGTATGTAATATGTCAAGAGTTAATCATGCTCTCAGCCCAGGTAAAACTGCTAACTCAGATACAGGATAGTTAAGCTTATAGAGCATCATCAAGAAAAACTGACAAATCCTAATCCTGAAAGGCTGCAAGTTTCCCTCCGTCTTAGCATTATGAGTGGTGATACAAACTACAGCTTCCAATTTTAATCAGATGGCTGTTTTAGAAGACTTTCAAATAAAGATTTCAGCTGTTAATGTAAGTGCTGAACCATCATCCTGCTGCATGGGGCACATGTTACCATTTTGTAGATGAATAACCCTACAAAGCTGTATCTTTCTGATACAGAAAGCCTGTGACAGAATTCAGGGGTTTCCATCTCTCCTTTCAAAGCAGGAAATCAGTTTCTTCACAGAGCAGATGCAACAAGCAATCTATCACTCAAAGGATGGCATTATTTACAAGAAAATATACTGTGAAGGGATACATTACCACAGTGGACAAAGTAGCTGGGAACGAAAAATCTAACCACCCCAAAAAGCACATCTACTGGTGGCGATCTCAGCAACCACCATTGTGCCTACGTCAGTTGTAAACTCTGTATTACGCAACAGCAATTAAAAAGCTGACATGACATAAATATTTAGTCATAGCCATGTGTCTACAGAAGTTAAATACTGAATACACTCCTATTTCAAAAATCATCATAAGGCTCTGAATTTGTTTAACTGCTAATTAGCTAAGCAGTTGGGGGAAAAGTTGAAAATTTCACCTCTGGATGTTAGTGTGACCCAGACATTTATCGAAGTCTGCCAGATGAAAATTTCAAAATGTACATGCATCCAGTGTACGTGCCAGCATGGTGGCTTGAAACTTAGATTTCAAAAAACCCGAGAGAAGTACTGTCTGATTTGTTTCAGTTTTCCTTCCTGCCAAGAAAATTACTCATGCCCTGGCACCCCCCAGGCAGCACCCAGAACAACACAACTTTTTGGTTCTTGAAGAGGAACATGGACATAAGCACAGGGGGTGAACCTGCAACAGGACACTTGGCAGGTGCAAGGCATTTTAAAACCCACGTGGCAACTGGGTGTTTGCAAGAAATGCACTGTGTCAGAAGACCACCTAAACCTTAATGCTATACTTTTTTAACATTCTGCAATAGAAAACTCCAGCTCAAATAGTTCAGAGCTGCTGCTGCATCTACTTCACAAGTTTTTTTAAAAAAACCTTCTGTTTTATAAAGTTGATAGCCTCCAAAACTGTTCTGCAATTCTATTAATTATCTCTTCAAATGTAGTCTCTCCTCTAAGAATGGCTGAGATTTCAAGAGAAACAGCAAACCTTGCTATTTAGAGGGAACACTGCATTTGCTTATTTAAAGATTTATGAAACGTTTCCGTGCTAGGCTTCACAAGTGATTTGCAACTCCATCATTTACTGATCTAACTCACACACAAACCCGTGCTATGGAACCACACACCAGAACTGATTACTCCTCAAGTCTAGAAATTCAGATTGTTAGAGTAATTAGTTGTCCAAGAGATATCAAGCACTAAGTTACTAAACAAAGGTCATAAAATACCAAAGAAACCTGATAGTGGTAAATAAGGACTCTATATAGAGCTATATGAAAAACTGTCAGTCAAGAGCAAGAAAAGTGGGAAGGAGGTAAAGTTACAGCCTTATTCACTCACCTAATCTCAAACAACAGGAAGAAAGATCTTGATAGTACACAGAGGATAACAGGATGATCCCCAACAACAAATAATCATGATTATCTTTATGTCTAGCCTTTTATGCATTGTATTTTAAATATATATGCTTAAAATAAAAGGAAATCTTTTCACTATATTGAAAGGTCTCACACAGAATTTCCAGTCCTCTTGCACACCATGATAGTTTTACACACATGTGCCATGTGATGCGCACTCAAACATCACTGAAGAAACAGACTAATAAGCCTGTGGATCATATCCTCCTCAGTAATGTAATGCACTAGATGTTTAATAGTATAGAATCTAAAAAAAAAAATCTTACCATTTAGAATACTAGGAGTGCCTACCAAGACAGGAATAACCCACTGTGAAGAAATTTTTCTGCCTGGTAAGAGTATCATGTGCCTTGAAGACAAGTGTGATTGTGTCATGAGCAGTTTTCAGTTTGCTTATAGCTTGTTCTCCGTTTCCAAGTCTGAAGCAGCACTCTCCTGACTGCAGGCTGAAGCACATGCACTCTCCTGACTGCAGGCTGAAGCACATAACATTAAGAAACCCAACTCATTAATTAACAGGGGTTGCTTCATGTAGCACATCCATCACAAAGCCACAAGCTTGTTTTCCTCACTGTAAGTGGACTAACAGCACACACCCTGCAGGTTATCCATAAAGATGCATATTTAATTTCTATTATAACTATCATGTCAGATAAGATATTCTTTTTCAGATGATGATTTCAAAAAGTACCAAACTGTTAATTAAAATAAACCCTTCACTCTCCCGTTTGTGCATTATCTGAGCAACCCCTCAAATGGCAGAGTTAAAGTTGTTAGCAGCTCTGCCAAACCATGACAACTCTGAAATGAAAGGTGGGGTGCTACTTTAATATAAAGCATCTATGATCATAATTCTCCACAAGCCCATCCTCTCTTGAAAAGTTGTTTTTTATTTAGTTGAATGTAGAATTACAAATTCTACATTCATGACCAAGGCCTAAAAAAGCAGAAAACGTTTAGCACTGGTGGAAGAAGGTCTTTTATCTTTCTCCGGAAAGAGGAATTTACCACTCAAGCACATTAGGCAAGTACCTCAAAGTATGATGATTTTCCACTAAAATACTCCATCACTCACCCACTATTAGGTGCATGAGCATTTGACTTCCTCCCTACCTCCCAGCACTGGTCTCTCTTTTACTTTTCCAGGACAGAAAACATCACCAGCAAGAACAGAATTTGAATAATTTGAACAATGCCCCTTTCCCACAAACAGTTAAACAGAGAACTACACCAGTAGTTGCTTGCATACACACTTTACTTCTGGGACCACGAGAAGAGTAGTAGAGGAGAGAGGACCCAAGTTGAAGAACTGATGCTATTAATCCTTCTTTCCTGTTCTCCAGGAAACCAGCAGCAGCAGAGTACTGCAAACCACGTACGGCAGTTCTGAGTGAAACTTAAAAGGTCAAGTCCACGTCACTCTGCTGCTATTACTCTTGCCTACAAAACATCACAGGTAGTTCCTACTACAAGACAAAGAAAGAAAAAAAGAAAAAAAAAAAAGGAAAGAAAAGACGACAGTAACATACCTGCAGGACTTTGACAAGAGAAATCCCAGCAGAATGTCTGTACTGAATTAAAGAGAGAAAGAACAGGTCAATGCAAACCACTGCTCTTTTGCATTGGAAAAAAAAATCGGAAAACCAATTAAGCCTGAACACAGGGCAACAATGCTTCGAAGTACCTGCAGGACGACAAGCTTGGGGTTCCAGACCCTAAACTCTACACAGCATTTCACATCTACCTCTGCTTCCAAGCTGTGTAATTGAGAATACATTTGTTAAATGAGCCTAACCGTAGGGAGAGACTAACTTTTCATATAATTTTCTAAAACCAGCCAGCCTAAATAACGGCCAAGTATAGAAAAAATCCAAGTTTACACCTAGCATGGGTTAACAGAAACTGCAGAACGCGATGGAAGCTCCCTCCTTCCGCATGATTTTTTAAAATTAATATAGTTTAAAAACTGATGAGGTTTTCATCAGAGCACAGGCATCGTATACTATACTAATCCACTGCTCACATTAATTTCTTGTAACACTCCCATCCACCTGCATTTACCTGTTACACTTGACTAAGCTGCAAGGCAACAGGCTGTTCTTCCACAGTGTCCAGTGCAGTGGGATTCTGATCTGCAAATAAGTCACAGCTGAGGTAACACAAATAAAAGTGTTGGTATTTTTACTAATATACATAATTTTAACTGCTAAAATTGTTTACCTACTACACAAATATTAACTCTAGACGCTTTGTTGTGCTCTTTGATGGGCTAATTGCATTTTTTTTCTGAAAGTCAAAGCTTCTCAATAACTTCACATATCTTTATGCCTACAAATTAGCTGGGAGACTATTCCAGGCTTTTAATGTAATACCAATATTTAATGTCAAATACTGTTCACTGATGTGGAAATTAATTTTTTCACTTAATGCAAACATTAGGAAAGCATCACAAAAATCTGTTTCTGAAGTTTAGCACCATCAAATGAAAAACTTCATCTAATTCATCAACTGTCATCATCCATGTTGCTTGTCTGCACTGAGGTCACATGAGTTAACAATTGCACAATACGTCTGTACACATAGAAAGCAGAAGACCAAGACACAACTGAGTAGAAGCAGTAGATTGAATTGGAAAGAAAATTAAAGCTTGCCCTGGAGTGGATAGGGCAGGAGCTGATACCTGTTAGTACTAATGACTATGGGTTTCACAAAATATTGTTCATTTCTGTACTATTTTTAAAAAGGCATTTTCAGAACACTAGACAGTAACTTAAAACTCTTAAACTCTGATTTATTTAAAGGGAAACTTTCCAAAAACTTCCACATATCTTCAGCCTATATTACTCCTTCCCATAGCCAACCAAGACACCACATGAAGAGATTAACATAGCTATCAGAAAAAGCCACATGAAAGACTTCTCAGATATTTTTTTCCCCCATAAACTATAGTTCCTCATTTTGACACACATCTTATTTCCAGCAGGTGAGTTTACTTTGGCACTCTGGATACTAAGCCTGTCTCATTCTATCATATCTTCTCTGAACTCATGCACACATGAGGAATTATTATGCAGTGATAATATCTTGCATAATAATGTATTTTCCTTGTTTCCCTTCCCTCCCCACATAGCTGGCTTGCTCTCACTTAACCAAGGGGTTTTGGGGGGTTCACTTTTCTTTTAAGTATCTACTGAAGTGAAGTCAGAGATTAATCTTCCTATTCCATTGCTGAAGGAAGCAACAATTAAGTATGCCAAGAGCTCACACAGAGCAGTGAAGTTTACAGAAACTGCTGCACCTTCACCCATGAGGGGCAGATTCCTGACTTGAAGTGAAAACTAGAAAAGATACTGAACTTTGCTGGTTAACAGCCTCACCAGCATCTCAGCATGCCAGTCTTGCAGTAAGTGGACCTATCATTTTATAAATTGTTTATTTCACAAAGTTCTACAGTATTTTACTAGCTGCTTTGAATTTTTAAAGCTAAGGTGCAGGAACTGATTATCTATTTGGCCTTTCCTAATTCTTCAGAGAAACACTAAGTCTTCAAAAGATACAACACATGACAAAGTACCAGCAGCTTTAGCACTTGCTTAGAGGGAACAAGTTAAATGTTGTGCATGAAGAGTGCCAGTTTAGCAATGCTGGGAACAACTAACTTCCTTGTTTCAATTACTGAATGTTTCTCCTCCGATTTACCAGTACGATATTTAAGTTTTCCGCATACTTCACTACACTGCTAGCCAGAAGGTGGCCAATGCACACTCACGATGCTGCCTGTGACTCTAGGCAGTGCAGTTCAGGAAGGTAAAGGAAATAACTAACCCAGCTCTGCTGGGCAGGATTTTATGGGCAGCACCTTCTTCAGAAAAATTCAGAAGGTGGCAGAGGAGGATGCAGTATTTTATGATGAAAGACAAGACTAAAAACATCACTTGAAGCTATAAGGTTAACATTTAGGGCAGTTCCAAGGGTGAGGTCAGAAGTCTGACATTCTTTAACAGGTCTTAATAGGCTTATCTTAGAATATTGCTATTATTTGGATTCCTTGTTTCAAGTCTGCAATCAGTGCTGTGCTTAAGCAAGAGGAGGTCAAAAACTGTATTAGGAACTTATAGGACACTTAATATTTTTAATGCTTTGAATTATTCTTTAAGACACACACATAGTTTCAAAGCCGATTTTCTAAGTTCTTTATCATCACATTCTCAGATCACACAAACACCTGTTTATATTAAGGGAAGCAGAGATCTTACACCAAGGATCTCCAATTCAAATTCAAATGCACACAGAACTAGGATTCTGGAAAAGATTTGATGCAGACTGATGGGACAGCTATTACAGTGCTCCTAGAATACATCTTCGGTCAGAACAGCTCTGAGAAAAGTGAGATAGAAAAGGGTCTACGCCTAGATAAAGTCCAGGTGAGAGGCATATACAGAACCAAATAAGATGTTGATAATTAAAGTGATAAATGAAAAGGTACAATGACAAGTTTTCTTCCAACACGAATGTATACAATAATCCTTGACTATGCAAAGACTATTTTAGTAAACAGTCCTTCTGCAAAACAAACAGCCTAGGATGAACCCCCCTCAGGTTTTGGGGTTTGGGTTTGGTTTGGGGTTTGTTTTTTTTTATGACTTGAAAGGCATTCTTTACCTAAAATATGTTAGTTTAAGTTTTGAAACATGTTCAGGAGGAAATCTAAAGTAAAATTAAACTATTACAGAAGAAGCGTCATTTAACTTTAAGGTTTCGTAATAAGAAAAAGGAAGCTAGTGTTTTTGCCAATGATTATTTCATTAACCTCTTTGCCAAAAATAGATTTTAACCCAAATAATCCAGTCATTTTAGTATTACTTCCTCTTTGAAAAAAGCCACCATCCTCCATTACAAGCTTTGCTGAAATCAGAAGCAACTCTTGCTTACTTTAAAACACTGTATGAAAGCCTATCACCTACTGGGTGCACACTTGTTCACAGTTAGAGCACCCCACCTTTTTAGAGTATCACTGTAATCAAAACTACTGGTAATTCAGGTTTTGACTCACTGTTAAAAGGATGGACTGTTCTAGTATTGGAGCTTGGATTTAAGGACAGTAATTCTTCCTTGCAAGTCAAAATAACTGGGCACAGACCCTTCTAAAAATTCCACTGATTCCTTGAATCCAAGCAGTTAAAGTACGCAACATTAATTAAGAAACAGAAAATTATAATTGTAACAAAATAGATTATAAGCCAAGCTGCAACATTTTCATAAAATAAGGATCCCCCTCCCTTATCATACAAATCTCTTAGACATCTATTATGAAGAATTGGACAATAAGCTTTAAACATGAACAGGGACACAAACCCAAGATCTTGGAGACAGGCCAATGCAGGCAACGATATTTTGCCCAATTTGTTTGCCTTGTTGCTTTGAACAGCAACATGTTGACCACTTTCTGTCCCTGTCTGTTGGGCAGCAACAACACTGAATGGGAATGAAACTCCCAAGATAAGATTGCAAATTCTGCACATATAGGTAGTTCAGCCCTTAAAGTAACCGTGCCCCAATGCATTCTTCACTTTTGCTCTATTTTTCTAATTCCTAGAGCAAGAATCAGAAACAAGTAGGATCCATCAAAACATTTGAGCATAAACCTTCAGCGCCACGGTATGAAAAAGCAAGCTACTTTGGACATTGGCCTGTTGATTCATCAGTTCCTTGTTTGAACAGTCAGAGTCAGACTCTGTTGTGGGGCAACCTACAACAGCATCATAACCTGTAAAAATATGCTTATGGATACCAACACTGACCAAAAACAAAACCATAAAGCTGCCAAGAGACATCACCGTAAAGCTTCTTAAGCATTCATTAAGTTTTTGACAAGTGAGACTTATCAAATAGTTAAATATTCTTTCCTCAACATAATTACTATTTAACTTATATTTTGTTTCTCAAGATCCCCTGTCAGATCACTGCCATCCTGTGATTATAAAATACTTGAAAATAGACTGCAGAACGTTAGGTCTGCCGAGAAATATGGAGAAACACTTGAACAGAATAACAGAAATCTACAATTTTGTGAAGTAAGCTTGTAACTCCATTACCAAGACAGATGGAAGTCTACCTTATGAACACCATCAAAGAAGTACTAATATTGATCACTGTTACTTATTTCCAGAAGCTAGCAGGGAAGGGCCAGTATGAAGGTGAGGGAGAATTAATCTAAGCAAAGGGAAACACCGTTCTGATACTTGTGCAAGAAAACACAGGAAAACTAAAAGCAAAATTAAGCAATACAATATTTAGACATGCAAAAAGCCCAGCTCAAGCTTTAGATAAAATAACTGCATGTTCTACAGCTACACTCAAAACTCAGTATATTCCTGAACAAGTCCCACGTGAACTACTGAAAGCATCTGACGGTGTAATTTCCAAAGTCTGTATGTATCGCCGGTGTTTGCTATTTTCAACAGTGAAAGTGATATAAGCATTTTAGGAAGGAGTCACTAACAGATAAAGCAACTGTGGGTCTAATTCATCATAAGCTACCATGCCAGATAGATGTCCATAGATATCTATAGGCACCTATGTTTCTATCGTATATGTGCAACAGTCCAGAACTAAAAGCTGTGTGTAGCTACTACTACCTCAAATACATGCACACTGAACTTGAGATATCCATGAACTCTAGATGGTTACAAAGGCAATCCAGAATAAACCTTTACTGTAGGATATACTCTCAGGGACACCAGCTCCTTACACGCCAACAGCCTTATGCGAATAACAACAGAGCTGCTGGAAGTGCAGAGGCGGCAATCCATTCAGCTTATGAACGAATGATTCCTTTTGTATTACATCATTCAACTACCCATTAAGGAGCTGGACTGACAGGATCCAGAATATGCATAGCCCAGCCCTCCACGGTAAATGAGCGTTAGAAAGATTAAGGCTCAAAGAAATTGGTGATTCATCAGGGCGTCAAAACAGCGTTTCCCCAATTCCCTGCAATGTTCTAGGCCAAGTAGCTAGCCACATATTAGTAACCCCTGCCAGACTTCCAATTTTGGAGTTAATTGCTGTTCCTGAAACACATACCCAGACACAAAATACCTGCAGCAGCACACATCACAGAACGAACTCCTTCATGGCCATCCTAATCACGCAATTATGCTGTATTACAGTCACACCTAATTTAAGTACTCCAAAGTACCTCTGTTGTCTGCAGGTATTAACTCTGTAGCACCTGCTTCCTAATAGAGGGTGACACACATCCCCTTTAGAAAGGGTACCTAACAGCAACACACACACAACACACAGATGCGTGAGACCAATGGAAAAAAATGTCCTTGGCTCCATCACATCACCAAAACTTGAGAATTATCAGCTATGAACCGATTAATAGAATTTGCTTCTCTCTTGCACTACTTTGTGGAACTCTGCTAGATTAATTTAAACGAATGGATGGTACAGAAATCAACTCCTAGTCTCCTGTTTCTAACAAGTTCCTCAATCTTACTGGTTTTAGATAAATTTTTTATCATGAGCCAGTCAAAGCCGGCACATCCTTAAAGAGAAAGAAACCGACTGTTGAACAGCAATGGGTCTTCTTCAATTACCTAGTATTTACAGCACCAAATTATTACTATTGACCAGGTGAAATATCACCGAGTTTTCTATTCAGAGAAAGTGCTTCAGAGGTATTCTTTTTTCGTGTTTGACTGTGATGACACACTAGCTTGCTTTGAGTTTAGCACAGAGGGGTTAATACATAGGGAAAGAAAACAGAACTTCCCCAAAGCATTAGCTTACAACTGTATTTACAACATTTTCAACTGGTACTTTTGATAAAGCATAATACCAGTTTGGGGGGAAGAGTGTGTGTGCATGTGTGTTTTCTCTTTTTTGGGGTATCACATAGAACTAGCATTGTTTCAAAGTTTAAGTTTTACATCACTTTCCCCTCCCTAATTTAATGACTGGCTTACGTGGTGAAATCCACCTGTCTAGATCTTATTTTATGTGGACTAAAATAATAGTATTAGTTTCAGCACGCACATGCCTTGCTTTGGGAACAACATTGCTCAAATACTTTTCCAGAGCCCTTAGTACAAGAGTAGCTTTTACTCTCATCTTCTACACAGTTCTCGACATACTATTCCCTCTTACAAAACTGCATGGGGAGGGGTTAATTTTCTTCCTTACAACGTCCTGTTTTGTAACATCCTTCCTTTCCTACTAGTACCTGTGTGCCTATTCTGATGCAAATACAAGAGACTTGCAATGCTCATGTTAGTTTAACATCACTGATTACATACAGGAATAAATGCAGCCAAAGATTATCTTCTACAGTTATTTCTATGTTACACAAACTTGTTGTCTAAAAATGTCATTTCGCGACTAAATGCTTAAAGGAACAGAACACTATGTAAACCACATTTTTGACTTCTTACATCATGTAACAGTTCCTCACATGTACACGTACACACACACACACACACAACCACACTCCCAAAGCTTGATATTCTCCAAACTTGAAACTGCGTTTCCTTGCTTTCTTTATCTGGTCTCTTTTGCCTCTTTCTCTGTGCCAGCGATAGCCTTCTTGACACTGCATTTGTTAGCTAGCTCTACAGTCACCTTTGCACCTTCTTTCACAGAGCATCTCCAAGACAAGAATGCTCTTCTTCAAGAGGATCGATAAGGCTGCTGACCTTGACAAAACCTGCTCCTTCCAACATAGGCACAAGAAAAGATAAGTCAAGTGCTCTACATGCTTATTTGTGTACCTTACCTGTTAATTTACGAGAACGTGAATGTCTGATGAATATATACAGGCATCATGGAATTAAACATTAATAGCGCTGAAGGGCCAAAAAGCCACCTAGATTAAAAAAATTAAACTGATGAAATACATCTACACCTAATTACTTTGCTCTTTATAACTCCTTTCTTGCTACCTTTCAGCTGTCACTTCAGGTTTGTCACGCACTATGGCCAGAAACATGCCTCTTCCGTGTCTAGCATGTGCATTTTGTGAGGTAATGTAATAAATATTTAACAAAGAGTTTATATTACCATGCCAATTAAGCTCACAACTGATTTAAAGCCAGAGCCACTGCCAGATATGAGGCTTAATAAGAGACGCAACAACAGATCTCCACAGAACATGTAGATTAGACAAACCTGACTGTATTTATTTTGCATTTCAGTAAAATAAACCAAGTAGTTAATTTCACTCTAATCAAGTAAAACATCAGAGCCAGAAATTGCCTACATGGTTACCACATGTCTCAAAGAGAAACATAAAAAACCCCAACATCCCAAAGCCCCCACAACTGCCTCCAGTTCCAAGTCTTCCATCTTGCTCTGAGCTGAAGCAGATTTAAGGTCCAGACATATCTAAACAATATATATATGTACATATCAGTTATCCATATCTTTTTGTATATATTTATTTGCATTAGAGCAAGCTATAAAAAAGCAACCAAGGCAGAACACACTTGTGCCAACACCTTTATTCCCTTAAGGGGTTTGTGTGTAAACACTTGAAAACCCAGAAAGAATTACAAGGGAAACAATTCAACCTAACCCAGAACATTGTGTGCACTTAAGGACCTGATTATATGCCATGAAGATATACAATCACTTATTCAGGAACATCCAAGAGGTCAAATGTTTTCTATTAATTCATCTATGCAAAGCTTTTATTTCAGTTTCGCTAAGGATTTCTCCCCCCCCCCCCCAAATCTAACACCAATTAAACATAAGAGTAATTTTGGCTTCCATATAAACAATATACACATATAAATGGCAACACACCTAGAATACAATTTCCTCTAGATATTATATATAAAATACGTCCTGTTTTCTGCACGTACCTTATCAGGCCTCACCCTAGTTTTCTCCTCTCTTTCACTTCCAGCAAAAAATAATAGTAATAAAAAAAATTAGAAAATACCAATGTTCCTCTAATAGCTAGAGTGATTAAGCTGATTAGCTTCATATCTCAAGAATTAACTTGAAGAAATGCTTACATGTCAGCAGGAAACAAGTGAAAGTTCAACTGATAAAAACAGTTACCAGATCAGAATCAAAACCCTAGAGTTGTAAAATCCCAGCAAGTTTAAAAAAAGAACACAACACGCTTTGACCTTTGAAAATTTATCCAGTCCATAAAAACCAGGTAAGTTTGACGCGAAACTTAAACCAGATGAAAGCTGAAGGCCTTTCAATAGCGATCCTGAGGCAGCACTTAAGAACGGTTCCTACTCCAATTTTACTAAGGATTCAGATGGAGGCCAACAAAACTAGGCCAGAGACAAGACGCAGGATCGGAAGCCAGAATTCCCATGGTTTTACCCCAACCGTGACTCAAGTTTAAACAGTGGTTTTGAAACCATCTCTCCCTCTCTGTGGCCACAGGCAAGTCTTAACCACTTTGCCTCAATTCCCTTACCTGCAGAATAAAAATAATTACACTTATCTGCCACACAGGAATCTTGTACAACATTGTTTGGCAAGCGCACATCTGTTTAGACTGTGGACAAAGCTACGTAGTAATTTTGAGCATCTGCACAAACTGAAACCGAGAGTGAAAACAGCTTCGCTGAAGCAGCTAGCGAAGGCCGCACGACAACAAGATCCTAGGGGCAAAAACGCCGTCTGTGCGGCGGCTGCTTTTGCCAAGTCTTGCTTCGTAACCTGCGAGCACAGCCGGCCCGCCAGCTCCCGCACGACCAATTCACCTATTCAGGACACGGCTCTCACGAAAAGCCAGCGCTGCCCTGCGTCTGCCCGGAGCCATGGGCCAGGGGCTGCTACCGCCGCTTACTCCCGCCGTGCTCTTCCAGCGAGGGTCACGGCTCCCCAGCCGCCACGGGCGGGCAGCCGGGAAGCGCTGCGAAGCCGGTGCCTCAGGCGTGCCCCCACTCCGCTCGCCCCCTCCCCGCTGCCTCCAAAGGCGCTCGCCCCCGCTGCCCGCGGAGATCTCCGGCAACGCCGAACCGGCGCGGGGTTGAGCGGGGGGGGAGGCAAAGCTCGCTCGGCCGCTGCCCGGCCACCGTTCGGGGCCCGGGCCGGGGCCGGGGCAGCCGGCGCTGCTCGGCGAGGCCGCAGTGCGGGAGCGGCCTCGGCGGCCCAGCCCGGCGACCCGCCCTACCCCCCGCCACCATCGAGGCCCCCGACCGGGATCCCTCCTCCGCCTCCCTCCGGCCTCTCCCCCGGGAACCGCCTCGGGTGGGAAGATGGCGGCTCCGGCCGCCTCCCCGGTGCGAGGGGGGTGGCGGAACGGGGGAGGGGGGTGCCTCTCCCCCTCCAGCTGCGCCATTGCCCCCTCGCACCGGGAGCCCGGGCCGGGGGGAGCGGCCCGAGCGGGCGCCGCCGCCGCCGCCGGCGGGGCGCGGGCCCCGGGAGGCCCCTCGCACTCACCTGTCACCAGCAGCAGCCGCCGCCGCCCTCGGGCCGGGCCTCGGCGGGGAGAAGGCGGGCGGGCGCGGGGTCGGGGGGCGAGGGGGGGGTGTCTCCGCTGGCGCCGGGGCCTCTCGCTCCTGCCGGGCTTTCCGCTAGCGCCGGGGCCTCTCGCTGCGCCGCCGCCGCCGCCGCCGGGGCCTCGCCGCCGCCGGATGCCAGGAGGAGGAGAGCGGAGAGCGGGGCGGGGGCCGGGAGGAGGAGCGGGCGGCGGCAGCACAGCGGGGAGGGGGGAGGGGGGTGCGGAGGGAGGAGGAGGAGGAGGAAGGAGGAGGAGGAAGGAGGAAGGCGGAGGAGAGGCGGCGGCGGCGGCGGCTCCGGGGCCCGAAACGTCTCCGAGCCGAGACTCAACCACCCGCTCGCATGAGAGACCCGCTTCCGGCTCCCGGCGGAAGTCCCTCCTCCGCCGGCGGAAGGGATTGGCCGGCGACGCCGCGCGGAGCGGCGCGCCCGGCCGGCACCAGTGCCCAGGGATTGGCGGAGGGGGCCCCGCGCGCGGCGTGACGCGCGCGGCGGCACGTGACGCGCCTGACGTCACCCGCTCTGAATGAGCGCGCGGGGGCGGGCCGGCGCCGCCCGCCCACCCGAGGTGTTTTGTCTCCTCGCACTCGCCGTAGCCCCGCCGGCGGGGCGGGCGCCTCGGCCGGGGCCTTCCCCGGCACGGCCCCGATCGCGGCGGTGCCGCCGCTTCCTCCTGCTCCTCCTCCCGGCCCGGTGGGCGCCTTGTGCCTGGGGGGGACGACGACGACGACGACACACCGTCCGGCCTCCCCCAGGAGCCCCCGAGAGCCCCGCAGGGCGGCCCGCGCTCGGGCGGCGTTTCCCTCTCGAGGCGGGAAGGGAGGGAACTGGTGCCAACAGCCCGTCCTTCGGGCAGCGGCCCGGTCAGGCAGGACGCCTCACCGGTCAGTGCCCGCCCTCACCGAGGGCTGTAAGTCTAGGAACGCTCTGCGGGCTTCGCGGTGGGACGGGGCACGTCGTCGCCTTCGGAAACGCTGTCAGGGCAGCAGCGGGAGGGCCCAGGTGCCCGCCCAGAGCTGCAGACCCTGCCGCGGAATATTCTCGGTCTTACTACAGCAGCTTCTGTGGAGTCAGGCTCAGTAGTTGTGGCTTCAAAAGGAAGCGATAAACATAAATAGGAGGATTTTAGGAGAGAAGAGTATTTCCTGGAAGAGCCTCCTGTTCCGTGTGGGTTATGAAAGCCAGGAGACCGTTGTCTCGGTAGGACTCTTCTGATTTCCAGGTTGGGGAATAAAGTATATCCTCAGCCATATAAAGCTGGTGAATTCCAAGAGATTCAAGAGCTCTTCTGTTTGACCAAAGGACAGACAAGTCTTGTCAAATGGCTCTAGTTATTTCATACAGATCATAATTTGTTTTTAACTGCGGTTAATTAGGCAAATGGAAAACATGTGGTTTCTTCTCAGGATGTGGAAAAAGAAAACCACTAGAAAGAATAATCTTCCAGGACTGCTCCCAGTCCTCAGCTTGCCTTTTACCTCAAATGTGGCAAAACTACATCACCTCACAACCAGCTGGCAATAATTATCTGTACCATGCATTGCTGCCTATCTTTGCATCTCGGAAATGAATCCAGAGAGGGCCTTCTGGATCCTGTTTTTAATCCTTACTGATCAGAGTCATATTCCTGCCTTCAGGGTACCTGCTAGAAATTCCCATAGAGACAATGCTGCAATTAACTTAGGAGACCTATTCTAAGGACGCTCAAGTACCCTTTGGAACTGTTTTCGAGGTTGCTGTATTGTTCCAAATCCCTAGCTAGTAGAGGCAATAAAGCACATCATAGTGCCTGAAATTAGGTCAGGTCTTATCAGACATGAAGCTTTACTGTTCATCCGAGGGGAGTGTGTCTCAGTGTTCATTCTTGGGCAAACAGGTGCTTCTGCGAGCACAGGTGATGTTTTCCTTAGTAAGTTCTTTCACTTCTACAGAATTGTTATGAGGAAGAAACCCTGTGTGAAGGAAGATGGCTAGGCTAGAGCCTGATCAGGAAAAGGTATAAAACTTAACTTAGCTTTGAGTGTAGGTATTTAGGAGAACAGAAGATACCTCAAGCAGTGCAGGAAGTATGATTGATCCATTAGGTGGTCACCATGCAGCTGCTGTATAAAGAATTGATTACTTAAAAATCTAAAACAGTGAAACAATTGCTATTCCTAATTCTTTTTTTATCAGGGAGCTCAATATAATTTTTTTCTTTAATGCCAAGCTATTTTTCAGCAGACTGCAGTTCTTGTCAAGAAAAGGAAATAAAGAAAGGTCTAATTTTAAGCTCTCAAATATCATGAGCCCCATTATATCCTTGTTCTACAGGGGCCTCAAAATTCCTGATACTTACCCCTTTAGACATACAGTCTTCATGTCTCCCCCAAGCCGTACCCCCACGCAACACTTCAGCAGAAAACCAAACACGTCAGACCAATAAGAAGACTGCACCGTATCATTCATTCTGCTAACTCAGAGTTTATGATTGCAGAGCTCATCTCACTTTCTGCAACTGAAGGAGTGTGAGGGAGAGAGAAAATGATTCCCTTCAAAGACCAGCACATGGAGACAGCCTCATTGTAGGTAGAAGTTTTCTTTAATGGATAGTTTGTTCTGTTTGCTTTGGGTTTTTTCCCAAAGCAGCTTAACTGTGTTATTAAAGGAGAAAAATACTCTGAGACGAAATTTTTTAAAAGTTCAATGTTACAAACGTGTTATATATTGATAGACATGTCAATACAGATGTGTTTGGTTTGATTTTTATTTCCTTATTTTTAAGTTTTATTGTGGTTGAGAAACAGTCAAACTAGTGCACTTTTTCCATAAAGTAATATGAGTTTTCTACTTGTCTGGGCCACTTCTAATTCTCTTCTCAGTGTGGGGGATGTAGAACTTAATCACTAAATGCTTCCATTTTTTAATGGCACACTGCTGAGATCAAAGAGATTTGATGTTTTTCCTTGGTACGCTGGTAGCTGAGGAATGTGTGCACGGATATGAATAAAATATTACAAATCGACAATGGATGCTGTGTGGTAATAGAAACTACTCCTGTTTCTTCTACAGCTGAAACTCAGCAGTCTGGAGAGAGAATGTATCACTGAAGGAACAATGTGCGTGAACGATAGGATTGTTAGTCCACAAAAATCAAGAAAGATTAGACTAATTAGTTGGTTCTTTCTTGATCTGTCGTCAAAGAGATGAGGAAGGGACTATGTAAGTTAGTTCTCAATATATTAGTGATATATTGTTAAAATTATATTTTATAAGTTTTTTAAAATCAGGATTCCTAGTTCAGCAAAAAAGAATGCGGTATTCAGTATACTTAGGAAGAGAACTCCTTATGAAGAGGAACTGAAAAAAATACAGTATTTCTGGAAGCTAAACCTAGAATTGGGCAGTCAGAAACTCAAACCCTTAAAAATCACTAAATGTACTGGAATGCTTGGGCTTTACAGTCTTTACGATATCCTCTTAAGTATATAAAAAGGATAATATTTCCTTCCTCACAAGGGTGTAGAGGATATTAATTCATTAAAGTTTGTGAAGCACTCGGGTGATGTGATAAAAACTTTCACTGAAACAGGACTAGATTTCTGCTTTGTAAGGAAGTTCCTGGTTTGGGCTACTTTTTTTTTCCCCCTTTTGCTCCTTTAAAACACACTCTAGTAGTTACATTCTCAAAATATTTTATCCTGCAGATCTGTGGGTTAAGGCTTCATGAATCACCAGTATTTAAGAACTGCTGACCTGGAACACTTGCCAAAACCCACAAACCACTCAATACTTTGCAGCTTGTGAGATCTTATGAGCCAAGTAATATTTTACAATTCCTGATGCTGTTACCCAGCTTTGCAGGAAGAGAGAGATCTTTTCAAATGTAAGATACTAAATGATTGCATGCAATGGGCTATTCCTGTCATGAAACTGCAACTTAAATAGAATCCAGTAATCATTCTGCATTGCATTGATTTGATGAGTGGCATTTGAAGTATAAATTATTTCTCCATCAGTGTCTTTCATAAGTCACAGGTAAATAGTTGACTGTCTGTGTAAAAGACAGTCCCTATTCCAAGTAGACTACCATCTCAACAGTGAAAGCAGACAAAGATTAAGAGAAACTAAATACTGCTTCCAAAGGGAGGGGAAGGTAAGAGAGATTAAGTGACCTGCCAAAAGATTATACAAGATCTCTACATTTGAGTCTCTGCTCAGTGTGTGGAGCAGATAGTGTGATTTTTGTAATAGAGCTGTAAGGGTTGGACTTTGGTATTTCTAAGAGGTCATACTTACAGCAGGGTGACAGTGTCGTCTTGTTCATTAGCAGACAGGCAAGCCTGTACTGACAGAAGTAGTGAAGAGGTACATTGTCCTTCGCTCTTCAGAGTCAGGATTTCTTGTGTAACCTGCATGGTCCGAGTGATGTTGCCTCAACTGTACAGCTTCAGGGTTCTCCTTCCACTCCTTCCCCATCAAATACCTACAACAGCAGGATGCTGCGGGTGTAAATTTACCCTAACACCACAGAAGAAAACTGCTGCAGACAGCTGTTTCATATGTGTATTGGATACAAGACAGGTTTTCTATAGTCAGGTGGCTAAAAGTTTCGGGTTTATGATAAAGAGCACTTGATGGAGACTGTGGTAAATATACAAGAAATTCAGACACAGTTTACTGTTTCAAATGCTATAAAACAGAGACTATTATTAGTTTTAAAAATACTTCAAAATACTGTGGGCTACTTGTAAGGTCTGAGAGATGCTTTAATGTCAGCATGCTGGATAGTTCTGTTCATCAGGAGTTCCTAAGGGCATAGTGGGTTGCAGTAATCTCTTTGACACTACTGCTTTTTAGGGTCATTGTGACTCAGGATAGAAAGGAGTGTATCCAAAACACCCTTTCAGTGCTAGTGATTCCCAGCTGCTATTATAGTCCTTTGAGACCATCAGCAGCTGGTGTAGTTGGGAAGGGTCTGCCCAGACCATGCCAAGAACAGTGGAATTGCAAAATTGGCTCCAGGTAACTGTGCTACGCTCTACTTCAGATGCACCAAAATTGCTCAGTCCGAACAAGGAGACCATGTATCCTTTTTCAAAGTACTGGATGTACAGTGCCTGACACTTCATTTCAGCGTCCCCTAAGGTGATTGTTCCTGGCCTTGATGGCTTTTTCACAGCTTCAAGAACTGATCCAAGCTACTGCTTGTAACTAAACCTATCCAACAAAAGGGATTCTTTTGAGAGTTTTACACCTTATGGCTGGATCATGAGGTTACGTCTTTCTAGTGGTACAAAAAGTACTTTTGCTAGAAGAGGTGATTAGGGAAGATAGCAGCAAAAGTGGCAGGAAAACCCCAGTTGTTGTATTCATCAGTCAGGACTGGAGGCCTTTTTGGTTTGTTTCTTTTCACATATCCTTTTGAATTATAGGCTTACTGCTCCTGAAGCTGCAGAGCTCAAGGTGATTATTAGATAAGTAAAAAAAAAGTATCATTCTTCACATGCTGAAATGTCTAAAAGCTAATTCTGTTGTAGATCACCTGTACTCTGCTATATAAATAAAAACAGATAGTGGCAGCTTATGCATCACAAATATGAATCACATGAAAGCAAGGTCTGTAGTCAATGGGAATCGATAACATCCAGTCCTGAAAATCTACAGATAATTCTTAAATACTTTTAATTAATTAATTAATTAATTTAATTTTACCGTGAATTCTACCTGCACTTGCACATATATTTCACTAGAGATTTTTTTTGTTTGGTCCAGAGATGCCCACTAACCTCTGCCTGCTCTCTGATAAACCAACTCCAAGTTCCCTGTAATTGTAAGGTAAGAGGGGAAAAAAGGGATAGAGCAGAGCTGGTTGTCTCTGAGCTCCTTTGTAAGAGGATCCCTACCCTTGTCACCTGGGGTAGAGGGGCAGAGTGGCTTTATGTCTTGTACTTGGCTAGCTCTGCTTGTAAATACTTCTGAATTGCCATACATCACAGTTACTTAGGGTTTATCAATGTTAAAGAAGACTCTGCTGCCCTGTCTTCAGATATTTTATGCCCATAATTTACAGATACAGTATAACATATACACACTCTAATCGGGTTCTTTGATGTGTCTCTTGTGCTCTGCAAAAACAGGCAGGCCCTCAGAGAAAGAAACGATTCCCCAAGAAAAGACCATTAGCTGTTGATATTCTATGAAGTCATGTCTGGTTGTTCCTTACACCTCTTCCCCCTCAGTCGGAGGAGACGGTTAGTCTCTGGAGGCCTGTAAAAAATCACTTCATCCTGCTGAATCCTAGAAATTGTTGAGATGATCTATTCAACACAGCCTTATGACTCCTTTTCCCTGTTGCAGAGCTCTTTTCCCTGACATGGGGATTCATTTCTGGTTTTCAGCCGGCAGAAAGGTTCTGGTAGGAGGGAGGGTTTCCACACCTGTTATTTTCTGATGCTCAGAAAGATACACAGTTAAATCTTATTTGAGAAGTCACAATGTTTTCTTCTCAGTTTAAGCTTCAGGTAATGGTCTTGGCATCTCAAACATGTTCCTAACCAGAGGGCCTTGATCCTCAGGATATTTTTCAGAGGAAGTGTTTTCCTATATAAATTGCTTTTGCTTTCATAAAAATTTCCAACCTGTTTCCTCATCTACAACAGAGCCTTCTGCTAAGGCTGCTGGCTGCTTCAAGACTCTCAAAGAGAGCTCTTGCTAAAGCAACTATCTCTAAGGAGGCAGGGGGTTAGAGCTTATTCCTCCTGTCTTCCTAGTGCTTCCTTGACTCAGCTGTGATGCCGGCATCAACACCAACTCTCTCCTCTTCCAAATTATGATGATAACACTTAATGGCAGCTGGTTTACTTGAAAACTTGCTATCTTTTTTCCAGTCTAGAAGTTTCCCCCTTCCTAGGATCTTGTGTGGTTTTTTTCCAACCCTATTGATGGGTCCTTTCTTTAATCCATGCCTTACTTCTCCCTGCTAAGTCTCTGTCATGCTTTATCAGAGTACCTGACTCCAAGGAGCCGGAAAGTAGTGTTTGCTGTTTGATTAGTATTTGTAGCTCCTGCCTGGTTAACGGACTCACCCAGGCTGAGAAATGCAGGGGTTTTTTTAAGTCATCCACAGGTTGAGCAGGGCCAAGCACTTGGTGGAAACTCTGGAGCTGGAGCTATGCTCATGCCCAGACTGCCCTAGCAGTCGTTGCTGCCCATGAAACAAGGATGTCGGATCTGCATATAAGAGAATGAGTTTCTCTATCTCTACAGTTTTCAGCCCAGTGCACGAAGATAAACCAAAATTGAACTACAATAAATCAGAAAAGATACATTGAATGAAAGTAATCTGTCTGGGTGTACCACGCTGACTGAGAGCTGTGGCCACCCCCGAGTCAATCATGTGTGCCAGACTTTGCGAGTGGAATGGCCTGGAAAAGGAGTGGAGGAAACCCGCACGAATTGTGACTGCTAGAGATGTCTCATAGTAACCTACTGACACGTGTTAGACATCTGAACTGAGTATATTTAGGTCAGTGTGGAAGTCACTGTGCACCTCAAGGTACACATAAAGACAGTATCTTTTATGCAGCGTTTTTGTGCAATCTCAATTTTAACTTCCCCTCCAGTCTAAGAGAGGAAATAGAAATCTGGTTTAAAAGCAAAAGCAAAACTGGTATATACTATAGGAAGCATGAACAGCAAGCTCCAGCTGGCTGTTTACTGAGCTAAATGCAACATGGAAAATTCAATGTGTCAGGGAAATAACATAGCTTTTCTTTTCTTGTGGCACACAGCCATGATTGCTGTTACTGGCACGGTCAGCTAACACTGACTTTGGACACAATATCATTCATCCTTTTGGTATTACTATAGATGGGTAAAATCACCATGAGAACTACCCAGTAGTGAAAAATACATGTTTATACTGTATTTTTCTCTCCTCAATACAGCTAGGTCAGTTCTGAGCTAGGTCTGTGGGGGTGGAAGCATATCTGGTAGCTTCTGTGAAATGTGCAGGTGGTTCAGTGTTTACTGGACAAATATGTGCATCAGAAAATATTCTGCCTTACTGCCAGGATACCTGGCAAAGGCCAATGCCTGGTAGTGAAAAGATGAGCCAGGTGAGACAAATGCTATATGACCTATGCATCTAAGAGATATTTTCTTCATAACCAGCTTTCTGGCACAGAAGCAGAGTGTTTCCCACCAGGCTTCTGTGCCTCTTGTGTGTCTGGAGAGAGGAGAGCTCTGCGAGTACACCTGTGAAATTTGAATAGGACATGAACTGTGCAAATGCATGTAGTGTACATCAAACCCCCGATTTTCAATACACAGTGATTTTTAAAAAGCTTAATGCCTTTTGCACTTCTAGCACCTCTTCTCCTGTATGTTGCACAGTAGTAGCATGTTTTGGTGTCTGCTCTAATATGGATAATGTTTGTAGTCATATGTTTCTAATTTTCATCAACTTGGGTAATAAGTGGGGGGTATCCTGCGGAGATAACACAAATTATCTTTTTAAATTAATGGTAAAAGTGAGTTTGTGTCTGAGGAAGTGTGTCCTCGGATCTTATGCAGTTAGTTGGCTGGCAGATAGAGGTGAGCTGGAAGTCACTGGGGAGGAGTGTGTGGGATAATGGTGGGTGATGTCCCAAGGTGGCCCAGCAGGACTGATGGTCCCAGGAAATCCAGAGGAGGTCTTGCTGAGGGGCCAGTAGGAAACCTACATGTTGATACACGGTCCAGCCTGGAGGCTGGATCACAGGCAGGCAAATATACCAAGAGGAACTGAGGCAAAATGGATTCATGTGACCTGCCTCACATTCATAGACCACCAGGGAAAGAAACACCTTGTATATCCCTGCTGGTAATCCAGCCCTGAGCTTGTGAGAGACAGACCTGAACCAATGGTATGTAAGTAGATGGAAATTATAAACATGAAAAAGAGTCTTAAATAGGATTAAATAGAAACTTAAAATTATTTGAAGTGCAATCTCTCTACTGAGAAATATAAATTGCATTGAAACCAGGCAGGGGAAAAAGAGAAATGAAGCATGCAGGTTTGTGAGTTGTTTTTTTTTAAACTGGAAAGCATTACTTTTAAAAAATAAACAGAGTAGGATAAAAAATATTTTGCTCTCCTGACTTTGTGACTAGTACAGTTAACTCTTTTGCTCATCAACTTTCTCTTTTCTTTTAAACTCCTGGCATCTTGTTTTATAATTAAATTGTAAGCTCTTCAGGGCAGAAACTATATTCAGATATGGAGCAGTAAACACCCTGCAGCAATAAATACTTACCCTGATTGGCACCACTGAGCAATAGAAACACTATGTAAATAATGACAAAGCCTGAGAGGTGCTGAGTCCTGGATAAACACTGTTCCTTTCCAGCGCCTTACGTTATAGCTAAATTAATTCTAACAGTATACAAAACCATGTCAGGGCATCAGCTAAAGGCAGGCTGGATACTGCTTGGAGGTACAGAAAGTCACGAAGAGCTGGGTGAGACCCATGGTGTCCTCTGGGGAGAAGCTGATTTGGAACTTGGAGCCAAACATCCCACCCTTTGGGAAGGAGAAAAATTGACAGACAGTCCTCTTCTTATGTGATATTCAGGGTGGCATTTATCTCGTGGATTAAATGTCTATGTGTGAGATAGATCCAAACTCCCATCATAGGCAGTTGAAACCTGGAGAACTATCCAGCTGACTGCTTGAGTTGCCCACATATATTCATCTAGTGCCATTTGAGGTGCCCCGTAGTAGGCCCCGACTTCTAACTGCCACTTCAGAAGGAGAAAGGTCATGTTTAATATTTGGCAATTCTGTGTAAATGTCTTGGATACCACAGGTGAAGCTGGCACTAGACATCTAAGCTTACCCAGCTGGTTTGTGGGCTGAGAGGTCTACTTTAGGGGGAGGTGAGCAGATCTCTGGACTCCACTGACAGTAACAAAAGCTTGGACATCCAATTCACATGTGGATACCTACCAGGTGTCTTAATCTGCAAGGTTAATCTTGGTGTCCTTTAAGATGTGCCCCAAAACAAGACTTATCTTAGTGTCCTTTAAGATAATCTATGAAAAGTTGATTGATGCTAACATTGTGAAAGTGCTTTAATCTCCTTTTAAAAATCAGAGTTTCAAAATGAGCCAAAGTTGCATGTGAGAATGGAGGCTTCAGATCTGCTCTGAGTAAGCATGCCCCCTCCGAACAGATGAGTAAAGCCAGCGCACACTGTGTAGAGACACCTGAGCTGGCTCTGTCCCAGAAGCAGCCTGGTGATGCTAGTGTAATACCAGGCAGGCTAACCATTCGTGCTGAGAGGCAGGGCAGAGTTAGCTCACGTGGAGAACCACTGGCCTTGCGTTCTGTGCCGACAGTTGCAGAAGGCTGCACAGGGAACACATCTTCTCAGATGTTACTGAAAATGCATTATACATCTCCAGATTTTTTTTTGCTTTCCTTCTCATTTTTTTTTTCTCAGAAAGTGTTTCTTTCTGATTATGTTGATGTATTGCAGCGAAAACTATCTTTAGTTTATATGTCTGTACAACACAAATGCAAGGAGCTAGTCTCTGACAAGGACACCGTGGCAAAACAAATTAAAAGTACAGGTAGAAGGCCAAAGTGCAGAGAGAGGTTATGCACCAAAGACGACACAGGCCCTCTGAGACAAGGCTGAGGTCTTCTGAGTTTTGATTCGATACTTCAGCTATAAAAATACCCATATTCATTTTCATGCATTATATTATATATCCAAAATTGATATTTGGGTAGTGCCCAAAGGTTGCTGTTTGTTCTAGATGAAGGCAAATGTAGAAAAGAAACAGTCCGTGACCCCAAGGGACTAAAGCATGAGGTGTAATGAGACAAAGGAAATGCGAAGGGTATTTAACATCACAGGTATGTTGCCTAAGTGTAGGAGCAGGACAGATGGACTGAATGTCTGCGTATTCCCAGATATTCTCAAAGTGAGCAGGAACTGACTACCACTAAGAGCTTTTATTTGAAAGTCAGTACCAGTATGTTTTTTCACCTCATATAAACAAAGAAAAAGAAGGGTTTGTTCTGCTTCACTGGAGCAAAAAAAATAACACAATAGACTTCCATTCAGGCACACAAATAGCAACTGTCCTGTGACTTCTCTAGTTAAATGGGTATCCATGGTGAGATCTGCATAGCTTTCGTTAGATGGCTGTGGAATGGTGCTGTGGTTCACACTGCAGACAGGAAGGAGATGGCTGAAAAATTCCCCTTACAGTGAATGAATGAATGAATGAATGAATAAATGCAGTAAGATACCAAGTCGCTGTTGCATCACACTGCAAAAAATGATGCCTGTGTTCTTCACCGCTGCTTTACTATCCCTCCGCTCTGCTTTTCCAGGCCCATTCAAATTAAATGCTCGTCTGTTCTTGTAGGCACAACCCTGATCAACAGATGGTCCATAAATAGGTGTAAAAACTGCAGCATTACAAGGGGCTTCCTTCCCAGGCTGCATTTCTTGTTTGCTTTCTTCTTTCTTTGTTGGTAGTTGGGATTAGTAATCTGCACTATGATACATGTGCCTGGGTCAGACCCCTCCAGGGTCTTGCCTGGCTCAGAGCACACAAGGATGACCTCAAGTGCAGATGTCTGCAATGCAAGTGGCCTCTAGCGACAAAAGGAGAAGAGAGCTGGGGACAAGGTTGTAGGACTTCTTGAACTGTCTGGTTTTGGGCAACAATGACAGACCTGCCTAAAATTCAGGATAGTACCAATATGTCATCAAGGCTGTTTATATCATGGATCTGTGAAACAAAAATCAACTAAGGAAATCTGAGCTAATGAACGATGACTTCCTGGTGCTAGAATAACGACTCCAATTGTTCGCAACAAAGATCAGCTCTTCTGCAAAATACGGGCTTTAAAAAACTATGCATGGGACCCCAAAGTGGGCCAAGACTGGGTTAAGGAGTGAAATGTGAAAATATTACCTTTGGGTTGTTATTTATATTCTGCATTAAAATACGGAGGGTTCACACTTTTGAGATCTTATCTGTACATGTATCAGCTAGAAACATTTCCAAATGTCATATTCTGGTACTAAGTTGAATGTAAATATCCTTTTATAGATCATAACATTCACCATAAAATTATTAGCAATGCCAATGCTGGATACAAGTTGGAATATACTGATACACCAGTGATAATGCATCAAACTTTAATTTCATCAAAACTAGTAGAAAAGCTGCTCCTGACTTTAAATGAGACCCAGATCTGACCTACAGGTTTTTTTAAATGTTATGCCTAAGTGCTAAGAATTGAAAATATTAATAAAAAAGGAGTCTTTCATTGCTGGCATCAAGGCAAAGTCCCAGAAGCTTTTGTGTATACCTTTTACCATTCATTTTTGTATTTTGCTTCCACATAAAGATGGAAAGTGGACTGATCAGTAAGTATTCTGTTTATTCAAACAAAGTCAGGAGTTAGGTGCTAAATGCAGCTGCTACTGATACAGCAGCTATTGAAATGTGAAAGCGCGGTTAAAAAGATCTAATTTTAAAAGTGTTTCCCTGTGGAATCCAGCCAGCTTTTGAAATCAGACTTTCACTGTCTTCACTAAGCCATCCAAATGTTACAAAATCTGGAAATAACAGCTAAGGAATCCTGCCAACCCCCCAGCACAGAATGATCATCTCGCATAGTTTCTCCACTTGGCTGTCAGGGCATGCCACGGTAGATGCTTGTGGCGTGCCGTGGTCCTCACTTTTCTTAGGGAGCAGCAGAAGAGGTTCCCATGCTTGTGCCTCTAGGTCTGTGATCTGGAGATGGTCTCAGTGCAGTCTCCATGGACAGGCTGCCCCTGTGTTTGTGGTGCAGGTATGGGAAAGGGCAGAACTCGGCAGTGCTGGCAACAAGGGCCAGACGGGAGGAACGAAATCAGATGTCTGGGATTCTGCGAGGAAAGGGAGAGGCGGGCAAGATTTATCAGGGGGTGGAGGCAAAACAAACCAGGCGGAGGTAGATGCCTGTGCAGCCCTGAGGGAGGATGTGGGCGTCCGCATGCATGAAGGCACAACCAAGCGTGAAGAAAGTGCAGGATGGGTTTGCGCTGGGGAGGCACAATCAATGGCCTGGGTGGTTTCGATCTGTGTTTGGGAAGCAGATGCATGTGGAGCTAGAAGCAAACTGTTGTGCTTTCCAAATGTTCATATTTAGCATTCTAGCAAGTTGGAGCAGATGGCAGGTCTGACTACCCTGGGCCCCATTTCTGGGCAGCGGCTGGAAACCCTTTCAGCCCTCTTTGAAGAGCAGTGTGGATATGCCCGCTTAAGGAATGGCATCCTGGGATTTCCTGCTCCCTTCCCCTGTCTCCGTCTAAGTTTTATACCATACTCAGCACTCTGGAACGCATACCCAGAGCTGGTGCCACAGGCTGGGCACACCCCACTGGGTCGCAGTGGGCGAGCTCCCATGCCCCAAGTTGTTCAACAGGGGTAGTGTGGGTCTGGCTCCATGCCAGCAGAGTTACTTTGCTTCTTAGGTGGAGACATGCGAGAGCAAACATATCTGGACTGTTTGAATGCCTTCCAGGAGCTAAATCATCTGTAAGCACTGCTGAAGTGAATCCAGCATGCTCAAAAGTAGCGCACAGCTGATTTCACATCACCATTCACCCCTAGGAGCAGAGCAGAAAAAGTTTCAGGACAGCCTTGGTCACCAGCTGGGAGGATCTCCCAGCCAAGGGTCACCACCAAATGCACCCACCTTCTCAGTGTGGCTGAGGGGCTGAGGCAAGCACCAGCAGTTTTATGCCACCTGACTATTCCCCTAGAGAAGCCAAAATAAGTGCTCTTTTCCCTTTGCAGTTTAAGAGGACCTGCACAAAGGTGGTGGAACGGGGGGCAAGCTTGACCTTGTGCATGTCGCTTACACAGAAACCTACAGGCTTTTAAAGGGATTTCTAAACTTTGCTCATTAGCTTGTACCAAATCTCAGTGTGCACCAAAGCAGCTATCCTTATGCAAGTATTGTCTCCCCATATGAGGCTTCTTAGGTTCTCCAGCTATTGCTAGACAATCCATATGATGGACTTAGCATGTCTTTCACAGTCTGTTATATATACACCTATGCCTTTGGAGACAGCTGAAGCAGAACTTGTCAATCATACCAGCCATGTGGCAAGTAAGCCATGCACTTGGCTTTTGTACAGGTGTTCATCACGGACAAAGAGAGAAAGGAGTGAAAAGGCAAGAAGAACCTGTCAGAAGAATTGAAGGAGAGGCTGTAACCAGTCCTCCTCAATCCCCCTCTTTACCAAATTCTACGTTGGGTAACCTGAACTAGTAAGTGAGGGCACTTAGTCACTGTGAGGCCTCCACACAGTATAGGGCTTTGGCAGTTTTCTGAATGTTCACCAGTAAAACTGATACTGAAAGAAGGAGATGAAAAGCAACTCAGGAGGAGAAGGCTGTCATCATTACTAGAGGAGACACAGCAAATCAAGTAACGGGAAAAGAAAATGACGAGAAGTGGAAAGGACCTATTGAAAACTGATAAATAGAAAATTAATTTCAGCCTGAAACTACCACTTTACCAGGATGAAATCAGAGAAGTTCTCTCAGCAAAGAATCAAAATGCTCAGAAATCCAGGTTTCAACAGTGAAGTTCAACGTAAGCTGCAAATGCCTCAGGGAAGTGGCAGGCAGATCAGCAAATAACGAATTACAGAAGTGAAGTCAGGATGTAATAAAAGCCTTAGTACCCCTTTGAGATAACATTTGCTTTTACCTGGAGAGGTTCCTGAGAGGGTTGTGGGAGCTTGAAAGAAAGCACTAGCTCCAAAATTGCAAACCTCAGCAGGAAGAAAATAATTGCCTCCCAAAGAAACACGTAGGTAAGAAGATGCCTCCGCTGGGAGAGGTCAGGTCAGTAACAACCATGTCTTTAGTCATCACTGAAGTCCTGAAATCAGAAAGGCAGTCATGCAAGACAAAAAAGAATTGCTTTAAGGGCTGACATATTCTTTTCTCTCTGTGTGTTGAAGATGGGACCAAGCCAGGACAGCTCTGACTTGATCTCCAGACCCAAAATTCACAAAAGATTGGATTTGGGATTTCTGGGCTGGGCAAATTCTTCTGGACCTTTCAGAGTTTGGGAATGTTCAATTCTGTGGTTTTTTGGCTCAGGTTTTGCTCCAGTTCACCTAGAGAGGTGTGTAAAATCCTCTGCAGAACTGAACCAGGAGCAGACTTGGGGCACGTTTATTTTGTGCAGTCATGCACTAGGTCTGCTCATGCTCTGAAGAGCTGGGACATTGTTGCATTGTCACTGTGCTTGCGCTCATCCTGCTTTTCAGTTGAACTCAGTAGCACTACACGGTCGCTGCTGCTGTTGCAGCTATACGTTCATGCATCTTCAATTATAGATACTAACAGCAGTAAATGCTAGTAAGCCTTTGGGGCTGGGGGCGTAGATGGAAAGCTCTCTTTCCTCACCAAACCCTCCACTCATCAGCTACTCTCATCTTGCTGGGACACACAATCTATTCCTTGGAGACCTCATCACGGGAAGCCATGGTACAGGATGTCATGGGGGACAGGGGCAACTGCTCGCCTTCTGGCCCTCTCCACTTCCTTGTGTGGGGACTCGAGTCCATCAGTCATCCGGACCCAGGACTATTTTGGGCTCCTCTGATTCCTCTGTGTATTAAAGAAAGGGAGGAATGCTGCTGGTAAGGAAGTAGGAAGGGTTGGAGGGACAGTTTGCGTGTTCCCACAGAGGAGCGCAAGAGGGAGGAACCATGGCATCAAGGTGGCTCAGAGCGGGGCCACACTCAGCACTGCCGAGTAGGACATAGGACTGGTATTACAGGTAGTACTACTAGCACCACAGGTAGTATTAGTGCCTAATAGCTGTGGTGGCGCTTGGTACCGTGTCCTTTCACATCCTGCGGGATGTCACCTGTCACTTCTGCAAAGCTTCTGACGTGCAGCCGGGTCGTGGTCCTGCCGCACGGCGCGTGGGCAAGCCCGCGCGTGGCTGCCTGCTCTGGGCGCAGAGGCAGCTCCGTCGCTCGCGGCTTGCCGACGTTACAGCAGCACACCAAAACATGCTTTTATGAATCATACCGGGGTATGACTCTCCTGAAGAGCTGGAATGCTGGAAGCTCTTGAGTTGTGCTGGTTGCGAGAGGATCCCGAGGAGTCCTCGCGGAGGTTTCCGCAAGTGGATGGGCAAAAGCTGCCATGGCCAATATACACCTGGAAGTATATGTAAGCAGTGCTGGCGGAGGGAAGGGGTGGGAGGGAGAGTAGGAGAGGCAGTTGCTAGAAGGGTCAAGATACATGGATAGGAAGCACCAAAACTGAAGAGGATTTGTCTGGAATGTCCTCCTCATCAATTTCTTCACTTTGGAGAAGGGCAATAAGCCTCTCTTCTAGGTGAATTTTAACTTTATTGGGTAAAGATTTCCTGTCTTTTTGATAAATTCAGCTAAAAATGTCAATGAACAGCTGCAGCGCAAGTCCTGCGTGTTCATAGATCCTTTATGGTTTGTTCTTACCATGGGTGGTTTCAGACACATAGGAAGGAGTTCTTTTCTACGTTCTCTCTTACCAGAAGGCTTTATCCGGGCGTATGTAGGCTGTTTGTGTTCTTAGACAATAAGCCACAGTGTCCAGAGATTTCAGTCAAAGGTCAAGGTCCTGTTGTGCAAGACAGGATATTTTTCCCAGACTTTAGTTCCTGCCCCAGAGAACTTCCAGAGACAAAAGAAGAGCATGGCCCAGCTGATGGCAGGGAAGTAGAAGACACTGGTGAGACACTTACATTAGTGCAATGAGGATCAATCAGATGACACCTGCTGCCTAACCATTGTCAGGCAGTTTTATGGGCATTACAGCAACAGCATGATTGTAAAGAGAAATGATAGGGGTATTAAGTAGTGACTACTTTCAGCACAAGCTTTTTCCACTCATGAATGCAGGTTTATAGGAGATGGTATGACATGAAATGTAGACTAACACGGATTAACTGGGATATACCCAAACTGTGTGCTGCCTGTTTACCGAGTGCTGCAATCTCCCATCTAATGCCCACCTAATGCCTTAATAAGGCCCTGACTCCTGTGCGCAGATTCAGGATGCTCATCCCCATTTATACCTTTTTACATGCAATACAAGACTGAACAAAAATTAAGCATGGTCTTCTTAAATCTAGAAAATACAGGCACTGGATCAATTATATTGTGAGAAGAGAGTCTTAGCCAATGGAATTACCTGCCATTCACAGACAAACTTTTTTTTTCTTTTTTTTTTAATCCAAATGTTCATTGAGATGTTCTAGGAAGGTCCATCCAAATTTCCCACAGCGGTTTCTAGAACATCGCAACTACCCACCTCTGCTTTATGTTCACTGCCACTAAGTAGTGAGGTAGATTTTGGGGGTAGTTTTTCACCTTGCAGTCTCTACGTTTTCATTCATAATTTTTGATCGGTGAATTCCTTTTCCAACAAGGAATGAACATTCATGCACAGATTGCAGTGGGTTGAACCAACTTGGAACTTGTGGTTTAACAATCCCCTAAGACATTGACCTGGCTGGGTCATTTGCCTTTTGTATGTTGTATAAAACCTAAAAGACACCAGGAGAGGGATATGAATTCATTATTCATGCATGATTCAGCATTCATTATTCTTTCTCCTTTACTAAAGACCCCACATGTGTCCTAAGTCACTCTAGTCAATGGAATTTTAATCAATACAGGCAGGAGACCACAAAGCATGAGTTGTCTGACCAACGCTGGTGTCACGTTTGGGGACAGATGAATCCCGCCCTACCTAGTAAGCTGGTGGACATATGTGTTCATTGATACATCTGCATATGAGTTGAACTGAAACTGTGCATTAGATGTTGAGTGCTGTCAGCAGGTCAGAGAAACAATGTGCTTATGGAAGTTTTATCTCTGCTGCTGCTGAGCTCGCTGTAGCAAGGCTATGAAGAAGCAAACTCATAGGCCATAAAAAGCTGAAAATCATGTTGTATATAACTGAAAGGTCATTTCCCTGTGTTTGGGATGAAAGGCACAGACCTGCTAGAGCTAAGCCTCAGAAGGTAAAATAACTTGTGAATTTTTCGTATGCCTGTTTCCAGGATTAGTGCATCATTTAATTTATCTGTAATATGAAAAGGTTGAAGTGAAGCAGCATAAAGGTATGCAAAAAAAGCCACACACTGTATCCGTATGTATTAATAGTATCTATTAATAGATTATGTTACATGTTAATGTGCTTTATGTTAATATTATTTAGCTAAATTACAAGCAATAAATACTGTTCTCTAAGGCACAGAAAATGCATGCAAAACTAAAGTTTATGTTTTAATAGATTTATTGTGTTGTTAATAGGCTGAAAGTCAGATAATCAATATACCTGGCGTAGTTTAAGCTACCAAGGCAAATGAAAGCTGTTCTGTGGTGAGGTGATTGGAGATCCATGGCCATAATCATTTTTATCTGTGAATGAGAAAAAAGGAAGGTGGGAAAAACTTCTCAGCATTACTTCCTTGGAATCACAGGAATACTTGCCCAAAATCATGATGCCTTTTCTAATATTATAATACTCACTCTCAGTGCTTTTATATGCCTAATTCCTTTTTTCCCCATACATGCAATCTAATAACCAGGTCTGACTGAAATGGGAAAAACCTATTTAGCCCAGTGGCTAAACAGTTAAAAATGTCATTCAACAAATTGCCAGGTCACTGTCACAGATAAGTTGCTAGGTGACTGCAGATGTTATCAGCCACTAAAATAAATGCATTTTCCAGATGTAGTCATCAAATAATTTTCAATTGAGTGATTCTGTGTTACGGTAAAGTTGAATGCCTATTTAAGGGCCTAAATACTTAAAAATATATAGGCTAATTTGAATTATATTGAAAACTGTTATCTGCTGTGAAAATAGAGGAAAGGTATCCAAATTTGGGGTAATTTCACCAAGCATTTCTAGATATTCAGCTCCCTAGGAACTGCAATTTTACACTATCCTCTTGGGTTTTTTAAGTTCTGTGCATACCTAATGCTCACATTCTGCATCTAATTATTCTACAGCTGATCCCTGTTGATTGGCATTTCTATCAGCTAGTGATATGACTCATTAACCCTTTTGGAAAGCAGTCTTTCAGAAGTTAATAACTGTAGAGTTGAAAATTCAGGCTGCGTGATACCCAGTCATAAAAGCACATGAACTTCCAGGCAGTTTCAGATGTCATTCTGGGAGCTGATTTTATCAGTCATAAGAGTCTGGTTTACCTTGCAGGTCAAGACTCCCAAAAGTGGACTAGTTTTCCAGGCTCCCATTCCTGGCAGTGGCAATGTCATCTGTGTCACTGGTGGGTCCGGGAGAGCTGCTCAGCTCAGCAGACGTAGGTCTCTACATCAAGGTGAGCTGAAGAGCCCCCAGACTCCTGGAGAGTACTAGCTGCATTGGCAATGACTATAGCACGAATTTAGATACTCAGCTCAGGTGTAAAGACCTGTGTTAAAGGGTTTTAATCTGCAAGCTGACTCCACACTCCAAATAATGGGTGCAATAATGGGATACAGTTATTTTTTAGAGCGGAAATCAGATTAGATGATCTACGGATTCGTTCTGGCCTCAGTATCTGTGAATGTATGTTGAGTAGATCTGAGGTTGGGTTCAAAGAACGTGCCACTGCTTGCATTTTCCCTAGAGCTTTGAACCATAACATCTGCGTAGGCTCCCTGGTTCAATGTCTAGAACGATGAAGAGATTACTTAGAGTAGTTTGGCAGAGACTTGCAAAATCACACTTCTCAGCTCTGACCAGCCTGGATCAGAGGTATCTAGACGTGCATGTATTTAAGTGTGAACTGTCCATAAAGAGTAATGTGCTAGTATTAAATCCAAAAGTATCTCCTCTGGCTCAGGAAGTTCCCAGGCCACCAGCAATGGCAGACTGAGTGTTTATTCTGAGAAAATACCAGTATTTATTATTCTTCTGTATTCTGGAAATTTTTTCCCTAGGTATCCGCTTTTGGCCCATATCAGAGATGAAATACTGAACCAGGTGGATCTTGGCCTGGTCTGTGTGGCCATTTTTATGTTCTTAGGCCTCTGCAGCACCGACTGTAATCCTTTATGACAGTATAGGTGACATGGGGATTTCCAGCAGTGTATGGGGTTCATGTCATTGGTCTCCAGGGGGTACTAGTAGGTATGGGAAGAAAATGTCATGGAATAAATCCTTAATCTTTCTGGCAAAGCTGAAGGGAGGACAGCAGTTTGTGAGGTTTATGGTTGCTGCAGGTGCAGTGTTTAAACATAGCTTAGGTAGCTGTACTTGCTATGCCTAAGCTATATCTGTTTTTACCAGATCAGAAAAGGTTTAGACAACATACAATGTCCGCATGCTCTGTTCTAAAAGAGTTACGTAGCATTTCACATTCTGTCTGCTAGAGGCTGTGCTGTTATGCCATTGCTCCAGGGAGGAGTGGCGTTGTAGGAGAATCGTTGCTCTTCCTCTCTTAGCTTCACTAGCACCAGATAATAGAACAAGAGACAGTGGCCATGAATTGGGGCTTGGGATGTGCAGACTGGACCAGATGACCTCTTGAGGTCCCTTCCAATCAACATTTCCATAGAAGACCTACACTCATCTGAATCAGTAACTCAAGGTAGCTATTCCAGAGCATCTCAAATGGCTACACATATTTATGTTATGACAACTGAATCATGCCCCCTGTCAACACAATTAGTGGAGAGTGATGCAGCTGACCAGCTACTAGGTGAAGTAGCTCTTTGACAATTCAGCAACCAAGTAGGTGGATATAATCGGTGCATTTTGGGACAACCTAGTGTATCTGACCTGCCCTTTGGTTGTCACTTCAGAAGCACATGTATCTATCATAGGTTCTGTGTCATATCTATGTATCTCAGGTGTCCAGTGGTGTCTCCAGTGGCATGACACACTTGTGTTTGGGCAACTGAATCAAGCCTTGGATGTCTCCTGGGGTGAGCAGAAGGGATTTTGCTTTTTCATCTGCAGCAGAGCAGGTTTCAGGATATCCTCTGTGGCTTGTTTGCCTTAAATAATTGTTGTCTACGAGGCTGTGGTTAGTACTTTTAGCTTGCAGGATCCCAGCGCCAGGTCAAAAAAATACACAAGCACTCCACTACACAAATGTTGATCCAGGATAAAGCCCTGCTGTCAGATTACATTTGTTCAAAAAATGCAGTTGCCTAACCAGGGCCACAGGTCAGAGTCATGTTCACAGTAGCTCATTTACACATTGCTTGGGTTTGCCTCGTTCTTTTTACTGTCATCCGAACTGGAGCTGGGTGGAGGTACTGGGCCTACTGGTTTTTGGGGGAAAAGCCACTCTGTAGCAGTTCCCATGGTGGCAGTACATGTAGTGACACAGCCTGTATCCCAGTTCCGTAGTGATGTTTTAGCACAGACACCAAAGGGACCTGAAATGCTGAAAAGTATCTGTAGGAAGGCCAAGCACAGCAGTATGCGCTGTAGGGACAGTAAAGTGGTCTGTCTGTCCTAGGATGGGTTGGTGGCATCACGAGCTGGGATGTCTGCCTCGTTCCAGAGTATAGCAGATAGATACTCCATGGCTGGACATTGGGATCCCTAGAGGCTATCACTGCTGGTGAGAAAGAGGGAATACTCAATGCTACTGACTAAACTGCTGTCCCAGATAAAGCCGCTGTGGAGAAAGAGGACATTCCCACCAGCCAGCACCTCTTCCAGTAGCTGCCATCTGAAGGGTTCAGACCACCACCAGGCCATGTGAGGAATACTGCCTTTCTGACCTTTTCCTGGTTTCATTTTTGTATTTGTTTCTCCTCTGCAATCCTAAGATTTTACGGGGCGTGCAGCCAGGTCTCAGGCACTTTGCTACCAGGTTGTTTTAGTACGGCACTCATACACCACCAGCCCCAGCTGAGGAACCTGCTTCCGGGCCTGCTCCACCTTGCTGGCTTCGTTGAGTGTAACACCCCGTGAAATCCTACCCTTTAAAAAATGGGAAGCGGTTCACAGAAAAAGCGGTATTTGGAAACCCAGCCATGTCAGTTGAATTGGCATACTTAAGGGGAGCGTGAGGTGGGGACAGGACAGAGCGGAAAACAGGAATGGGACGGCTGTGTCAGGCTGGCAGCGGGGAGGCTCTGACCACGAGCCCACCACGAGCCTCGTCTCCCACGTGACGCTCCTTCCCTTCGTCCACCTGCAGTGCCTCCGTTCATGGAGGGGATGAAGACCACGGGTCATACGTGAGGTATGCTACCATGCAAGGCAAATGCTTTTACCGTAGCTCTGCCTAATTAGTCCTTTACGTTACTTCCAGGTAAAAGTGTGGCCACCTGTAGATTTCAGCTGAAATTACTTACGTCACTTGCTACTCAAGTGCAATTGCTGTAGCTTCCTCGTTGTGTGTAGTTCATGGTGCTTCCCAGAAGCCTGAGTACCCTTGCTTTTCTCAGCACAGATGTTGGGATACCTTTAATAAAATATACTCCTGCTGAGATTTCTCTTAATGCAATGTCAGAAGTTTCCAGAAAGACGTTTAAACTGTAGAAATTTAAGTCAAAATTACTTAAATTTAAAATTAATTCTCTCTCTTGAATCCGAACCGATTGCCCGGATCTTGGAGCAAAACTTCCAGAAGGACCCTCCCACAACATGAAATGGAAGGATAGAGACGTGCACCACATACCCTGGAAATGGAGGGAATATTGTAGGTACAGCAGCCGGTTCCATGGGCCAATCCATTTCCCCAGCTAACGAACTACCTGAAACTTGGCTGCTGTTAGCAGAACCCAGTGGCCACTGTGCAGCTCCCCTCTGCTTGTTTTGTGCCGCCTGAGTGGACAAGGACATATTACCTGTCTGGTGGGAACAATGGTAGCCCTGCTAGGAATATTTTCCTTTCATTTTCTGGTTTTTGGAGTTTAAGTTTAGACAGACTCTGTACTGTGACAGAGTGCCAAGCACTGATGGGAATCTTCCATCTCTATTAAGAATTTTGGACACATAATAACAACAAAGGATTAATACAGCTTTGCTTGAAAGTTAAATGAGGTTATTTAGGAAAAAGCAATCTTATTTCTTTAAAGTACAACTTCATTATATGAAAATGTCATGAACTAGCATTTATTTAGAAAATGCAGATTTGTATTTTAAGATTACTTTTTAGCATTTCTAGACTGAATAATATTTTTTAGAATATGTTTATTCCGGAATGAGCTATTGCAGTTCTGGGTAATAGGATCAATCAAGAAACTACAATCTATATGCTTCAACAACAACAGTAACATTATTATTGTTGTTGTTGTTGTAATTATTAACAACTTTTCTTAATTCTGAATAAACCTGAAAATGTGGGAAAAGCTCAGTTTTTACATTTTGTCTTTTCTTTGTGTGTGACAAACATGAGTTGCTGGTGCATCATTTGTTCCTGCCTTACAAGCTATTTCAGTATACTGAGATTTACAGGGATCTGTTTAGTTTATACCTCCTTTGAGAGATGACTTGATTACAGTATATAAGCATTATCAGAGGAACAAAACACTGGAAACTAAGAGCTGTTCAGTCTAGCAGAGACAAGAATAACATGGAATAAAAGCTAAGAGTTGAAGTCTTATTAGCAGTGAATACTATTTTAACAACACGTGCAAATAAGATTAGAACAGATTACCTAATGAAAATGGTGCCTTCTCCATTAATTTTTGTCTTCAGAACAGGCACCTGAATGTCAAGGTGATGGTGACCTTTTCTGTAATAATGGTCTTGTATCTGGACCACTCTGTCAGACTGAGGGAGATCTGGGGGGCACCTGCCCTGGGGGCAAAGACCTGAACATCAAATTTTCCTCTTCTCCTAACACAGTTCCCTAATCACCATCAGGCAGTTATCTCTCTCCATTGGAAAACAAGTAATAATTTAGATTAACTTAGATGGCTAATGATTTTTCAGAGATGTAGTGTCTACAAGAACTTGCCTAAATTAAGCAGACTGGATCCCACTGTAATATAAATAAGCTTTTGGTGATCAAGGCTTCAGTATTTCTCCTTTTAATTCAATGGATGAGGGTGCAGCTCCCATATGCTTAGCTCCGTCTTCTAAAGGGTCTGCACAAAACAGTAACACTGTACTAACAGCCTGATACGTTTAAAGTAAACTTTTCTAATAGTGGGTTGTAGTAACTATCACAAAATTTTAAAAAGTGGACTTTTCCTACAGCCCACTAGAGAGGTTTTAAGTAATTAAAATAATGTGTGTGTGATTATTTATTTAAAGGACATGTTAACTGTAGTTTAATGGGCCAGGAAACTTTTCTGTTTCAAAATAAAATGTGATTAACAGTTGGCTATGCTTCCTAAAGCTGTTGCATCAGCATCCACTGTTCAGACAGTTGATCTCATACTCTAGTATTTTGAAAAGCAAATTAAATTAACTTTCTAGTGTTAATATACATTGCACATATGCACAGGCACCCAGATTCTCTCATTTTGGATGAGACCATTAATGTATTAATAGAAACATTTCAGAGAAATCTATTTACTGGTTTATCTTCAGCACAAACAACGAAATAATATGGAGGCAATATTTTGTTTTTTCATGTGAAGCACTGCAGGGTGGTTTCACATATCCCAAGACTGGTGCTGGGAGGAGTAAGTCAGCTTTTTCGGGATGCAATTACAATTGCATCCCTCATGGTGTGTAGTTCATGGTGCTTCCTGGAAGCCTGTGTACTCTTGCTTTTCTCAGTATGGATCTCAGGATATCTTTAATAAAGTGCATTCCTACTGAGATCCTGTTTAATGCAATGGCACAAGTTTCCAAAAAGGTGTTTAAACTGCAGAAATCTGGAGGAGTAGCAACACTTAAGAACCAAGCCTGCCTACTGTACCACTGAAAAAGTCTGCTTCACTTTCTGCATAGCTTGTGCTGTCACCAAGGGCTGTTTTGTACAACAGGAATCATTAAAAACAGAGTAATTCTTATTCCTAAAGCCTGTATTATTGGCCTTATTTTTAATGACTTTTGACATAACTCCGTAAACTTTCATCACTCCCACTGTGCTGGAAGCATGCTCTCCAGCGTTCCCATTGCATCTGTCCATCAGGTGAATTTAATTTTCCCATAGGCTTTACTTATCAGCATTTTGTTGCCTTTGAGCCTGATTCAGCCTGAGTGGCACAAGGCTGGTTTTGCGAGCATGCATGGTCCACGTGAACTGCTGAAAGCAAAAGAACTAGCCATGGTTTGAAGTTTGGGGCCTGCTCGTAAGTTGGTATGAAGTAAGGATCAGTGGTGAGAATTAGGTGAAGTTAATGGGAAGGTTACCTCTTGGCTTTGAGATGCTCGGGGGACTAGAAAGGGTGGCACTGGAGGCATTTTACTGGCATACTGATGTTCTGTCAGAGAGAAAGTACACTTTGAACATGGGATGAAGTAACTGGGTTTTGTTTTGCGCTTTTTTTTTCACTTCATTTGACCTGCGTACACATGTCTAAGCCTCAAATTCCAAACCAAGCTTTAATCACATCTCCTCCAGAGCCCTTGGAGGTGGAAAACAAAGTTGTGGTAAATCATATCGTTAGACTTTAATAGCCAATGAACAGTAAGTAACATTTTTTCCTCCCAAGGGAGTTATTTAATGTTTAATGAAAATACCAATTTGCATAATTCACTTGCAGTATAAAGGTCACCATCAGTCTGTCACTAGGATAACAGGGTAATTACTTAAGATAACTATCTTCCAGCCATAAAAGAATGTTAATTTGTTGAAAAGGACAATTTAAAATGATTGTATTTTAATTATTATATCATCTTTATTCTATTTTTAAGAATGTCAGAACTTCTGCAGCACAGCTCTCAAAGCTGTGTATCACTTTTTCAAAGGCAGTGGCTATTGAGACCAACCAGACCAGGCCTCTGTACTAGCTCCTAAAAACCTTCAGTATGCTCCACTCTTTTCCATTTGTCTTGTTCACCTTCAGTATTTGACAGTTAACATCTGCAAACCTAGATAAATGGCAACAACCACCATAAATATGAGAAGTCTGAGGGAGTCAGAGTGACAGACCACTGTAGAAGAAGGTGTCTCAGGCAAAGACGTGGTCGTCCCGCACCGTGTCTTCTCTGAACATGGGGAACGTTCTCATTCTGTGCTGGGGTCAGGCAGAGCCTGCTCCAGGCAGACCACTCTGTCATACTCCATCACCAAACCCTGTTGGGTCACAAATAAAATATTATCCAAATAAGAGCCCATTTCTTTTTATGTTGTGGTCTAAGAGGAATTTGAGAGTGGCTCTCTTAGTAAAGCACGACTAGGCCAGTAGCTGGAAACCTGCTGAGCCTTTGCGCAGCCAAGGACTTAGACATCAATACATTCACATAGGAGGAAGCAGCTTATGGAAACATCTGCTGGAACAGCATGTGAACCCCAGCTATTGACTCCCCTACGGCCGCACACAATAGGCTGCTTAGGGCCAAGGGCCACCACCACACCCAGATGGTTTGCAAGGAGGATCCAGAACTGGCATCCAGCTGCCAGCTGTGCTGGAGGACTCTGCATTCCCAAAGGGATATGTGTCAGAACTGGCCTGCAACAAAGACTTCCTAAATTGTGAGTACGTGCATTGCAGCCACGCTCATACAGGAGTATTTGTGGCATTGGAGCAAACGGCGTCGCTTTATACTTCAGAGTACGTCCTCCTGCTCCTCTGGGGAGACTCCTACCAGGGCTGTACGCAGTGCTTGTGAAGATGATGCTGTGTAACAAACTCCTTTCCCCCCCCTCTCTGTAAAGCCAGGATGATTTCTCTCTTACACTGTTGGATGCACCATACGGGTATCTTTAATACTGGGAAGTGACCCTGTGAGTTACTGTTTGCAGAGGGACAGACCTGCTTTTTCAACTCAGCACAACAGACCAAAACCACACTATGTTTCATTTAATGATTGCTCCTGCACCAAGTTTCAAATAAGCACTAACCTATTTTAAACCTGAGTAAGCTAAACATTTCATTTAGTATTCACTTAACTCCACTTTAGCTCATTAAAACCTCTGCTGCATTGGAGAAGGTGAAGGGGGCAATATGATTAAGACAACACAATTAGGCCAGGGCAGACAGGGTTTCTCTGTGCTGAGAGTTGAGGATATCCTGTTCTTTCCTTTAAAGAGATGCAGCGCACAGTGCTGGTCCCCCTACGGCCAGGCTAGGATGGAGGTGAGCTCCTGCCTCTTGGGTACTCTGCAAGGTGATGCTTTGGGGATAAACCTTGCTCTGTGCAGAATGACCCAGCCATTTACCTGCGTGTTCCCAGAGCAGTATTTCTTGGGGATATGATACTGATAACTCCTCAGCTCCCCTCTGATGTGATTCAGAAAGCATCTTACTGCATTTACACAAATAATCATATGTATACGTGTGTTCGTTGCGACTGTGAAATAGAAGAGATGCAGCAACTATATTAATAAAATCCTGGCAGCTATGGGAAGATGGGGGATGCCAGCTGAGTCTGTCGCGGTGTCTCTGCACAGCAGCAACGAGGTCCTGCAGGTGTTAGGGCTGGTGTCCTGGCCTGGCCTCAGCCTGGCCCCCTCCCCAGGGACGTGTCTGATGCCCAGGGCTGGGGCTGCCCCCGCTGCCCCCCCACCTGCCCTGCTTCCTCGCAGGGAGCTGAGGCACCACACTGGCTTTTCGTGGCCAAGGAGGTAAATGAGCAATTTCTGCAAAATCCGTCTTCTGTCTGCGTTTAGTCACAGAACCTCTTTTTCCACCTTCTCCCAAATTGAGACCCAGGACAACAGTGTAACAGTCAATGCTGGATTTAGGCAGATTTGTGGTCCGAGATTCCTCTGCTGTGCGAGCCCTCCACCATCCATGGCAAGCCAGGGTATGACCGCTCCAGGCGTAATTTCCACCTCCTTCCTGGCTGCCTTCTCAGGAGCCAGCTCAGCTGGGATCTGTGGCTGGTCACTTCAGCTTTGAATTTAGGTCCTGTGTGATTTCCAAATGCAGAACTGTCATCAAAGAGAATTGGAGCACAATAAAAATAGGCTTTAGAGGACTGGCCTTCCTAGTGCGTCAAGAGGGCAATCCAACAGCACAGGGAAAAGGAAGTCCTTATAGGACGGTATTCCTGACACACAAAGGTATATAAATACACAGCAGTGGCTTTTTTGGTATCCTTGCTGACAGTGGCCAATAGCAGATGGAAGAGCTTCCCAACAGCGGCATTCCCGTACAATATTCCAGCCTTAAGCCATCTGAAGTTTAGGTGTCCTTAAACCACAAGTGGCATCTTTGTCTTCGAAACAATTAATGTAACTCAGCATCTAAAAATAATCCTGTGGAGTCATACATTCTCTTGTTCTTCAGCATTTTAATCATTCCAGCTACTCCACAGTGTCATAAAACCCATTTTGAGAAAGAAAAATATCCAGAAAGTTCCCTAGAGTGAAATATTTAAAAATAAACGCGACCTCTCACTCCTTAAAGCACATACCTAAATCATGTTGTTTCAGAAAGCACTGAAGGCTCTGGATGAGGATGGGGAAGTTCTGGCTGCTCCTCGGTGCCCGGAGGCCACGCGTGGCCGGAGCTGCAGGTGACCCACCAGCCTGTGTACAATTCAGCCTGTGCTGAACTCTCACTCACGGTTGTTTTTCTGCACAAGCTCGACACGTGAAAACAACTAAACTGGTAAAAATCTGATTCTTCTCCAAAAATGAGATCTTTGGTGGAAGTCCCATGTATTCTAACAGAGGAGCAATGCATCAGCACAGGGCTCAGAGCAAACACCAGAAGTGCTGCCGGGGGAGCGGAGCCGTCCCTGCTGTAACAGTGTGCCCTCGGCCAAGAAAACTTACTCTCTAGCTGGCAACGAGTGACATGAAGCTGGGAAATTGTCTTCATTAGTGTTACGCATTTTTCCTCTTCAGCCAAAAGTTTAAAGGAGGCACAGAGGTATGGCTGGACCTCAAATACTGCGTTAACCGAATCTGCAAATACGTAAAACCCTGCTGTTCATATTCTGCTGCTCAGGTGGTTTCTGGTAGCCCCCAAGACAGCAAGAATCATCTCTAAAATGCTCAAATTATTTAAAATAACAGTATCCTGTTCTCATACACTACAATTTTATATTCATTTTCGTTGGGAGTGTATGAAGCAAATGAGGTTAAGCCAAGACCTGGATTCAGGCACGCATTTTTCCTTTGAGTACAAAAAGGAAAAGGTTGAGACACCTTCATTTAGGTGGCCTTGATTCATCATCCAACGCTAGCTCCTGAACTTGCTACGCATCATCATTACTGTGTGTGATGAATAGTTCTGAATGCCCAGACCACAGTCGGTACCCAAAAACTGATGCACCCTTGTTTAGGAAGCTGGGAAGCGTTGCCCTCGGAGAATAGCAGGTGTCTAACATGAAACCCTGGGCGAGTGCTTAAAACAAAACCAGTCTGCAAAGTGCTCCAAGGGAAAAGGAGGTAGAAGCCAGACAGCATCTCCCCCCGCTCTGCCCCCTTCAAACTAATTGTGTGACCTGAATTAAGCCTTAATTAGCCTGGAAACAAATTGCACTGGCTCCTCCTGGTGGCTGATCACACCAAGCTCAACATGCACGGATGTGGTTATTAGCGATAAGCACTCATCTTCATTTGGATGAGTAGCCATGCGTTTTATGTACACTGCCATGGACCCTAGAGCCTTCAACCAAAACCAGCCAGCCTCCTGTTGTATCTGTCACAAATACTAACGGCCACCACATTTGACTGTTGCATCGTTAACATTTTGCTAATCGTTGGCCATTGATAACAGTGGCCTTCAGCTCCACAGGAGGTTGGGGGGCTGCAGCGGTACGGCTTGCTAAGGGGCTACACCTGGTGTGCACTGCTCGGGTTCAGCTCCAGAAGGAAAACAGGAATAACACAGCTGAAAAGCTTACTGATGGAGGGGGTAACACGTAAAGTCAAATAATAAAGGAAAGCAGCTGGATTATCATTTGAGCCAGTTTGTGTCCCCTAAGCGAGCCCACCTAGGATTCATTTTTTTAACGGCACAACTCCCCTCTGCAGTTCGGAGGAGCCAGCGTCCTCCCTCTGGGGAGGCTTACCTCAGGAGGGTGAGTATGGGCATGTCAGAGGACACTGTGAATTTTCATGGTAAAATTTGAATAAATATTCTGCACGAAAGCAGGCCCAGTGACTGATCATGCTGGCAGGCTAGCCCGGAGACCTGACTGCATTTGAAGGACTGTGGTTATAATTACTGTCACCATTGCTTGCATCAAGAATTACAACCACATGAATTTGGAGCCTCATCACTTTTAGTCAGTGCTTTAAAGCTGGCTCTCTCTTATGCACGCCCAGTGGTTTTCTTGACCTATTTTTGGACAGTGAGAAATTAGTTATTTTTGTATCTAGAATTCCCAAGCAACCATGAAAATACAATAAACGGGGGACTGGGAGGAACAGGAGAGAGATACCTGGCTCTGCACTCTTGCCCAGACTATATAACGCAACAGGGAGCAGCCTTGGATGTAGTGCTGACTGGTGTTATGGAAAGCCATCTTATTGAAAATGCCGATTGGTGCTACAAAATACAGAAAGGGATGAAGATTACCTCAGGCTATGTTTTGTCAGATGGTCTGTGAAGAAGAAGAAATTCACACAAGCCAGAACCTGTTACAGGTGCAAGATATTCGAGACCTCTACCACTTCCCTCTCTTGCCTGACAGCTGAAATGTTTAGTAATTGAACTGTATCAAAGGCATATCTGGTTGTTATGGTGAAATCATATAACAGCTCACGGGAGCATTTGTGTTTGTTCCAGCAGTAGGATAAGTTACTGGGTTTATGGTCAAACGAATGGATCTGTGCTCCCCATTACATCTGCATGTTCTGTTGTAGCTCCAACATAGGTGCTGTGGGAAGCAGCCCATATATACAGCTCACATATAACATTTGTGCTTCAGACCCAACCCTTTTCTATCAAGCCTCAATGAGCATCTATCCATAGGTACCCTTGACCCTCAGCGCTATGTCCTCTCTCTGGGCAGAGCGAGCTGAAGAGCACAGCATCGCCAGAAGGAAGAGAAGCAGGAAGCCAGAGGACACCAGAGTTTTCAACGAGCACATAAAAGAAAAAAGAAAACACCGTCCCCTTTTCCTTCAAGAATAAGAAAAAAGCCCAGAACAAGCAAAGACAGAAAAATGGATAGATGTGGTCACAGATCTGGGCCAGGGACACAGGAGAACCTATCTGCTAATCTTCTGAGCATCAGAAGGTTTTTCTCAGTTTGGAGATCAGATGAATGATGAAACATACACCGCAAAATACGTAAAAAGGAAGAAGGTTTCACATAATTCAGGTATCTGTTTTAATGGGGGAAATGTAATTTAAACATGCAAATACGAACAGTAGTAGAGGTAATATGTATTTAGCCAGTGGGAAACCCTCAGAAGTTGGGCGCATCTGTAAAACTTATCTTCTCCACGGCTCAAGGGGCTGGTACAGGAGTGAACACCTCTTCAGGTGCCGTAGCTCTATGAGGAACATGAGCGTGGGCACCTGGGTCAGACTAAAGCTCTGTCTAGCCTTGTACTCTGCCTTTTTTACTATCTTACAGCAAATCTCCAGAAAAGCTTGTGAGAAGAAGACAATGTGTAGTTTTACCTCCCTGAATTGAAGATACTCTGGCCCAGCCTCCAGCAATCTGTGGCTCAGGGACTTCCTGAGCCAGAGGTAGTATCTTTACATTTAGCAGTTGCTCATGGACACCTGGCTGAGTCTGTTCTCATGGAGCATGAATCCATGCTATTCACTAGCGTGCAGCTGTGCCAACTCACTAAGAGATGCCCCACTGGTGTTGCTGTCCTAGTTAAGTGGCATGTGTTATATCTTCACTTTATCTAGGCTATAAAGTCAATATAAAATTTTTATAAAATGCAGCACTGAAAAATTGAGAAGATTATTTCTATGAGTGTGAAGACTTTGAAGGTGACAGTACTATATTTCTTTAGGACTGACTTCGTGTTTTTTCCTGCAGTGCCCATTACAAGGAGATCATACAGTATGTTGGGAATAGTTCTGCACCGCAGAAGATCTCTTTTCTTCCAAAACGTACCTGTGTGTGGTTCCCTTTTTCTCCATATTTAAAGCAAATGGCCCATTTTCATATAATTGTTATGTGGAGTCAGAGGCAAATATTGCTAGATAGTGACAGAATTTAATTTATTTCTTTGTTAAAGATTGATTTTTCTTGGGCTTCAACAGTACTGGCTGCCTTCCCAGAAACATCTCTGAATTTATCATTGCTGGGTGCCAAACTGAGACAGAAGGAACAAGTTTTAAATATAAAACTCCTCAAACTGTGGGAACATTTCAGCATGGGGAGGTTCCAGCCATAACCCTGAGTGCCACAGAGGAAGGACAGCTGAGAGGAATCGAGGCAGTGAATTAACAGTGTCAGTGGAGGGAGATCAGCTTTGGAGAAGGGTGTCCCTGTCTGCCAAGGGGTAATTACTCCTCACTCCTAGCTTTTGGTTCATGCTGAAGATCATTTCCTTCTCTGTCGCAGTTGTGCCTAGGCAATGAGTGAAAGAAATGAGAGCATAAACTAAGACAGACTTGCCCATCTGCAATATTTTGCAGGCTCCAACAGTCAGAGCCACCGTGAGAATCCAGCTGCTCAAATCATTGATGGGCAGAAGTCTCACTTCATATTGCCTGGCAGAGGAAAGCTCATGGCCTTGCTTTCTCAGTCTTCCCCGCTGACCAACCTCGTGAGCTTTAACAGCTCCCTCCTGATCATCGTTTCTCCAGCGGAGCAGGGTGAAGCCTACTACTGAGGCACATGCAAGGCGACATTCCTCGGAGGCACACAGAGATGCAGTTGCTGATGTGACGTGCGCTGTAATTATCAGCATGAGTCACTGGAGCTGTACACACTTGTACCACAGCTGAGCTTGGCCACCATGCTAATCTAGTAAAGTATAGCTTCAGTATCTACTCTTAGTATCATCCCACAAGACAAATTAGAAGCCAAGGCAAAGTAAGTTGAAATTCATACTAAACTGGAAACATTAAAAACTCTATTGACTTCATTAGATGGGACTTAGAGTGAAGATATTTAGGCATAGTGCCAGGATCCATGGTGTATAACAGTTTGTCCGCAGTGGGTGAGGAACAGGCTGCCGACAGTGATAACTCGTAAACATGCATTGCACCGTTTAGCCTGTGAAGTTAGGATGGCAACTTTCTGAGTAAAACGGTAACAGCTATTCCTTGTTAGTTTGATCTGGCTGGGCAAGCTCTCAGCGCATCCTTCATGCCGGGGTCACAGCAGGAGGATGCGGAGCAAACAGAAGTAGAGAGGAGAGGTTGTAGGGCAGTGTCAGGGGAAACACCCTCTTCCATCAAAAAAGATCAACAAGGCAGTTAACAAAAAGTCTGGGTACCCAGCAAGATCAAACCAACCTCCACTACTCAGTCTGTGCAGAGATCTTACCCTTCTCGCAGCAATGCCAGCCAAGCATCTCACTCCCTCTAATGTTAAAACAGTCTTTAATTTAAAAGAAAAGGACCTCTGATTGTGCTAATCTCTGGTTTCCACCACCTCAGGGAAACATGGAGTGCCCTTCTCACTTCCCATGTGGGAAAGTAAAAGCCCACAACCCAATAGTGAGCTCTCGTCCTGGTGAACCCAGTTTCCTCGGAGAGACAGGAGAGGTCTTACTGCTGGCAGGAGAACCTGGTTGTCTCTCTTCTTGGTGAGAAGCATCTCCCAGCTGATTCATTCTGGGTTAAAGAGAAAAAACTCTGTTTTTACCAAGGACCTCACCTCTCTGAAGGTCTTCTTTATGTTCTGTTCCCCTCTGAGGTCCACAGTAGTGGCTGGCACTGTGAAGCACAGCAGCCTTTGCCGATGAGCCCCACACCCCACATATCCTCCTTTCTATCTCCTTTCTATCAGGAGAGGAACCAATCCGTATTTCCTGCAAAAATTGCTTCCAGCTGCCAGGCTGGATCAGCTTTTCACTGATAGGAGAAGTGACACTGTAGTGCAGTGTTTCTACTAACAGCAGCATCGAATGAAGCAGCATGTAATGTAGAAAAAGGACAAAGGGGTCCGTGGAGGCAGTTTGCTAGCAGTGCCATTTTAAGGCACAGACTACCCTGCCTAGCCCCTGGATCTGGAGGGGCAGCGGTGCTGGGGTGCAGTGCCCACCTCACGCCGAGCCAGCTGCAGCCCACCAGTGGCAGGGCACCTCCGCGTGCCCCCGCCTGGCCCCCACCGCCCCCGGCTCCTGCCCTCCTTCCGAGCAAAGGTGCAATGGAAGGTAATTATTTTTGGCTGAGAAAATTATTGTCGGTTAATTTGCACCCCTCTGGTATCGTGCACAGCTCAGGTCTGGGATGTCGGTGCGCTGCAAAGGTTTGCTTTTACACTGATTGACAGGCCAGCGGTGTGGTAGTGTTGGGACATCAGCAAAACACCTTGGGAAGGTTTAGCATCACAGATTGTACCTTTCCCAGGCATTGCCAGCTTTTCTGGACCTGAAGAAGCTGGATCCTCCATATTCCAGCCCTTCAGCTGCACTTCCAGACAAGCCCGCAAGCCCTGCAAATCCCAAATAAATACTGTCCCTTGCGACACTGCATCTGAAAATCAGCTCTCTCAACTTTCAAAGGAGCAAGACTTAGGGCTTCTCAGCTTCAGAAAATTCAAAAGGAACAAAACTGGATTAAACATTTCTGCCCATCTCAGGCCAGTGTGTCCAGTGTGTTCCCAGCACTCCTGATTATTCTTGCAAAATCAGACCTGGGGGGCTATCCCCTCCAGCCTTGCCTCCCTTTCCCTTTGCCCTCACCAGCAGATGGTTCTTCCGAGTAAGCACGGGAGTGACACAATGATGCTTTTTTTCTTCTCCTAGCATTAGGGTCCTCTATGAAGTTTTGAATTTTGACAGCACTCTATTTTAAAGGAAGCAAATTCCTCCATTAACCTCTGCCCTGCCAATGGGAGCTGCAGACCCTGCTAGTCCCTCCGAGGGGGGAGGCTGGATGAAGCTGGGGAGCACTGGTACCTTCCTACTCTGAAGAGATGAATTCCAGGCAGCCTGTTGTACCACCAGCTGAACGTCAGTACCACCGAGCCACTGCCATCACATTAAGTTGTAAAAGACAGGAGGTGATCTTTATTGCTTTGTCTGGCAGTTTTCTTTTAAAAACAAAGAAAAAGAACTATAAGGAGCCACTCTAGACGTGCTGTTTTTACTAAGTTTAACGCTGTACCTGGAGGTCCTGTATGCGTTATGGCCCAATCCTGCCCTTTGTTCTCCGAGTCCTTCATACCTGGTGGTATTGGTCTCTGCACTTGGTCTCTGAGCGTGTGAGGAAGCGTGGTCAGGGGGATACAAAAGACATTCCTCATACTGAAAGGAATAGCCCATGTTTCTGGTTTCAGCTAACAGTGTGCTGGGTGGATTTCAGCACACACAGATGGGAGAGAAGTCCATACTGCCAGGTCTTAGATTGTACATGTGCTTAGGTCCTACCGTGATGCTCTTTTTAGCACGCTAATACCATACTGAAAAAGGTCTTCTGAGGAGCTCAGTCTGAGTATAGAGGGGCTTCTCTTTCCCATCTAGCTAATTTCTAAAGCATGGGGTAAGATTTCACCTGGTTAGGTAACAAATACATTTCCTGTATAAAAAAACCCAGTGACTTGCCTATGCACTAGAGTGCATCTTTAGGCAAGTTTAAAATTGTACAACACATCTTAATGCTTCAGAAATCATATGAAATAGAGTATATACAAGAAAATTGGAGTAAAGAAATGGTAGTACACTGTAATACCATAGCACCTTTTAAAAAATTGATCCTGGGCATAATCCTAGTATCTCAAAACTTAGCCCTCAGGAATTACCATTAAGAGGGATAATAATTCACTAGCTGTATCAGACCGTAACAAGTTCACAAGCAAAAATTCATTAAGGAAAACTCTTTCATGATAAACTACAGTGAAAATGACTGGAGGGATTCACACTTGTGCCCTTGAGATGTGTCAGTTCTCTGGAAATTTAATACCAAATTTAGTGTTCTCAAACATCTTCCTCAGAAATAGCAGAGATAAATCACAGCTATGCTATGCCCAGCCAGCAAACTCCATTTCTTTCCTAAATCAAGTCTTGGTTTCCACAAAGAAAAGGGGAGCACCTGGAGCTAGCTGGGCATCTGTTCTCTGATGGCCAGAAACCCCCGTGAGCCGTCTATTAGTCCCTTGGCTGATGCAGTACTCATAGGAGTGTATTGGCAAAAATGAATGGCAAGGTTTCTACTATAAGGTATGTAGGAGGTCAGACAAAGCAGAGGAAAGTCCAGGAAGGTGTTCGTACAGTGAGATCTGTAGGACTGTGGAGGAACATTGGGCATGCATGGGAGACCTTTTCTATGCACCACTTACAGCTGTAGCTGACAAAGCTCTAATACATGTGCAATGAGAATTTCCCCTGTGTGCCCAAGGGCGATGGAGTCGCTGTTCCGTATACCTCTTCCATCTCTAATGTCAGACTTTAAAATAGATCTTTAATTCTTTTTTTGCCACAGAATTGGGGTCTACAGATAGGGACTAGCTGTATTACTGAAAGTATTTTTTGTTCAAGGAGACTCCTAGAAAAGTTGTATTGATGTCTCAGTGCCAATATACAATACATGTCGATATATTTGTGAATGTGTGCATGTATATAGAAGGTCAGGTAAAATCCTTCCTCTGCTGAAATGAGCTGAAAACAGCTGAAATCAATAAATTTGTTTATTTATTATTACCGGAGCACTCAGGAGCCCCTAATCATGTATGTGGATATACAGAGCTCCTTCTAGAAGAGGACCTAGCCCTTGAACTTAGTAGAACCAGGATTTCACCTTAACTTGTAGTGCTCTATGAGTTTCTCTTGATTTATGTTTTACCTAAATCTCGAGAATATAGCTTTTAACCATGCTGGTTTTGTCAGGGCCAAGGGGTAGGGCAACTCAAGGCAATGTCCTCCTAAAATCTATTTCCTAGTGTGCAAAAAGCAAAGTGAGTGGTGGTGGTTAACCTCTAGGATTTGTGAGATTGCCATGAGGACACTAGGATGATATTTCTGAAGATTCCTCTAGTTATCAGCATAGGTTGTTTTGTCACTATTTCGTTTCTGTTGAAGATAATCTTCTGGCACAGGCTGTATGTTCACGGAGAACTCCACACAAGTTGTCATGGTCCACACAGATGATCTCATCCTATCTGCACACAGCTATAACCCAGAAACTTGTTTTTCAGTGTAAAATGTAGTAAATAAATCATAAGACCTAAAGTGTTAAGTAACAACTTTTACTTAGGGCACTTTGGCTGCTTTTCTTTCTCCGTTCTTGCACCGAGTTGGATTTTCATCCAGTGGGTTCCTGACAGAAGAGCCAGACTCATATTCGGTGCGGAGGCAGTCCTGTGGGTTGCTGGTTTTTAGTGCTGAGGCTAAAGTGCCCAGCCCAGCTTCCTAAACCTGGGCTCACAAAAAGGTTTAGACTGAATACAGCTCTTTGTTTAAAGGAGATGTAATCGTTAGATATTAGTCCTCCACCTCCAGATGGTAGATGGGAGCAGTTGAAGGCCAGGGGGAAGAGGGCAGGCTGGGTTACTCTTGCTCAATTCTCTGGTTTTCAGTAGAGACAGAGTCAATCCCTACCTTTTCACTGTTGTAACATGTCAAAAGACACTGAGCACCACTGATCTAAAACGCTTGAACTGGATTTTACCTAGAAACAAACAGTAGGAAAATAAATATTTCTTTCTTTTCCAATATAGAAATGACCAGAGACACCGCTGTCATCCGATGCACGTTAACCCAGCCTTTCACTGCGTGGAGCAAGGGACTGGCTTTAGGGGGCAGAGGACCGTGCCTCGTTCACGGTGTGTGCCCAGGCAGTTGCAGCTCACTCTTGAACCACTCCTGAGCTCTGTGACACAAGCTGGCAGCAAAGATGGGGTAGGTCCTCCCTTGCGCTGCAGGAGGTCCTTGGAGCAGAGAGCATCACGAGAGCATCATTTCCATTTGCTCCCCGATTCCATTAGACTAATCAAGTGTCATAAAAAAGCACCTTAGCTTAACTGGTAGTCATACCCATCCAACGTCCATCTCACTTAGAGGTAATTGGGCGGGGCATGTATTCAACCCGTACAGAATTTAAAATAAAAAGCCAGTAGACTCCAGTGCTGTTGACTGGAAAATATTGTACTTGTCACTCCAGCTGTTTCTGATTGCTAGTTACAAATATGTGTTACGAAATATCCATTTATTTAGGCATTGCGGGTCACTTGACAGGGAAGATGAATGATGTCATCAGATTTCCTTTTATTTTTTCTGGATGAGCAATGTGGTGTTGCTGACATTAATATGCAAGCATTGTGCAAGATCCCTTCACATGGATCTGTTGATCTGCACTTGAAAATGGATAGCATCAGCGTGGCCATAACTGTTCGGAGGAATTCCTTTTAATTGGGCTTTTGTCGTGTGGATAGTGAAAGGTGAGACTGAAATTTGAGAATTTGCTTTAACTTGTAGCCATATTCAGAATTTAAATTCAGATCTACCATATGCAAAAAAAAAAGAAAAACTCCAATATATTGTATTGCCTGCTCCATTATGTGGTAGTTAATAATTAAAAACATGCTGCAATTGCTTTTACAAATTCATAATGTGGAGATGAAGGATTACTGCTAGTTGTAATTTGACATATAATAATCTTTGCTGTATTTCAGTTATTTGCTAGTGAAGCTTAATTTTTTTTTCAATTTTGATGAGACAAAGAAAGAATTAACATCAGATGTTTCCTCTGCATTTGTGCAATTCTAAAGTGCCTTTATTTAAAAGAAAATAAAATTGCATACAGTTTGCTAGAGCACCTCTTCAAAGCCTGTCTTACATGGTATTGTTACACAACAGACTCCATCATCCCTCATAGACAGGACTGTGCAACTGGCTGCCTTGGGGACTGCTGCTGCCAATGTGACATATTGGATCCCTTCAGACCTTGGAAACACAGTCTGATCCATCACAAACTCGAGGGGGTTTTATGCCCTGCAATTTTATCCTTAGGTAGCTTTATATTATTTATGTCTCCAGATGTACAAAGACCACCAGTAGGCATGTAACCCTTGAAACAACCACCAGTATCAGGTAGCTCATTTCTAAGCTACGATTACTTGCACCGTGCAGCACCTGAGGGCCCAACCAAGCTGAGCTCAGTACTAACAAACATGGAAACACCTCCTGCCCAGCAGCTTTACTGCAGGGGAGGGAAGAGTGCAGACACATAAATGTACTTGTCCAGGGTTAACAAGAGCGCCTGGTTTTCCCAAGTGCATTTTCTGTGCTGGCTCTCACAAAGAAGAGCCCCTGTCCTGCCCACTTCCCATCTTGGATGGGAAAAGAAAGAAACACTGAAGCAGCCCGAATTACATGTCTAGGCTCTGGTGACTCCGAGGAGGTGGGTAAAGACAGTGAACCCTCGTGTCGAAACCCCTTGGACAGCATGGTCCATCAGCAGTGCTTTCCTTGCACAGTACTCCTACTCACATGTAGAAGGATGTTTTCCAGGTAACAAATCCAAAGCCATTAGGGTTTTGGGGGTTAAAACCAGTGTCCTGGCTTCCACCTGTGCATTTACACAGAGCCTGGGCCAACAGGAGGAATCCCTTGCCTGTGCCCATATTGTTAGAGGGCTCATGACATGCATACTGCAGTGCCAAGGATGTGTGCTGGACGATGTGTGGACCTGGCTGTGGTCGTAGTGTTGAGCTCCTGGGGCCTGCTCGTGACACATGCTGGGTACATCTGTACTAACTAGTCCGTTGAACAGTGCCAGGGAACGCACCCAGGGACTGCACCTACATCGCTTATGATGGATGGCCCAAAGCATGGTTTTAGACATGCAAAGCAGTTGTCTCTCAACCAATTCCCAGGTGTAGTTCAGAAGCAGGTAAGGGATAAGACACTTTCCAAAGAGGTGACCTCCATGTGACTGCCCATGTTCTGGGGATTAAAGAGCTTTTAATCACAAGGATATGGGCCAGTCCATGCCTAAGAAGGGTGCTGGGCATGTTCAGTGTAATAGTACAGCTATAGTCTCTGTGGCAGGAGTACCCTGCGGTGAAAAAGCTGTCTATGCACATTGCACTTTGAAAACACAAGGATGTTTGCCCTGTGCCCTTGACATCTGCCTTGTCATGATCATGATCATGGCCAACATGACCAACATAAAAATCAAGGCTTGACGGAACTCCTCAGCCTCTCCTCTCCACCTGCTGCACATCACACCAGCTCTTAGTGCTGCTCATCACTGTGGTAAAGATCAGCTTAGTTAACATGATCGCTATCATACAGGATGGCACACAACAATCCATGGTGGGTGATGAGGTGCTTTGGATAACTGACCTCTCCGTCATCCTGAACATTAAGGAAAGTCAGATCCGTCCCTTCCAGGATGCTGCCAAATATCCACCAAGTCTGTGGCTGGAGCGAGAAGTACCACCTTCCAGCCACCATCTTCCTGGAAGGTTAACACTTCCTATACAGGACATTATGTCCTATACCCCCGAGGGCAGAAGTCATCCTATGGATTACGGCAAGTCTATCCTCATTTGGTGGTAGCTGTGAGGTACAAGAGCAGGGTGGAGGATACAACCATTCAATTCAGATTGCTACGAAGAAAAGTTGTTAAAAATGAACAAGACCAACAAGCAGCAGGCCATTAAATCATTACCACTGCTTTGCAAGCAAACAAGGCAGGAGACCACCCCTGTGAACAGACAGCAGTTCCCCTTCTGTGTGTGATGGCAAGTTCAGGACAAGGTGAAGTACTTTTGGAAGGTACCCTCAGGGCACCAGATGCAGCTGATTCTTATTCTCTGGCTGCCAGGAGCTGCAGACTACTTGTCAGGATACTCTCATGAAGCACAGCTCACTCCCTCTTTGTCCTACAGTAACAAGGATGTCCTCATCAAGAGTATGCTGAAGCTAGGTTTCTGCCCCATGGGCTGGACATGTGCTCTTAGCTGATCTCTCGAAGTCTGCTTCGAAGAATGATGGGGAGGAGGGAGACAGGGCCTGCCTAGTCCTCTCTCTTCCTCTCCCTCTCTCTGTCCTTCTCTCTTCAGCTGCTATAGTGAGTGAAGAGTCTGAAATGGAAGATGTCTGTCATTTGTCAAGCTCTGGCATGCAGCCCTAACTGCAAAACATTGCTGACCACGTGAGGTACCAACATGGTCTCCCAAGTACCACATGCAGTTTGGCATGAAAGCTGGCCATTCCTGGCTGCAGCCAAGGACTGGTTTCTGACCCTTCCCTTTCTGTATACAGCTTCCAACATCTTTAATACAAACCAGCACTGCTCAGTTGTAAAAAGCTGCCTGTACTTGACATGTCTGCTATTTCTTCATATTGCTGCTGGCAAATCTTGCCAAAGCAGCTGTGGGTGGAAGCATGGTCCTTGCAGATGTTGACCACAGGCACAGCTGCTTCCCAGCCAGCCAGATGTGGCTTTTTGCAGTGTAACTCTGAATGTGAAGCATGTAGACAATGGCATAGTGTATATGAGATTAGAGAGAGGCATGTGACACTATGAGGCTTGCTTTAGATGGCGTATAGTAGATAGGAGGGGTCAATGAGAGCAATTTTGAGCTGGACATACACTCAAAGGATGGGATTTTTGTGTTCTCTGGTCTATGTCTGAGTTTCCCTGGCCAGGAGACAACTTACTTCTCTTCAGAGTAAGACTGGATGTGAACTAGTATATGTGCAGTTTAGACAATCTGGAAATGACCCAGCAAGACATTGCAATGGTCTGCTTTGATGTCTTGCATAGCATGGACCATACTGTTTCATCAAGTATGTACTTCCGCAGGCTTGCAGCTTCTTCCAGCGATAAACTATATCTCATGAAAAGTTACTCATTAGTCATTACAGCTGGAGAGATGTCCCCAGCTAGAAATCTCTGATTACATATCCTCATTGAGCTCTACTTTTAGTCTGAATTTGACACTTAAGGCTTCTAGCCTCTTCCCTCTTAGCTTAGAGTTTTCTACTGCCAGGTGTCTCTTTGTACAGGTATTTATAGAATCTTCTCTTTGTTGAGATTGGGTTCCTTTGGTTTCTCATTGGAAGAAATTATCCAGGTCTCAAATAATTATTACAGACTTTTTCTGAACCCTTTTACACTTGCCAACATTCTTTTAAGAAATGGAAATGAGAAGTGAGGTGCAAATACTCCAATCTGTACTGTTGCTTTCAGTGGAAATGACATTGTTTATACCTCACATTTTGCTTTTTGGCTGCTGCAACACACTGGGAGCTCATGTGCTCTTAGTGACTCATCAGGCCTTCACAGTTATTTTCTAAATCTTTCTTTTCCAAGTACCAATCTGTAACTATGACTTACATTTTTGTTTCATACATATATGACCTTGCCTTTAATTTTCTTACAGCACCTGCTGTTCAGGTGAGCCTTAGTTTCCATGATCATCATATCACTCATGGGAGCTGACCTTATTAATTATGATCCCACTAGCTTCTGGGTCGCCTGCAAACTCTTATGGTTAATGGAGAAGTCAACAGACTTTTAGTTGTCTGGCACATCTTGTTGCTCACACTAGACGTTAACTTGCATCGTTACAGCCTGACTGACTCTTTGGGAGCTCTTAAAAAGCACTGTACTTCAGAAGAGCAGCCCTGCTCTGGGCACCTGGGGACCTGGACTTTCTGGGGAGGAAGCTGCTGAACCCTGCTCCATGTGCTCCCCTTTGAGATTACGGCTTTCTGTTTGCGGTACCAGAAGCCATGTCTTCAAGGTACCAGAATTCACCCTGAGATTGACAGAAGGACTCAGAGGCAGCGTGAATCACCATCAGGCTGGGCTTGCAGGTGCTGTCAGAGCCCTTCTGGAAGTGACTGCAGGCCTTTCCGTTTGCCCAGAAAGCAGCTGGATCCAACACAGTGCTCCAAAGCCTGAACATATGCAGGTCCTGTGGCTATAGCACAGCCTAAAGCACACCATTTACCTTTTGTGTATCCTGTCTGGTTTTGCCCCAGTCGTAGCCCCAGTTCCTGAGAGTACATGGAGTGGGGTCAGAGAACAAGGGCCTCACACGAGGGCTTGAGACTGCTCTCAAAGTACAGTGTAGGTGAGGCCCCAAGTTCCTTCTTGTCACCTCGAGTGTTTGAAGATGCTGTTACTCTGACTGTGATATTATCCATCTACTGCACCTTCCCTGGCATGGTGGGTGATATCTGGCTTGAGTGTGCAATGTTAGCAGCTAGTAGGATTGTCCTTTTACTGCTGAGGAGAACGAGGTGGACGCTAAGGCAGAGAGAGGCAGTGAAGCTGAATCCCTAAAAAACACTTTTTAGCCTAGTTTCATAAAGCTAGTAGGTCTTTGTAACCGTTCCGCTGCCCGTCTGTCTCTTCCAGACCCTCCAATGAACGAGGCCTGTTGGTGAGCTTAAAGTGAATTTGCCAGAGGGCTCTGCTCCTGCAGAAGCTAATTCCCTACAAGCAACAAAAAGCAGGGTGTGAAAGGAGGAGGGAGGCTCTGCTAATACAGTGCGAGCTCAACACCCGCCTGCTGAGCTTGGCCCGCCGGCTGACTGCACAGCACCAGCATCCCACGGAGCTCAGGAGCCGCAGCACCGCCTGCCTCTCGCACAGCCGAAGCCGGGGGGTGAGAGGGTGTCCTGCTTTCAGCTGGGATAGAGTTAACTGTCTTCCCAGTAGCTGGCACAGTGCTATGTTTTGAGTTCAGTATGTGAAGAATGTTGATAACACTGATGTTTTCAGTTGTTGCTAAGTAGTGTTTAGACTATAGTCAAGGATTTTTCAGCTTCTCATGCCCAGCCAGCGAGAAAGCTGGAGGGGCACAAGAAGTTGGCACAGGACACAGCCAGGGCAGCTGACCCAAACTGGCCAACGGGGTATTCCATACCATGGGACGTCCCATCCAGTATAGGAACTGGGGGGACTGGGGGTGGGGATCGCCGCTCGGGGACTGGCTGGGTGTCGGTCGGCGGGTGGTGAGCAATTGCCCTGCGCATCATTTGTACATTCCAATCCTTTTATCATTACTGCTGTCATTTTATTAGTGTTATCATTATCATTATTAGTTTCTTCTTTTCTGTTCTATTAAACCGTTCTTATCTCAACTCAGGAGTTTTACTTCTTTTTCCTGATTTTCTCCCCCATCCCACTGGATGGGGGGGAGTGAGTAAGCGGCTGCGTGGTGCTTAGTTGCTGGCTGGGGTTAAACCGCGACAGAGGGAGAGAAGGATCCTGTGCCTGGAGTGTGGAGGACAAGGCATGTGGAAAGACGCTGGAAATGGTGTGGGAAGTAAGAGCTTGCGGGAAGTTAACGGGGAGCAGATGGCAACGCAGGCTTTGTGGCCTGGCTTTGCAAAGCAGCAGGTGTGGGATCAGTGGCACGGCACTCCCCTACAGACTAAGAGGGAGGCTTTCTCTGTATCAGTAAATTGCACATCAGTTGTCTCATTTCCAACAAAACGCCAGTGACTGAATGTTTCGGGAGCATTTCTCTGCATCACATGCACAGGATCCTTCCCGACTGTTAGTGTTAATACATTGTGAACAGGAGTAATTGAACACTAATTACCCCTCTGTTTGCACTTTGTAGTCTAGGGGAGCGCATGCTCTGGGTCAGATCACAGGCAAACGGCAGCACTGCTGTGCAACCGTTACAGCTCCATCTAAAATAACAGAGCCCTCTGTTGTATCGCCTTTTGGGCTGTTTGGATATGTGCTATTATGTCGTGGTTTAACTCCAGCCAGCAACTAAGCACCACGCAGCTGCTCGCACACACACCCCCGGCAGTGGGATGGGGGAGAGAATCGGGGGGAAAAAAAAGTAAAACTCGTGGGTTGAGATAAAGACAGTTTAGTAGGACAGAAAAGTAAGTTGATAATAATAATAATAATAATAATAAACAAAAGAAGTGATGCACAATACAGTTGTTCACCACCTGCTGACTGATGCCCAGCCAGTTCCTGAGTCACATTCCCCCCCCCAGCCAACTCCCTCCCAGTTTATATACTAGATGTGACGTCCCATGGTATGGAATACCCCTTTGGCCAGTTTGGATCAGCTGCCCTGGCTGCGTCCCCTCCCGGTTTCTTGTGCACCCCCAGCCTCTGCTGGCTGGGCAGGATGAAAAGCTGAAAAGTCCTTGACTTAGTATAAACAATGCTTAGCAACAACTAAAACATCAGTGTGTTATCACATTATTCTCATCCTAAATCCAAAACACAGCACTATACCAGCTACTAAGAAGAAAATTAACTTTATTCCAGGCAAAACCAGGACATATTAGTTGAGAATAGCACTTAGTATGCAGGAATGTTGCAAGGATTAATTAATTAGGGTTTTTTTTAAGTTGGAAAAATGAAAAGTGCTATATAAGTGTTCCTAAGTATTATACAGCAATGGTTCACAACCTCAGGTTTTTTCTGATATTTCTTTGCAGCTTTAACTTCCTATCTCATACCACACAAATTTCTATTACCAATAATAGTCCAGTATACCATGTGCCAAATGATAATTCCCCAAACGTGTGTGAATTAAATTCTAAAGACAAGGACTGTTTTGTCAGTATATAAGTATATATTTTATATTTTATATAAATATAAAATATATCAATATTGTATATTATATATTATATATTTAGGAAAGTGTGTATACATATATATACACCCACATATGTATGTATTACAAACAAGTATGTGTATATATATGTATAGGAACAATATGATAAAGGGAAGGGAAGTTTTAGTAATTCTTCACAGATGACACTGTGGTAATACATTCCCCCAGGAATAATATGCATGTCCCTTTAGGTCCAGAACTCCTGTGTTTCTGACACTACCTTAGTAGCAATGATTCATAGCAAATACGAGATTATATAGTAAATTATGCGCATTAAATCAGTCACCATCATAGTTTGCTACCGAAGGCCCTCCTGGATTTAGCCCACTATTATTTAAAGAAACTGTGAAGACATTCGGGTACTTTTGAAAGGCTCTTTAACAGCACAGTGACAAGGTGACCTTATAAAAACCCAGACAGAGACTGGTAAGGAAGTGTTTTTTCTTTCCTCCATCCCACTGTGCTACAAATGCCATTTTTCCACAGTACAGTGTCTTTGTGTGCCATATGGAAATACAGGAAAAGCGACAGCAAAGGAAAGCCTGAAATGCTCAGTACCAATCCACATTTATGTCTCAGGGAGTTTTGTTGATTTAATTGCTAAGGAAAAATACTGTGAGGACATTCTCATTGAGCAAGAATCAATGAAAGGTTAAAAAAACCTGAAAAAGACATTCATTCATAAAACAAGGATTGATTCTACAGCCACGTAATTAGCAGGTATTTTCAGTTTTCCTTCAGAAAGAATGCCAGTCACATTCATGTGATTGACAAGGGCAATGCTGTTGTGACTGATACACAGAGCTGTATAGCCCGGAATGAAAGATGTGGAAGAAAGGGTTTGTGATGGGTGGAGATACTGGCAGCTGAAGGGCTGTGGGAGAGGGAGGTCAGTGAGCAGAAGGTAAAGAAAAGACAAAATTCAAATTGTGGAACTCTTTAGGTGGCCTTGTGTTCAGAGGAGAGGAAACTCCAATCATCCAAGGAAGCCTCTGTTCTGTCTCAGGAGAAACGTTCTGTCTTTTCTCTCACATCTGTGGCTGCAAGAATAGGGAACTGCAGAAATATTGCTGGCTAGCTAAACACCAGGCTGCAACCAACCTTTTCATGTTCTTGGTTACGGCAGCCAAGCTTGGTCTTCAGACCACCGATGGCCTGACATGGTAGAGTGACTTGCAGGGCCAAACCCCAGTGGTGCCGGCAGACACTCTGATGATCCTTTGGTGGGATCTGCACCAGGGAACACAACTGACTGTTCCAGTACTTGGATAACCAGCAATTGCTACCCAGACGCACGGAGGTTACAAGCACATGAGACCCTGGGGCCACCTACAGAAGTTAGGTCCATGCAGAGCGAGTGGTTAGTGCAAATTGTAAAATATCACTAGCTCAAAATACAGTACTTGGCAAAAATATTACTACTGTGCCTTACGCTACGACCAAAAGACCCCGCAGAATGCCATCAATCTTCTTTGAAACTAGCAGGAGGATCGCACGGTGTTGCTTTCGGCAGTGTGAGCATGCTGTGACTCCAAAGCACCACCTGCTGACTCCACACAGCAGCAGAGCTTTCCCAACGGCCACCTCAAATACCGCTTTATCTACCCGGCTGTTTCAGTGGCCTTAGCAGTATCAGGGTGATACTTTCAAAACGTCATTGCTAACACCTTTTAACTATGTGCTGGCAAAGATTTAGTATTATTATAAAACCTAAACCCTACTATCTTCAGTCTAGGATTGTGAGGATGAAGGCATTACTTTTGGAAAGGACATCAACTTCATTTCCAATTTTATGTCAAAAGTACACCTGTAGATAGAGTTTATGTCATAGCTGGTTGCAGGGGCATTTAGATGTCACACTGCTCACTTTTCCAGTCAAAATAAGATAGGCATCTAAGTATAATAAAATGCACCTGCAATTATATGTCCCAGCAAAAATTACACCTGCAGATGTTGTCAAGTGCAAAAATCTAAGAACACTTGAAATTATTTCCAAACACGTGAAGCTTGAAAAAAGTAGAACTGCATTATATATGAACAATATTTTCTATATATAGTGTATATATATAGTATACATATAAAATATATAATATAGAACTATATTATATATTATGTAATATCTATTGCGAGTACAAAGCACGTCCCGCCTTTGCACTTTAAGGGATATCCACTCAGTAATCTTGAATCCTTCTGATATGTACTCTTCTGGATTTTAAAGGCTTTTAAGTCTTAAACAAGGACTAATAAAAACATAATTAAATAAAATATTAATATGGCCCTCCTCTGTGTTAGTTCCCAACACCGCTGTTACTGTTTCTTCTTTTTTATTCCCTTTCTTTTTCTCTCCTTTTCCTCTCTCTCTCTCTCACATGGAAAATTTTCCTAGGCAGATTCCTCCCGTCACTATTCGGGGAAGGCTTGCAGAAGTGATTAGCCTTTTGTGAGTGCAGTTTAATCGTTAGTGCCAATGAATTCCACAACCTTGGGCCTCTCTGTCAAGAGCCTCTGATCACCAGCAGTCTCAGCGCGGTCTCTGCCAACACGCCATTTTCCACAGCGCTACGGCGAGTCACGGACGGGACAGCAACCTAGGATGTAAAGTAATTGAAAATTAGGGTGATAACACAATAGCAGGAAGTGAGCTAGTAGGGCATAAAAACCCCTCTTTTGGACCTAAGAGATAGGCAATAGCCTACGAGGCCCCTGAGGTGTCTTAGAGAGCTGCCTGGGGCACCCTGCGCCGCGCCGCGCACGGCGAGCACCTGGTCCCAGCCGAGGAAGGCTGGATGCGGCTCCCTGTGAAAACGTAACCAAGGGATGCTGCTCTGTTGGGGCCAGAGTGTCGGCACGGCTGACAGGAGGCACTGTTTTTGCAGAGGAATTACCTATTCCTTAAAGCATGACGCAACTCTGCCAGCCCTAAGACTGAGCGTCCATACTCAGAAAGATTAGCGAAGCAACTCTTTCCCGACCATAATAATCACCAGACTTCAGAAGGTTCCTGAGTATATTTTTTTAATATCGGGAAGGTATGGTGTAGCAAGTGTCAGTAAGGGATCTGCTGAGGCTCTCTGCTCCTTCGTTTGCGTTTGGCTGTTAACTCCTCGGGGAGGGAGGGTGGGACAAGACGTTTCAGAAGCTCCACCTGGGGCTCTTTGAGGCTTTTAGAGGACTCTCCCAGCCTGTATTCTTGGTTGAATGCCCGCAGAGGAGGGGACACCGGAGAAGGCAGCTCTTCACGAGCCCTTCCCTGCCGTGTGACTCTGACCTGACCCTAGCAGCAGCGATGTGCCCCTGCTTATCCTGATGCTGAGGGTGAGGGTCTCCTTCTACAAGGCCCCCTCCCTCCCAGACTCTGGCAGGGGCAGCTGCCAGACACAGAGCGAATCCCCCGCTTGCCATCGCTGTTCTCTGTAATGCTACGATGGCAAATCATGTAACAAAAGGACATACTCCCCCATCTCCATTTTGATAAAGCTGTCTCCTTCCTCAAGCAACCATAAAGAGGAGCAGCTGAGAAAGACGTAACACAGTATGTCTTTATTGTACTTCCTTTAACAACCTGAAAGTTTTCCCAGGATTACACGATAACTACAGCTATTAACATGCATATATTGCATTCCTGAGAGTGCTCCTAAGCGTCTCAGCCATGTTACCAAGACAGATTAGAAGGCATTACGCATCTGTAGCAGTATTGTTGCTCTCCAAAGCTCTTTGATCTATCACTGTGCATGCCCTTTGTAATGATAATTTAGTAAGAGAGGCTGATACTTAATAATTCAATTTTGGAACTTCCCCTTATCTGCCTTTTGTGTGCTGATATGAGGTGGCACCGTTTCAAAATAAAAGCATGCTTTTGATATTTCAGATACTGCAGATATATGTAAGCACTATTGCCTGTTTATAGCTTTATTTTCTGTATTTAATTAATGTGATACTACTGAGCTGGCAGTTCAGAGACTGATGTTCTCTGATAAAGTCTGGAGGAGGTGCTAGAGAAGAAGCAGTAGTTTCTGTAACTGCCACCTACCAGTGTCCCTTGGCCCTGAGCTTTTGCGTCCAACCGATGGAACAAGAGGTGAGGGAAGCTGCCAGGTCTGTTCAGGCCTGTGTCTCTTCATTGTGATGACCAGAATGGGACTAGTTTTCTGCAACTTTGCTACTGACATGGAGCAGCTTTTTAAACTCAAGAAACCAAACTGAAGCAGAATTGCCTTCAGAAACAATATTTTCTGACCAGCTGTCCTGGTTTTGGCTGGGATAGAGTTAATTGTCCTCCTAGTAGCTGGTATAGTGCTATGGTTTTGGGTTCAGTATGAGAAGAATGTTGATAACACACTGATGTTTTAGTTGTTGCTAAGCAGTGTTTATAGTAAGTCAAGGATTTTTCAGCTTCTCATGCCCAGCCAGCAAGAAGGCTGGAGGGGCAGAAGAAGTTGGGAGGGGACACAGCCAGGGCAGCTGACCCAAACTGGCCAAAGGGGTATTCCATAGCATGTGATGTCATACCCAGTATATAAACTGGGGGGAGTTGGCCCGGGGGGCAGATTGCTGCCTGGGGACAAACTGGGCATCAGTCGGCAAGTGGTGAGCAATTGCATTGCGCATCACTTGTTTTGTATATTCCAGTCCTTTTATCAGTACTGTCACTTTATTATTGTTATTATTATCATTATTAGTTTCTCCCTTTCTGTTCTATTAAACCGTTCTTATCTCAACCCACAAGTTTTACTTTTTTTTCCCTGATTCTCTCCCTCATTCCACTGGGGGTGGGGGGAGTGAGTGAGCAGCTGTGTGGTGCTTAGTTACTGGCTGGGGTTAAACCATGACACACACATAAGGACTGATAATGAAAACAGCTTTACAATAGCAGATTGTTGAAATGGCAGACAATCTTAATTTACACTTTAGCTGAATTTGGACAAGATTCTACAGAATGAATGTACTTACAGATGGAAGAATCCTACATGAACAGGTCTTTTCATTTTGTGGGACTAGGTGGCAAGGATTTTGTCTAATTGAAATACAGCAATTTGCTAAGTATGTCCAACTCCATCAAGCCCAACTGGATACCCCATATCTGAGGCTAGTTCTGGAATTTTCAGCTAACACTTTAGAACCATGGCTATTAAGCCAATGCCATATCTAGGCATAATACAAATGCCACGTAATCCGCAGAAGCATTTGTTACAGAGGAATGTCTGGGTGGCTCCCTGGGCGATGCCTATTCTCGTGCCCATTTTTCCGAGTACCTCTCTGGACGATCAGCACAGCACATGGTCTGAATGTTGCTGAGTGCCATTAGTTGGTCTTGTACAAGGCACAGGAACAATTTTGTGTCATTTTTAATTTCAAAGTGATATGAGTTATAGTCTACTGGAGTAGTGTTTTTAAAACATGAAATGGAGAATAAGTGTTACATGCCTGGAGTTTGCCATAAATATGAATGAGGACGTCTGAGCGCAGAAAGCCAGCTGGGATAAGGAACTATGTGGGCCAAAAGAAACATAACTTGACATGGTCTTACCGCTCCTGGAGTAAATCTCCAGAAGACACAATACCCAGAACAATACCCCAATTTTGTCTTGGAAGGAACAAGTTCTCTTGAAAACTGCTCAAGAAAGTAGTAATGGAAATGCAGTGTGAGACCAGGGGTCCCAGGGGCCAGCTACTGGATAATCCAAATGTCGAGGGTCAGTTACATGAAGGGGGTGCCAGGCATGTCTGCGTGTGAGAGAGTTCTGAGTACCAGCAATGGATGTGGGGCTGTGGGCCTCAGAGGCTCATACCTAAAAAAGTGCCAGAGTCTGGGGGGGCCTGGGGATGCTGGTCCCAGCTGCTGGGCAGACTGAGTGTCCCAGACCAGCTACTGGAGGGATCCTCCCAGAAACTGGGGAGGCGTTGGCATATGCTTAGAGAAGAGCTCCTTCTACTCTGTAAAACAATGTTTTTGCGGGCAAAACACAATGTAAATAAAGTGCGAAGTCAAATCTCGTTGCTCAAGAACACTTCAAGAAAGCAGACTGAAGTGGTCATATCAAAATGTTTATGAAGCAGCACGCCCCTTCGTAATAGGGCAGCTGCAGCACCATCGAGAGACTATAGAAACAGGGATGGCTCTAACAGCATGTTTATGATTGAATAGTGCTCATAAAGCCATTACTGAAATTAATTTCTGGAAAGGATTAGCTACTGGCTTGCTGATTAGATGAATTCTTACTTTTCAAATACCTTACAAATTTCCAGTGCATCAGTAAGCTGTTTGGAGCATTCCAGCAAAACTGAGAGTGCAAGAAATAAAGGAAATGTGGAAGGAGTTATGCATTTAAATTTCTAGTACTGCAGAAAAATGTGCAATGACAGAGTAATACATGACTAAATTCTCTCAAGTGGAAAATGTCATGCTTTGTGTGGAGAGAGAAAAAATAAATTGTGGAAGCCAAGGGAATTCTTAATTTTTAATCTAACTTGCCTTCCAAAGTGTATCAAGTAATTTGTAATTTATTCAAAACTGATGTATTTCAGTGCATGCCCACTTACTATTTGTGTCAAGTAGAAAATAGGAATAGACATGCAGACTGCAGTACATGCCTACATTTAGGTATCTTTCAGGCTTATGTCTTGTTTGGATCTCATGTTTGCTGGAGATACGGAAAAAAGAACAGAGCACAGGGTATAGTCAAGATCATAAACTGCTCCAGGATTCACTCAGGCTTTGCCTTTATCTGAAAGGATGTACAATTTAGTATGAGACAAGTCTCTGAAAGTTGCTATCAAAAAAAGAAAGGAAAAAAAAAAAAAGAAAGAAAAAGGGCACTAGGAGTGTGTGTGTTTGGGGTTAGGAATCCAGGAGTCTGACAGAGGTGAGCCTGCTGCAGCTCCATGGCCCCAGGCTCAGCTGGAAGAAAGACCCAGTGTGTACCCCCAGTGGGAGCACACACACAGAGTACAGATACGCTTGTGCACATGGCCAGCCACACTGTCAACACTGAAATTATTCAGTAGCTGGCCCCTGGAGCCCCTGGTCTCCCAGCTGCATGCATACACACACACATACGTACACATATATACATACACTGACATACAGGATGCACACAGTGCAGTCCCTCCAGTTCCTGGCACCCCAGACACATGGCCGCTGTGAATCTTTGCCCCTTTTCCTGTGGCAGGCACTTGGCTCCATACACACAGACACAGAACACAGAGCCCCCTTAACCAAGGAAATGGTTAGAAATGGAGTTTAATAGGGCAGGACAGACTGTTGTGATTGGGTGTGCAGACCATGGTCAGACACGTGTACTGGCCAGCCTGGTGGCGTGCTACCGGCCTTTTACCCCCTTTTCTCTCCCTTTTCCTACACCTCTTCCTCCCTTATCCACCTTAATCTCTCCCTTTTCCCAGCTTTGGTCCTTTCTCTAAACAGCCCGTATGTCTTGTACGATGACAAGATGCTCTTCCAGGCATCCCATAAGGACCCCCACACCCCTGCAGGCAGCAACCCCTCCAATCTGCAGGGTGATCCAGAGAGCTGCTCCTGTTGACCCACCTGGTGGGTGACACTCCTGGGCCACAGGGCAGACTGCTTGCTGTGCCAGCCTGGGGAGGAGACGGGTCAGGGGCCCCTTGGCACCGGTAGGGTTACCGGGGTCCCTTCCCCGATCCTTGTTCTCCCCTGCTTTGCGCTAGTGGAAACTAGCCTTCAATCACATCACTGAGCAGGGTGAGGATCTGTTTTGCCTTCGCGTTCCTACAGGCCACACAACGTGACTGGTCTAGAACATACTAACAGGCCATTTCTTGAACCTCTGCTCACGGCTTGGTCCTTCTCCAGTAAAACCCCAAATTAATCCAGCGTGTCGCTCCCCACGGCAGGGCCCCCCAGAGCCTCCCGAGGCCCGTCCGGGCCCCAGCAACCCTGCCACCGGCCGCGCAGCACCCCGAGCTCACGCAGTCCGGCGGGAGGGAGGCCCAAGCGAAGCCGGACTGGGTCTCCCCAGCCCTGGAGCCCGCACGGGGGCGGTGGGCCGCCAGGCAGCCCCTCGGCCGCGGCCGCCCTCAGCCCGGCCCTGCCTCCCGGGGACGGAAGCGCGGGTCTCTCGCGAGAGGTGCTGCCCCGCTCTCTCTTCCGGCGGCGTGCGGCTGGGCTCGGGCGGCCGGGCGACATGGCGCTCTACAACTTCAAGAAGATTACGGTGGTGCCGTCCGCCAAGGTAATGGCGTCGCGCCCCCTCGGCCGCCCCTCGGCGCCCCTCGGCGCGGGGAGAGCCCCTCCCGCGAGGCGGCGGCTCGCTCGTGCCGCGCGTGAGGAGAGCGCTACCCGCCCCGCGCTGCCGGCGTGGCCTCGGCCTTCGCCGCCTGCCCCTCCCGCGGGACGCGTGGGCTCGCCCTGGGCTAGTGCTCCTGGGCCCGGCGGCCTGTACCATGCGGGGGGTGGTGTGGGGGGGAGCGGGGGTTCCTGTCAGAGAGGGGCACTGCGGCCTGAGGAGGGATACTGGGGCTGCTCTTCTCCTCAGCCCCGCAGGGGTGTCGGGGTGGTCCCTACAAAAATCCCCCCTGTTTTCCAACCCCGTGTCATGCTTAGCCTCATCCCTGCGCGCTCGTTCAAAATGAAGTTTTCACCTAGTCTGAGGAAGGAGTTTTCGTTAAAAGTATGGTGCATGGAGCTCCTCGCGGGGTTTTGGGCCTGCTGTGCTTCCTCAGTACCTGTCATGTTGCTGCCCGAGCTGCTGCTGTGGCAGGTGTGGATGGGAGGCCAACCCTCAGTCAGTTGAAATGAAAACCAGAGGGGAATGTACAAACTGCTTGTTATTACCCAGAGATGGGAACCTATCCTAAAACATACGTTGCAAACCATGTATGGTGTGGAGGCGGTTAACTGGCCTGCGTGCTCCTCCACCAAAATGAAATTTATGGCTTTATAAGAACTTGAGAATTTGTATAATTATTTTTCCTTCATTGCAGGACTTCATAGATTTGACATTGTCAAAGACTCAGCGGAAGACCCCAACTGTCATTCATAAACATTATCAAATCCATCGGATTCGACATTTTTACATGCGAAAAGTCAAATATACTCAACAAAATTACCATGATAGACTCACTCAGATCTTAACAGATTTCCCCAAATTAGATGTAAGTGTTTTGTCATTTGATCATAAAGGACCTTTGCTTTCACGGTATTAGGAATACTTCCTCAACAGCATATTGGTTTTATTTGAGTTTATTTTGGCCTGAGTGGCATCTTGCTGATTCACTGTGTAGATGATTTTGACTGATTCCCAGTAGATTTTACTGGGAGTAATTTTAGGCAAACTTGTTCTGCAAAAATAGTATGTTCCTACTAAAAAAGGAAGTCTAAATTGTGCCCATGGATGGTCATCGAAGGGTGGGTTTTAGAAGGTTTTAGCTGATCAAATATGTTTGCCAGAAGTTGCTGTTGAATGAAGAGAAAGAAAGTGTGGGGTTTTTTAAGTATGTTGTGTCTGCTTATTTCTTCTTTGTCTATGTAAATTGTGCTTATGATTAGTCTTCCCTAGAAGATACTTGCAGGAAGTAAGAAATGTCCAAATATATCGCATTGCTTCCCATCTTCAGTTCTTCAGAAGTTACTTTGATAACATAAACATTGTTCTTGGCCCCATAAAGGATAGTGTTGGAAACAAACTCTGACAAGATGCACATAGTCTGAACTTCCCAACAACTGCAACTGGATCCACATGTCCAGTGGGGCTTTTTATGTAGGCAGTTTTCTGCTCATGCTTAAATTGTTGACCTGCAATAATATTTTTTCCTGATGTTTTCATATCCGGTGAGTATTACTGCAGAACTCCCACAGATATCTTGTGTGTTTTGTTGAACATCACATGATGAAAATTCTGCAAATAAATACATAAGTAGCTGAAATATTTTGTTTAAAAGATTTGAACCAAAGATTCTGCTTCCTTGGAAAGCTAAAGGATTTATTTGGGAGTTGAAGAAACCCTTCTTACCCAGTCTTGAACAGAAATTTAATGTAGCGCTCAGAAAAAGGGAGGAATTAATATTGTTGCTGTGTTTCTGGTATAGTGTGAATTTGCTTTTAGAAACTACTTCTGCAGGCTTCTTGCAGTTTCTTATTTAAAAAAAAAACCTTTCAAAGTTGTAATACAAAGTATTTTACAAAGCAAAAAATCAAATGGAAGCTTCATATGTATGAGTCCAAGATGTGTTTGCAAAAGAAATTCAAAGTGATTTAAGATTTATGCATTTAGTGACCAAGCAGATTATTTTTCTTACATAAGATAGTAATGAAAACTGTTTTTTGTGTTGCTGTACTGGAGAAAAAAAAAGAACTTACATAGTTGCCAAGAAATAGTCATCTTAAAAAGAAAATATTAGGCTTAATTTTGCTTTATGCTTTTGTTTTAGGATATTCATCCTTTTTATGCAGATTTGATGAATGTTCTCTATGACAAAGATCACTACAAGCTGGCTTTGGGGCAGATTAATATTGCCAAGAATCTGATTGACAAGTAAGGGACATTAATTTCTTCAATTTTGTACCTGCCTGGTTGACTGTTGGCTAAATTCTTGTTTCTTGTCTCCACAGTGTTGCTAAAGACTATGTGCGGCTGATGAAGTATGGTGATTCCCTTTACCGCTGCAAACAGCTGAAACGTGCTGCTCTGGGACGAATGTGCACAATTATCAAAAGACAGAAACAAAGCTTGGAATATTTGGAGCAAGGTTTGTGTTAAAAATAGGCTAATATAAGGCATGTGAATTGGATGTAAAATTTATTCTTACACTTAATAACAGCAGAATGTGTTTAGTACAGAATATAGACACAGGAAACATAGAAATAGTTTCAAAATCCCCAAATATTTAGAATTTATTTTTTAACTAAATAGTTTTCTCTTTGAAAAGTCTTTAAATTTTATTTTATTACTAACAGTTCTAAAATGTTTTTCTTTTCTTAGAAGTCATAGCCATGCTTTTATTTATCGTTATTTTCACTAACATATATTTGAAAAATATTGCTAAAAATTTTCCAAACAATACGCCTTACTTCAGGCTTATTATTCCTTCAGGTTATATTGCCTGATTTGATGGGGTCATTCTAGCTAAAAGATAGTGGTCTTCATTTTTTAAATATTTATTAAGTTTCTTTTTTTGTTGTACGTAGATACTTGTGGAGTTTACAAAGTATTATATGTTTTCATAAATGATCAATTAAATTATGTCAGAAAAGTTATTAATTTGTATATAAACAGTTCAGCATATGAATTTTAATTCCGTTTCAGTAAAACTTAAATTATTGCAAATACTTAAAAAATATTCTTAACATTTCAGTGCGACAACATTTGTCTCGTTTGCCAACCATCGATCCCAATACAAGAACTCTTCTGTTGTGTGGCTACCCAAATGTTGGAAAATCTAGCTTTATAAATAAGGTATGTGAATGGTTTTTTTCAAAAATAATACTGAGTACCATTTAGTTAAAACAAGGTAACATTTAAACAATTTGATATCATTATGGCACTGTCTGCTGTGAGCATCAGCAAATTCAAATGTGTGAGTAAGGGTTGAATGAAATTCCTGGAGGGATAAATGGAAAACTACAATATATTTCACTCTTAAAAATTATTATCTTTTCCAAAATAGCCTGTATCCCATTAACATATTTTCTGATAGATAATTTTTGCAGAGAAGCCAGAATAACTGTTTTTAGCTTTTTTTGTAGCAAAGGAAGTTTATTATAATTATGATACACTGCTTGCAGGAAATTTTCAGTAAATGTGTGTGAATAAATCTTGTTTTAAGGTTACAAGAGCAGATGTAGAAGTGCAGCCTTATGCTTTTACCACAAAATCTCTCTTTGTGGGACATATGGATTATAAGTATCTGCGTTGGCAGGTAAGAACTGTTACTATTTTGCATTTTCTTTAAAGAATTAACTGGGTGTAATCTGGTTTGCCATTTTGCAGTGTGAATTGCATTTTTGTGTCTTGATGAGACACACTATGTCTGAGAGCTGCTGCGCAAGGTACAGTGTGCCAAGTGAGGGCAGTAGTCAAAAGCTATTCTAAAAATGTACATGTATGGGTGTGTTTTCAATTTGAGGGAAGAATGGCAATGGAATTACTGACTAAAGCCAGCTCACTTTTTATCACTGTCAAATTCTGGGCCAGGTTGGGGCAGGGCTTTTCCTACTTGTTCAATACTTGGAGTGTTGGTTATTCTGAAACCTCATCCTTCTCCTATTACTCCATTTTCACATTCTAAATTTGGCTGAGTTTACAGTCTTACTTTTGACTGAAAGGAAAGAATAGTGCTGTCTTAAAAAAGACAATATTGACCAGAAATCAAGCACATGTCCTGAAATAGCATATCAATTATCCTGTAGTAAGGCCTGACAGTTACATTAATTTTAGGTAGTAGATACTCCTGGTATTTTGGATCATCCTTTGGAGGATAGGAACACCATTGAGATGCAGGCTATAACTGCGCTTGCACATCTTCGTGCTGCTGTGCTTTACGTGATGGATGTGTCTGAGCAGTGCGGACATAGCCTGGAGGAGCAAGTAGAGCTCTTCAGAAATATCAAGCCCCTGTTTGCTAACAAGGTAGGTTTGTTTACATTATTAATAACCCCCAGGTTTTTATAACATGATAACTTCAATTATGATTCTTTTTTTCTTTTTATTAGCCACTTATAATTGTTGCAAACAAATGTGACGTGAAGAGGATTGCAGAACTTCCTGAAGAGAGTCAGGTTAGACTACTTCTCCCACCTCTCTCTCTCTTCCGACATTTACAAAAATAGGCGCAAGTGTTGTGGATGGCTATCATTTGTATTGGGCAAAAACTTTTACATGATCATTTCTTTATCTAACTGTTTAATAGTGTAATGGAAAGTAGCTTTCCAGGTCTTGACCCATATCTTTCTTAAGTACTGTGTACTTTGCTTGCCAATGTGACGTCCACTTACAAGAAGGGTCGGAGGGAGGATCCAGGGAACTACAGGCCTGTCAGCTTGACCTCGGTACTGGGCAAGATTATGGAACAGTTCGTCTTGAGTGTGCTCACATGGCAAGTCCAGGACAACCAGGGAATCAGGCCCAGTCAGCATGGGTTCATGAAAGGCAGGTCCTGCTTGACCAACCTGATCTCCTTCTGTGACCAGGTGACCTGCCTAGTGGATGAGGGCAAGGCTGTGGATGTTGTCTATCTCAACTTCAGTAAGGCCTTTGACATGGTCTCTCATAGCATACTCCTTGAGAAGCTGGCATCTCATGGCTTAGACAAGTGTACTCTTCGCTGGGCAAAAAACTGGCTGGATGGAGGATCCCAGAGGGTTGTGGTGAATGGGGTGAAATCCAGTTGGCAGCAGGTCACAGGTGGTGTTCCCCAGGGCTCAGTATTGGGGCCAGTTCTGTTTAATATCTTTATCAGTGATCTGGATGAGGGGATCGGGTGCACCCTCAGTAAGTTTGCAGATGACACCAAGTTGGGAGGGAGGGTTGATCTGCTCGAGGGCAGGAAGGCTCTACAGAGGGATCTGGACAGGCTGGATCGATGTGTTGAGGCCAATTGTATGAGGTTCAACAAGGCCAAGTGCAGGGTCCTGCACTTGGGTCACAACAGCCCCATGCAGTGCTACAGGCTTGGGGACATTGGAATGGGCTGCCCAGGGAAGTGGTTTCCCTGGAGATACTCAAAAAGCGAGTGGACAGGGTACTTCAGGACATGGTTTAGTGGACCTGGTTAATGGTTGGACTCAATGATGTTGAAGGTCTTTTCCAACCTAAATGATTCTATGATTCTATGAGTGGCTGGAAAGCTGCCCGGCAGAAAAGGACCTGGGGGTGCTGGTTGACAGCCGGCTGGATATGAGCCAGCAGTGTGCCCAGGTGGCCAAGAAGGCCAATGGCATCCTGGCCTGTATCAGAAACAGTGTGGCCAGCAGGAGTGGGGAAGTGATTGTTCCCCTGTATTCGGCACTGGTGAGGCTGCACCTTGAGTACTGTGTTCAGTTTTGGGCCCCTCACTACAGGAAAGACATTGAGCTGCTGGAACATGTCCAGAGAAGGGCAACTAAGTTGGTGAGGGGCCTGGAACACAAGTCTTATGAGGAGTGGCTGAGGGAACTGGGGCTGTTTAGTCTGGAGAGAAGGAGGCTAAGGGGAGACCTCATCGCTCTCTACAACTACCTGAAAGGGGGTTGTAGTGAGGTGGGTGCTGGTCTCTTCTGTCAGGTGGCTGGTGATGGGACGAGAGGAAATGTCCTCAAAGTTGTGGCAGGGGAGGTTTAGGTTGGATATTAGGAAAAATTTCTTTACTGAAAGGGTTGTCAGGTCTTGAAAAAGGCTGCCCAGGGAAGTGGTTGAGTCACCATCCCTGGAGGTGTTCAAAAAGCACGTAGACAAGGCACTCCAGAACATGGCGTATTGGGCATGGTTGATGGTTGGACTCGATGATCTTGAAGGTCTTTTCCAACCTAAATGATTCTATGATTCTATGATAATGTATATGCTTGCCTGAATATCGTAAATGCGAGACAGAAAGTAAGTCCTTAGTGGTTTCAGAAATCTCTGACGCTGTGGGAACTTTCAGTTACTACTGTAGTTGGAAGTAAGACTGAATAGCCTTGTTCAATAATTATTTCAGTAAAAGTTCAGAGACAATGAGCACTACACTGAGAGGTGTAGCTGAACAGTTGCAGTAGAAGGTCCCGCTGGGCAACGCGTTGTGTATATGCAGGGCTATTTCTTATGTATCTACAAGTTCAAGGACACATAGAATTTGTGTTTCTGTCACTGTTTTTTTCTTTTTCTTTTTTCCTTATGGGTCATTTATAGGTGCCTTTTAGAAAGTAGTTATTTGCTTATAAAAGAAGAAACAGATTAAATAGAACTGTAGTTGTAAAGTTTCTGTCATGTTTTTAGAAACACGTTCTAATAAAATAGTAACAAGTTGCATGTATTGATATTGGATTAAGAGTTCTGTTCTTAATGTATCAGTATATTAAGAAATGAGCAGAATGTCATTCTTTGGGATGTTTCTATTTTAGAAAATATTTGAAACTTTTGAAGCAGAAGGATTTTCTGTAATAGAGACAAGTACTCTAACAGAAGAAGGTGTAATGCAAGTTAAAACAGAGGTAAGTCTCTCTTCTCTCAATTTCATTCCAAATGAACAGCTAACATTTTGCCTCATTTGTATGAATTTAATCTCAGTTGAACTGTGCATTACAGTGATTGATAAACTTTAAGTATGTTATCCTTTGTAGCCTGTTGAGCCTCAGTGGACTTGGGTGCAAATGAAAAATGATATCTAATAAAAGTCATATTTTAAAAAACATTTGGTGATTTTTTTCTGAGTCCTGTTGCTTTCTCTTATTGTCAGCTCATCATAAAAAAAAATAAAAGGATCGCATACATCTTCCCATGATACTTTTTATATAAAATAATTCAGTGCTTTCTTGAGAGCTAGAGAGGTAAGATATTAGAGAGAAGATGAGATGTGAAGTGAGATATTTGGGATTGAAAGCCTACTGTGTCATTTGTTGTATCAGGAAGGCTTCATTCCTTACCTAATGTTGTCATGTACGCTTTCAGGCCTGTGACAGACTGTTGGCCCATCGTGTTGATACTAAAATGAAAGGAAATAAAGTGAATGAAGTATTGAATAGATTACACTTGGCCATGCCAACCAAAAGAGATAACAAGGTAGGCTACATCTTTACACTTCTTAGTGTATTTCCCAGCACTTCTTAAGTAGAATAAGAATTCTCTTGTCTTAACATGTGAACAGATTAATATGGTGAAATTTGCTTATTTTTTATCTGTAACTGCCTTTGCTGGTGGGATAATCAGCTTGGCATTTTTATTCTTTAGAAGTACATTACTCTGCAATGGTGATTTATAGCATTATAAAAAAAAAAAAGATTCAAACTTTTTTTCCCTTTTTTATTGGGGTGGGTTGTTGCATTAATTTCAGGAGCGGCTGCCTTTTATACCTGAGGGAGCAGTAACACGTAAGAAACGCATGGAAGTAGACACACCCAGGAGGAAATTGGTAAGTGGCATCTCTTAATTAGGAAATGAGCAAATGGATTTTAAATCTGCTGTATTAGCCCATAGATTTTAAATTAGATGGTATATAAAGCCACACATGTCTTTGCAGGAGAGAGATCTTGAACTTGAAATGGGAGATGATTATGTTTTGGATCTTCAGAGTAAGTATTATCTAAAAATCAGTATTATTATTAAGCAGTAAAGTTTGGCTATTTCAGTCTTAAGGGAGAATACCTAAACCTGACTCTTTTCAACTAATTACCAATGCCATACTATGCATACTATACCGTTGCATACTATCTGTTCCAGAACTCATGTCATAATACCACTCGGTTGTTTCCTGTTATAGAGTCCCAGACATACAATGACTGGTCTGATGATTCAAGTGTTTTTTTTCCCTTCCATTTTATATTGTACTACCTCATTAATTCTTGATGCTCTCTTTGTTAAGAAAGTATCAATATGAGAGAGAATGCATGTATTTTGTTTCAGCTGAGTATCTGTTGCTTATTATGGTTTGGCAGTGGATCATGTCATTGAACAATATTTGGTGGTAGGAAGGAGTTAGAAGTGTTTGTGAATATGTCAGAGATGCTACCAAATTCTTGCCACTTAAGGATATGGTACTTTTTTTTTTATTATGATCTGAATGTTGTTTTCTGTCATTGAACATTCTTTGAAATTATTTTTGTCTCTTTATTAACTTTTGTTATATTTTTAAGAATACTGGGACTTAATGAATTCATCTGAAAAATATGATAAGATACCAGAGATATGGGAAGGTCATAATATACTTGACTACATTGATCCGGATATAATGAAAGTGAGTTTTCAATTATTCTTTTTACACTTTTCTTGCCTCTTTATCCCTTTATTTGTTTAGTGTAAATTACTGTATTTGTAGATTAAAAACAGTATGTCATGAGAACAAGTTCTTTTACATTGTCTGCACTTCCCATGGGAAAAGATACTGTTTTCTGAATGACCAAGGACAGAATTTCAGAATGGAAAATTGCTTTACCTTGTCAGAATGATAGTGATCTTATCTTTTCCATCCTAAAATATAAGGTTTGCAGGAGAAGTTATATTTCTTCATTTTTTGAGTTAAGCCAGAAGGAATGTAGCTAACAAATTTTATGTATTATTAATAATATGAAATTCACTCATCAAATCTATGTCTGCTGGAGTATGACGTTAAAGGAGGTGGACTGAATTCTCAATTTATAACATTTTTATTTAATAACGAGCACTGTTCTTATTTCTTGCTGGTTGTTGAGGAGAAGCAGTGAGTGCAGACTACAGAGCCTGCCGGTTCTGCAGTTGGGTTCATCTGAATTGCTGGTGTTCCAGACTTGTGCTAAATGTAGAAAGAGAAAGTTTTTTTCAGAGTGTGTTTCCAGAAATGGCACAACTAGCACAGGTCACGGTATAGTACATCTGCATTCACGCAGTGGGCAGCTCCAGACTATAATGCTATGTGATCAAATAAATCTGCGTAGTAGTGTCCCCCATAGGTTTGCAGTCATCTGTATCACCAACTGCATTAAGTATGGCTGGAGGGGTCATTGTTGGGTAATGTAGTTCCTTCTTTGAAGGGTCTGCATACTGTCATGGCCCTGGGCCATGCAAAAATGTATTGTTGAGGATTCTAAGTCAAGGATTTGATGAGCATCTTGATTTTCATTTCATCTCTTCAAAATCTAAGAAACTGGAAGAACTGGAGAAAGAGGAAGAGCTGAGAGAAGCTGCTGGAGAATATGACAGTGAACCAGAAAGTGAAGATGAAGAAATGATGGAAATCCGACAGTTGGCAAAACAGATCCGAGAAAAGAAGAAACTGAAAATCCTGCAGTCAAAGGAAAAAGATACTCGAGGTCCGAGGATGCCTAGAACAGCTAAAAAGGCAAGTATAGAACATATTCTGTAGTAAAATCTTGCTGATGTATAATAACTTCATGAAAACATAAACCAGTATTGGGTAGTGGAACTGATCACTTTTTCTCATGTTTGGCCATCTCACTTGCTACTTGCTTCCTTCTGTCCTCCTAGGCATTCTGGTCACTACCTAGTTGTGGAGGCCAAACCAAATGAGTGATAGTAGCCCTTTTTTTGTGCCATACAAGTGAGTCTTTTGTAAAATTCCACGTATATTGGAGAAAAAGTTTTCAAGAATACAGTTCAGCTCTAATTGGGTTGCTGTATCATATATTGTTGTTATTGTTGTTGTTTGTTTGTTTATTCTAAATTCAAATAATTAGGAGAATTGTATAATTACTTAAAATCACAATCATGTAAAATTTCTTATGGGGCCCTCCTTATGCTGGAAAAGATTGTATGTTTCTTTTTGGAAGCTAGGTATCACTCTTCCTAATGTCAGAATCTCTTGTGACCAGTCCAGGACGATTGCAAAGTAATAAACTGATAACTAGACATTTTGAGAAAATAAATCTTGCTGATTTTGCATGCAATATTTCTTATCTTCCCCAAAGTGTGTGCCTCTTGGGAGAGAAGGAAACATTTCTGACTGAAACACCCCTCTTTGTCACCTTCCTCCCAAAAAGGCAAACAATTTGAAAGATCTTTAGAGAATGCTGGGACATTGCAATCCTTTGAAGAAGGATTTATCAGTGAAGAGAATTAAATTGCAATCAAGGAAATGTGAAGTTACGACTTCCATTATCTGCTTGTGGGATGTGCCAAAGGAATAAATGTGTAGTGAATATAATGGGCTTGTGGTGGTATATTAAGACAAAAAAATAAGATAGAACCATACTTTTTTGAAACAAACATGTTTTTTTAACTGTCTTTTTACAGGTCCAGCGGAAGGTGCTAGAGAAAGAAATGACTGATCTTGGACTGGACATGACTAATAAAGATGATGTAAGTTTTTGCTAATTAAACACAATGTTTATGTAAAAGAGATCAATGTCATTACATGCTAAATTTCTTTGAGCACATTTGAAATGCGTATTACAGTTGGCATGAGAGAGGTGGGATTTATTAAGGAGAAAATAGGAAACCCAGATGAGGCAGTCGATACTGGAATTTTTGAGTGATGTGATCAAAACATGTTGGGTAGGCTGAAAAAATAAACATTTATCAAGAATTGCATATATATGTATGCACTGCTTTCTGTTAGAACTCTTTTGGAATTTGTATAGGATTCAAGAACGGGGTTTGGCTGAACATACTTAATTTTCAAGTCTGCTTTGTTGGATGAGACACTATGTCAGAAATAGCAGTAATGTCAGATCAGGCTTATCTTTTCACGGTTCATTAATCCTGTGAGTTGTTATTGAAGTTTTTGAGGGCAGCCGGCATCTTTAGATGTAAGGCAGCTAAAGTACTTCAAACGTAGATTTGCCTTCAGGAGACATTTCATTTTATCAGAAATTTTTAAAAAATCCATTTTGTACAGCAAATCCAGCAGTATTATGGCTATCTACATCTTGAGACCTTAAATTCTTTGACTAAACAAGGAGTTAGGAAACAAGGAATGTCAACACTACCCATCTGAAGCAAGCATTTATGCTTCTCAGAGCTGACATGCCATGTTGATTTAGGAGCGATCTCGGTGAGGAGGAATTTAATACTTACACTGTAGGGTGGTAAGTCTTCATGTCCAAAATTCTTTAGGGCTTTGCTCTATAAACAGGGCACTAAATCAGTGTGGGTTTCTTCATTGCTTTTTTGCTGTTGCTAAATTGCTTCAGTATTGCTATTCATTAATTTGTCTGTGTCTTTTTATCCATTATTTATACATCTACTCAGAAAAAAAATCAGAAAACTGGAGTTAATAATTGTGTGAAGAATATGCTAATATTCACCGAAATTTGAGTATTACTGTAGGACAGAAAGGCAGTGATCAACAGTTGACAAGGTCTTTATGTTACTGTGGGATAGCCAATATAATGTATCACAGCAGTCCACTTCCTGTTTTTTTGTATTAGTCTAATTAGAAATGGAGCATGTCTGAGCTGATTGTTTCTAATGATTAAAGTGATGTTTTGAATTGCAGGCACATTATGTGAGAAGGTCCCGTAGTGTTACAAGGAAACGTAAACGTGATGAGTCTGAAACCCCGAAATCTGTGGCACGCAGTCGCAGCTCCTCTCGCACACCACGGGATGTTTCTGGTCTTCGTGATGAAAAGGTTTGTTATTTATAGCAATTAAACCAGCACGATTGTACTTAAACCAGCTTCTGGGAAACTTCATACTAGGCTGGTTATGTTTGTCCAGAGTTCATCTTTCTTCTGTTTGCAGCTTCATCTTCTGTTCATTTGAACTCTCTATACTTTAAAAATGCCTACTTCGTTCGTACAAGTAACATGTAATAATACAGGGTAAGAAAGTACATTTTGAATTTTTGTCTCTAAATGCAAGTATGAAGGAAGAGTTCTGCAAACTGTGGAGTTCCACCTTTAGCAAGTTAGGAATTCCAGGGATAGTGTGATCATTTTGTTAGCGTACTGGAGAATGGAGAGTTTCACAAAGGAGGATTAGTGTCACTTGCAGTGATACTGTTCCAGAGTTGCAGATGGTGGTGTATGTTCAGTGTTAGTTAATGTCCTTGTTAAAATCATCTAGCTTTGTGGTTTTTTAAAAGGTAAAGCTAGTTGCCTGAGCTACTAAGGAAGTTACTCTGCATGTTTGTTTGTTTTTAAATAGATGGTGAAGAAGGTCAAGACTATGGCAAAGAAAGCTCAGAAGAAAATGAATCGCCTGGGCAGGAAAGGAGAGGGAGACAGACACATATTTGACTTGAAGCCAAAACATCTGCTGGCTGGAAAGAGAAAATCTGGTAAAACACAGAGAAGATAAGCAGTCTTCTGAATTAAAACTAATTAAACATAGCTTTTAAAAACTAATTTCTAGTCCTGTTTTCCTTTTTAGTAATATATTTTAAAAGTACGTGTTTTGTGTTAGTGGTTAAGATACTTGAAGCTTGGAGAGGGAAAGTTCTGATACTTTGATCTTGGTGTTTTAAAGTGGGTTAATAATACTATGAGAAATTTGTTGATAGCAGTGGCACAAACCATTTCTAAGTAGCCATCAAAAATACCACTTCATTCCATTTTCTTACTACTGACCATCATGTAGCAATAAAGCATTTGAAGTTTTATGTAAAACTAGATTTAAAACGAGGTTAAATCTAGAAACATGAAGTATTTGTTAATAAAGCTGCTGTCAGAATTAAAAGCGCACAGCTTCATAAGGTACTGCATCAGTAAGGTTTGGGTTTCTGTGTGCAAGTTAGTTCTTTGATATATAGTAAGTGGTGAGTTTACGTTGTAGGTGAAGGCTGAAATTGGTGGGGAGGTAATGGCAGACTGACAAGTACTGCACAAAGTCAGTGTTCATGCACTGAACCAGTTTTGAAGGAATGGGAGAAATACTCGCCAGTTTAGTCAGCTAAACGGTGACTGAGGCTGGAGGAATCATTGCAGTTTTAGTACTGACCTGCCATCTGTAATGACCTAAGGCAGCATGGGCAGGGAAGATTACAACTTAGAACTTTTAATATTTCAGATCAATATTAATATGTCAGATTATGTAGAAAATGAGGATCAGATTGGAATTTTGTCCTGAGTGCATGTCAATTATGCTACTGTCACTCTCTGCTTAGGAAAACATTTTCTCTTCAGAAGCTGATGGACAAAAATTCTGTATCTGTTCAAGGGTAAATATATTGTCAAACGTGAAATATTCCCTTTTTGTCCCTAGCTGGTCAAGAACAAGGTAGGAATTACCTAGAGGTTAGGAAAATTGTGCATTATAAATGTGCTGCCTGAACAATACAATTAAAATGCACAGTTTTAAAGATTAAACTGGAATCCAATGAAATATGCATGTTAAAAACAAACAAAACCCCCAAAAGGTAAGGGGGAAGAATCCTTAAAGTACTATTAATTTTTTTTTAAACTATTTTTAAACACTACAGGCTGAGTGTTCAGATGTGAGCTTTAGCATATTGGAGCATTATGTGTAAATCCATATTGTTTCCTTCATCTAATTCATGTAATAAATTTGGTATTAAAAACATTGTAATGCTGCAAAGAAGTTCAATGTCAAGAAAAACTTTAATGTCAAAACTTCTAAGGGATTTTGAAGACCTCTTTAGCAAAACTTTGCTTTCAGCTTCCTTATGCACATTAGTCTACTGCAGGTTATGCTTTTGTCAGCTTTTGCTCCAAGCTGGCCATTTGAAATAGAAAAGTAGAAATTCGTTGAAATAAATTTATGCCCTGCTACCCCCCATCATACTGCTTCAGTGACCTTTAGTAGGCATGTTGTTGTTTGCAGTGTAGTAATGTCAGAGATTGTTTTCCATGCGGCTCAAAGTCTGGAAAGAAAACAACGGTCCAAGGTTTTAGGTTAGGTATTTTAATCATAATCTTATTTTTAAGATAATCTTTTATTTAAAAAGTATTTTGTAAGTATTTGAAAAGTACTCTTAATACATTAACTTAGGTAGTATGGCTGATTGCACTGAATTCAGGAGAGCTGTTACATTGCATCACTGTTCCCTCACCGCTATTACTTGCTTCAAGACAATTGTATTGGGCTTGTGTGGCAAGGTTTTGGTAGTGGGGGGGCTACAAGGGTGGCTTCTGTGAGAAGCTGCTGGAAGCTTCCCCTGTGTCTGACAGTGCCAATGCCAGCCGGCTCTGAGATGGACCCACCGCTGGCCAAGGCTGAGCCCATCAGTGACAGTGACAGCACCTCTGGGATAACAGATATAAGAAGAGGAAAAAGTTGCTGCAGAACAGAAACAGCAGCCAGAGAGAGGAGCTAGAGCATGTGAGAGAAACAACCCTGCAGACCCCCAGGTCAGTGCAGGAGGAGGGGGAGGAGGTGTTCCAGGTGCCGGAGCAGAGATTCCCCTGCAGCCCGTGGGGAAGACCATGGTGAGGCAGGCTGTCCCCCTGCAGCCCAGGGAGGTCCACGGGGGAGCAGATCTCCACCTGCAGCCCGGGGAGAGAGGACCCCACGCCGGAGCAGGGGGATGTGCCCGAAGTAGGCTGTGACCCCGTGGGAAGCCCGTGCTGGAGCAGGCTCCTGGCAGGACCTGTGGCCCTGTGGAGAGAGGAGCCCACGCTGGAGCAGTCTGTGCCTGAATGGCTGCATGCCACAGAAGGGACTCATGTTGGAGCAGTTCGTGAAGAACTGCAGCCCGTGGGAAGGACCCACATTGGAGAAGTTCATGGAGGACTGTCTCCTGTGGGAGGGACCCCACGCTGGAGCAGGGGAAGAGTGTGAGGAGTCCTGCCCCTGAAGAGGATGAAGCGGCAGAGACAAGGTGTGATGAACTGACCATAACCCCCATTCCCTGTCCCCCTGTGCTGCTGGGGGGGAGGAGGTAGAGAGAACCAGGAGTGGAGTTGAGCCTGGGAAGGAGGGAGGGGTGTGGGGAAGGTGTTTTTAAGATTTGGTTTTACTTCTCATTATCCTTGTTTTGATTTGATTGGTAGTAAATTGAATTGATTTTGTTCTTTCGCTAAGTCAAGTCTGTTTTTTGCCTATGACAATAATTGGTTGAGTGATCTCCCCCCGTCCTTGTCTTGACCTATGAGCCTTTTGTTATATTTTCTCTTCCTTGTCCAGCTGAGGGGGGGAGTGATAGAGCGGCTTTGGTGGGCACCTGGTATCCAGCCAGCATCAACCCATCATAACAATACATCAATTCAGGTCAACATACAACAAACTTGGCTCTAAAACCTTTAAGTCTTGAGCCACTAGAGGTGCTGGCACATAGAAGCTTCAGTGCTGCAGTCACAACTGGGATGAGAAAGAGAAACATGTTAACTACTGGAAAAAATCAGTTTTACCTTGAAACCAGACAGACTAGTTACAAGCATGTTTTACATGCAAGGAGATGGTATGAAAAACATCTTATTTCATCAAGACACCTCTGGGACAAGTTAACTTAAGAAATCTAGGTTGAGTAGTCTGCTAACAGAAGAAATCACAATTAAGCTTTTTTGGGGGAAAAAACCCCAAACAAACCCCAAAATCTTTAATTCAAATTGAGATAGCCTTGATGTTTTTGTCTTATTAAAAAGTGCCTTCCATTTTACTCCTGTTAGTAGCAATTGAACTGCAAGATCAAAAAGGATTAGCTCCTGCACTCTGGTACAACTTCTGATTAACTGAAATTAAGACTTGGTGTAAGTGCATAAATTGTCAATCTTGAATTTTGGAGTTCAAGGGGTTTGAGTTGTCCAGTAATGACTATTACAGTAGGTGTTGCAGGAAAAAAGCTTTTATCAAGATGCCTTTGTTCTCTGGAAGGTAGAGAAGAGTCAGTGAATGCATATCCCTTCTCCAAAGACAGGCTACTTCCTTTATTAGGCAGGTACCATTTACATTTGGTATAATTAACCTTTCTTTCTTTATTTCCTTTTTTTTTTTTTTTGAGATGTCCCCCCCAATGTTTATTATCTAAAGCTATGACACATATTGCAGCACTTCAAAGTGAAACTCAGTCCACGCAGACGATCCAATTACTTAAGCTTTTATGAGCTTGGTTAATTATAGAGTACAGTAGCTGAAGAGATTTGCTTTCTGCAATTAAAATAATCCTGATTACTTTGATTTAATTGTTCTTTTCTTCAGGCAACTAGTCTTCTCAACGTCAGTGCAGAAGTCAAATTCTAGTCACTATTTTAGAAGGTGTAGTCCTGTACAGTTGGGAATGTACCAGCTCTACCAAATGAGCTGGACAGGAGGTGCCCAAACTTCTGTGCCAGCGTGTGTAGTTATGCAAGGAGGGAAGAGCAAACTGGGCACGCACAGGCTGAGGATCCTTCGTATCATGCCAGGTAATGGAGAAAGATGAACCCAGGGGGTTTCTTACATTACCATTACCCATTTCACGTGAGATCCGAGCTTAACTCACCCAAGAGGAACAGGGCTGGGGGGAAGAGCAGGTGAAGACAGAAGAAAAAACATTGGCTCTAACCATCTCTATATAAAGTTTTTGTTAAACATGCTCCGGGTGGATCGCTTTTCTGCACTCAAAAGTCACAAGTTACCATAGTATTAATGAGACAGCACATCACTGCTAGCCTTCAGCATCTTTCACCCCAGCTATTTACATTCGGTGTATTTTTTCATGATCAACAAATTTGTTCAAGTTAGGCAAGTTATCCCACCACTTAAAAAGAAAGGTCTCTGCAATTAGTTTAAACCACGGAGTAATCTTAACTTCGTTCTTGGAGGCTTTGTCCAAGAGCTGTTTCAGTTCTTTCTGTGTCACATAGCAGTAGCTTTGGATCTCATTAGGATCGGGATTCAGCGTTACGTCCTTCTGTACAAATAAGATATAGTCTATCTCATGTTCACCCCAGATCCCATCAGACTTGGCCTTGTAGTGAATTCGTGTCAGATAGGAGATTTCTTCGGGAGTTACCTACAACCAAAACACTTGTCAGAACTGGTGCCAAACCAGAACAATTGCACTACCAGGTATTACAGAAGAATTACAGGTATTACGCTCTTCCTTAAACATTATTTTTCCCCCATGTGTACAACTGCAATGTACTTCTTCATGAAGAATTACTATGAAAAAACAATTTTATTGCACTTCGATGACATGAATTGTACAGCATTTCTCTAGTCAGACTCACCCTGTAATATTTTGAGCAGATTTCTTCTGTACATTAAGTTTTAAATAAAGTTTACCAGACCTTAACATGCACTTACTGAAGCACTGATGAACACGCTTGCACCTGCCCCTTACCTCCCAAGGAAAACACTTGACAACTACTTAAAGCCAAGGTCAGAACTGCATACTGACAGACCACACATAACCCTGATCTACCAGGATCTGTGCAAGCTGCAGATGAGGTAATTAATTCTGGGGACAACCTAACCATCATGCTTCCCAGTAGCACACTGCTTCTCCCATGTCCCACGACACAAATGCAGTTAGTTACAAAATGTGGAAAGGGGTATCGACCACGAGTATAGTTCAGCCAGCTTCACCCTGCTCTCTGTGCACTCCCTCACTGCCACCAGAAAGGCAGGTAGCCAGAAATGGGCTGTGTGATTGCTCTGGAAGAAACGAGTGCCCAGACCACCCTACTTCCCATAGGAAACTCAGGATTGCAGAGGGACTTGTACACGGATGCTGGCAGCAGCTCACAGCGATGCCCTCCAGGAGCACCAGTCGTACAGAACGCACACAGCACTCTGCCATCGGCCTGGAGGAAGGACGGCACATTGCCTGTCCCCAGCCTGCCCAGCCGGAAAACACGTAGGCACCCATAGTCAGACCTGAAGCAACACAATCCTTCATTACCGTGCGATTTACTCTTTGGCTCACATTTAGTTTGAGCAGTGCAATATTCTAAAATACCATTTACTGAGACAAGCCTTTGAGACTCTGAAATATAGATGAAGAAGTCTCAAATTCACCCAGTTCTCAACATCTCCAAAGTTAAACTCACTTTTAGGTTTCAGGCTGACCCTGATGCAGTGAGTCTGTAAAATGGCAAACATTGGCAAGAATTCCTCTTTCTCCCTTCCTCCTTTACCTGCTCCATGGGAATTCCTAACTCTGCTTTCAGTCGTCTCTGTGCTGCTCTCCGAACACCAATGGCATTATTTTCTTCCAGTTCTAGTGGATAGCTTAGAGGATGACTGCAACAAGTGTTGGTAAAACAATCTGCAAGAAGTTTGTATCAGTACACTTTTGACACACATAAAGTATTAGGAAAAAATACCAAAAAACCCACCAAAAAACCCCCGGAGACATAGGATGGTTATTCAACACATTACAGCTTTGTTTCTTTTTTTGCAGAGGAGGGTCAGAGAGGAAGGAGGATATTTTCACCTCTTATTTTTCTTTACATATTTTGCACCAGGATTTGCATCTACCAAGTACCACTTTGCAGGTTAGTGTTTGATACACATGAAGACATGCATTCTCATACCCAAGATAGCATCTACTTAGAGACCCAGTTTATAAAGACCTTGTTTACCCTGCAAGTGCTAATTAAAATTACTTTTGGGAGTTTATATGCAACAGAATATTGAAAATACTCCCAGAGCTTCAAGACCAGCTGACAGTAAGTAGAAGTAAATAAGCAGTTTATGCTCGTGTTTGAAGGACAGACCCTCTATATTCTCTGCTTCACATATATTAAAAATTACTTCTCATTTATGTAGAATAACTGTGATCGGCCAACCTTTTATCTGTAAAAGTCTAGCTCAAAAGCATCTAAAATAGAGCCAGATTACCTACAAACAACACTGAAGCATTTTTATTAGATAGCAGTCAACGAAAAAATTTAAAAAAAAAATCTCTAAAGATTCCCTTGGAAGAAAAAAAACTTCTTTCTTCCTCAAGTTGAAGAGGGTTAGAAACACTTGAATTTGTTTTCAATCCAAAATTCTGAAACAGACAGCTTTATGCTTCCACCAACACCTCTCATGTAAGGTATTTTTCTTTCACTCCACTTCTTATTGTTATGCCATCCCATTTGCAATTTCATAGTAACAGTTCAGGAGTCTTCAAAAAAATCATGCACTATATAGTTTGGCCACAGTGTCACTTCTACAGTTAAAAAAGTGTTTGTTAAGACATACACAGATAAAGGTCCACCCATCTCGCTGAAGCACAATGCAACTGCTTCCAGGCAGCAGGGCTCCACTATGCATCAACTACGTGTCTTTACCAGTGGAATGAGAACATCCTCCACAGCTACCAGAGCAATTTCTTCAACTCCACTAAATATGTCTTGCAGCAGAGAAGGTAAACAACACACACTCTGCGCTTGCATAAACAGGATCAAACATGTCAGGGAACAATAATTTCCCAAGAACATATACAACAATAAGCTAGTGGATGAAGTAAGCTAATGGGAGCACAAGATAAGTACATCTTGAACTCTTAAAAGTATTTAGAAGTATCTCCTCTCCAAAGCAGTAAATTCTAAAACCTCAGAATGACTTATGCTGCAAGATTAGACTGGCGTATTTTTTTAAATATTGATTTAAATAAAACATTTTGATAAATACAATGTGTTTCAGTACTAACCTGGAAATGTAATTTTTGCATTTGACCTCTGCTGCAGCAACAGTTTATTTTCTGTATTAAATAAGAAAACACTGAAAGCTCGGTGCAGTAAACCTAAAAAAAAAAAAAAAAAAAAAAAAAAAATCGAAGAGCTATTTAACAGAGGAGAAAAAACCATATGAAGACAGTTTAAAGGCTTAGAGCAGCCTCATCTTCGAGTAATCTAATTTAAAATTAATGTATGTTAAAAACCAAGGATTTGATAAAAAACTCAGAGTTACTGTTCAGGTTTCTATGTCAGCTTACGCAAAACATTATGAAATTAGAAAAGTGCTAAGAACAACAATGCAACAGAAGAGTTTTACTAAACTCGGTCAGTTCACCATTCAGAAGATGCACATTTGCGCAAGCTTCTAAGGAGGGCTCAGCATCTATAAATTTCCTATCAAAAAGAGATGACTCAAAAATTCCTAAAAAACTATATGGAATTTCAAGACGCTTCAGGAATTGCAAAAGTACAATGAAAAATAGGCTCCCTTAATAACGGTACAATTGCCATTTTGGGCACCTTTTGTTATTCCTCTCTTCAGGAAGATGTTTCCCCCAAGTATAGAAAAGGAGGTCACAAACTACTATGAGAGGCTCATGAATCTGACCAACCTCAAATAAAACCCACAATCAATTAGAATCACCACAACAAAAAAACCTTTTCTATTAGCAGTATTTGAAGTAGAACTCTGTGTAAGCTACTGTCCTGGGATAGAGTTAATTGTCTTCCTAGTAGCTGGTATAGTGTTACATTTTGGGTTCACTATGAGAAGAATGTTGATAACTGATGTTTTCAGTTGTTGCTAAGTAATATTTAGTTTAAAGTCAAGGATTTTTCAGCTTCTCATGCCCAGCCAGCAAGAAGGCTGGAGGGGCAGAAGAAGTTGGGAGGGGACACAGCCAGGACAGCTGACCCAAACTGGCCAAAGGGGTATTCCATAGCATGTGATGTCATGACCAGTATATAAACTGGGGGCAGTTGGCCCGGGGGGGCAGATTGCTGCTTGGGGACAAACTGGGCATCGGTTGGCGCGTGGTGAACAATTGCATTGGGCATCACTTGTTTTGTATATTCCAATTCTTTTATTATTATTGTCATTTTATTATTGTTATTATTATCATTACTAGTTTCTTCCTTTCTGTTCTATTAAACTGTTCTTATCTCAACCCACGAGTTTTACCTTTTTTTTCCCCCTGATTCTCTCCCCCATCCCACTGGGGGGGGGTGGGGGGAGTGAGTGAGCAGCTGTGTGGTGCTTAGTTACCAGCTAGGGTTAAACCATGACAACTACTTAAAAATCAAAGTCTCTTCTACTTAAAAAGAACTCAGCAAAGAAGTGGCATTCTTTAGAATCAGGTACATAGATACAGAGAATCAGGTATCTATAATAGGAAAACAATACTATTTTATCATCAAAATGTGATTCAAAAATATTTATTAAGGCATACAGCTTATACCCACAATCACACACTTCTCTCCTTTGCTACTGCCTCCAAGTGTATGTTTGTCCATATTGTAATATTTTTAAATTAGATACTGGGAGGTGGGGGAGGAGGCGGGCGTGGGGAAGTACTTGCTCTGGTTTGATCAGCACTCACCTAAGATTACGCCTTTAATTTAATCATGACTATATTCCTGAAAATATTTCATCAGCTTAATGGTTCAATTAGAAGGTAAGCAAGCTGTACCTTTATCAATGTTTTCATTCAAGTGACAGTTTTTCTTGGTATCCGCTCCAATCTTATTATCATTTTCATCGATAAGGATGCACATCTCTGCCAAGAGCTGCACCTGCTGCTCATCCAGGTGATCTGTGTTTACTTCAGGCATCGTGATGGCAGCAGGCGTTCTACTGAAAAAAACGATGAGAAGAAGAGTCATTTAGTAATAATAACACCTGTAAGGTTCTGGGCAGAGTGTGAGAAACAATCAAACGGCTAGGTTTTCCGACACGGTGTAAATTGTGTGCCAATTGTATTTCTGGGGGTTTACGTTCTTTCAGATTTCTGAAATTTCCTGCCCACAATACAAGACCCACAGCAACATCTGTTACGTGGTCAAAACGTTTCTTTTCCGTTTCTCTGAAAGCCCGTGCAGCAGCTGCTGCGGGACAGCCGCGCCGTAACATTTTGACGGGCTGGCCGGAGAGGAAACCCGGCTCCAACTTTCACCCTTCGTAACCCCACAGCCTACGCAGGTCCTGCACACTGACGCTGGGTGACATTTACAATGCCAGACGCCACGGGCGCGAGTATTCCGCCCCCCCCCAACCCGTAAGAACTCAAGGACTCGCCGACCCGCCCACGCAGCCCCCCGGCACTTCCACGCCACCCCCCAAACCCTGTCTTGGCGGCCCCTGCCCCGCCGCGGGCATGTTCCAGCCAGCTCCCGTGCCCCCGCAGCCCCCTTCCCCGCCGAGCCCGCTCCCTCGGCAGCTGCCCCCCGCTCTCCCTCTCCCCAGCCCCGTCCCCCAGCCGCCCCCTTCCCCTCCGTCCCCCGCACCTCTCGGCCCGGGCCTTCCCCCCGCAGAGGCCGGCGGCGGACGCGAGCGGCTGGCGGCAGCGACGCCCCTGAAGGGTGGCGGCCCCGCGGCGGCCCGCAGCAACGGCCGGGCGCAGCACGCGCCACATCGCCCGTCACCCCGCCGCCGCCAATGGCAGCGCCCCCGAACACCGACGTCACCGCATCGCCCGATCGCCCCACCGCGGCCGGGGGCTGCCCAGGAGGAGGGAATAACAGTGACTGAGGGGAAAGGCGTCGGCCGCAGCCAACCGCAGCGCAGACGGGTAGAGGCGCTGACCAATACGGAGAGGGGATAGCGGTGAGCCAGCCAATGGGAGCGGGGAAGCCGGGTCAGGCCGTGGCGACGCCGGGCGGGGCTCAGCCGTTTCCGGCAGGGCAGGGCTGGACGGCACTGGATCGGACTGGACTGGACTGGACTGGGCCGGACTGGGCCGGGCCGGGCTGGGCTGTCTCGTCTCTGTGCGGGTGGGCATCGCGCTAAGCCGACAGCCGGCTGCTGAGGTGCGGTCTCCCGTTCCGAGCCGAGCTGTGGTGGCGAGGCGCGGTTCTGGGACGCCTTCTGTCAGCAGGCGCCGCTGAGGCGACGCCAAGGCCCAATGTTGGCGGGAATGTGCCGGGGCACGCAGTCACACGGTGGAACCAGCGCCACGGCAGACGGGCGAGTTCGCCAGGCAGGGGCGAGGCTGGATGTCAATGGGTGCCGTGCGGGCCAGGCAGGGCACCGCAGGAGAGTGGTCGCCAGGCCTTCATCTGGGGGAAAAACCGCCTCGAAACGTACTGCTGCTGTGACTTGCAAAGATGCAAGGCGCCTGTATCTTCCCTTAGTAAGCAGGTTTGAGTATTTCTAACATTAAGCACTGTCTCTTGTCTTTCCACCCATCCGTGAAAACCAAAGGACAGCACCGAAGTGCCATCTCCTACAAACACGCCTGTGTTTGTGGCAAACAGTTCCAGGATTGAATTTCTAATCAGTCCTGGGAGCATTCTTGTAGGTAGATGCCATAACCACAAGACTGTAGACTTGCAGGCCTTTTTGGCGGTCTCTGTAGCACATTTAATCTTGGATGTTCTTTGCTCAGTAGTAGCATTCCTTGAAGACGCTAAGTGTGTGCCATACAGATCACAGCCTGTCACACTCTGAGGTGGGGAATGTTGGCCAGTTGCCTCCCCGCCTTCACTGACAGCTACAGTTTGTAGAAAACAGTTACTATGTTAGTCAAGCTCTGAAATTGCCTAACTCCTTATGTTCTTAAGGGACAAAGAAAGAAACACTCGGTTTCTGGATAAGAATCAAGCACAGGCAAGACGTCACGAACTGCTCAGGTAGGGTAGTTCTAGACATGCACAGATACCCAGTCTAAAGGCAGAGGAACTTCAATACCAGCCCCTACGGAAACTTCATGGCACCATAGCTGAACACCTTCTGAGCAAGACTTCTGCTGCTGATTTATCGCCTGTCCATAGATTTGGATTTATGGTTAGATTCCATAAAAGAACTAGTGTGGTGAGTTAACCCTGGCTGGACACCAGGTGCCCACCAAAGCTGCTCTATCACTCCCCCCTCCTCAGCTGGACAGGGGAGAGAAAATACAACAAAGGGCTCATGGGTCGAGATAAGGACAGGGAGACATCACTCAACCAATTACTGTCATGGGCAAAACAGACTCAACTTGGGGAAAATTAACTTAATTTATTGCCAAGCAACCAGAGTAGGGTAATGAGAAATAAAACCAAATCTTAAAACACCTTCCCCCCACCCCTCCCTTCTTCCGGGACACAGCTTCATTCCCGGATTCTCTACCTACCCCCCCCGCCAGCGGTGCAGGGGGACGGGGAATGGGGGTTACAGTCAGTTCATCATACATCTCTGCCGCTCCTTCCTCCTCAGGGGCAGGACTCCTCACTCTTCCCCTGCTCCAGCATGGGGTCCCTCCCATGGGAGACAGTTCTCAATGAAATTCTCCAACGTGAGTCCTTCCCATGGGCTGCAGTTCTTCACAAACTGCTCCAGCATGGGTCCCTTCCACAGGCTGCAGTCCTTCAGGAACAGACTGCTACAGCATGGGTCCCCCATGGGGTCACAAGTCCTGCCAGAAAACCTGCTCCAGCGTGGGGTCCTCTCTCCACAGGGCCACAGGTCCTGCCAGGAGCCTGCTCCAGCGCGGGCTTCCCACGGGGTCACAGCCTACTTCGGGCACCCACCTGCTCCGCCGTGGGGTCCTCTCTCCCCGGGCTGCAGGTGGAGATCTGCTCCCCCGTGGACCTCCCTGGGCTGCAGGGGGACAGCCTGCCTCACCAGGGTCTTCCCCATGGGCTGCAGGGGAATCTCTGCTCCGGCGCCTGGAGCACCTCCTCCCTCTCCCTGCAGGGTTGTTTCTCTCACATGTTCTCACTCTTCTCTCTGGCTGCCATTTCTGTCTGTCTCACAACTTTTTTTCCCTTCTTAAATCTGTTATCCCAGAGGCACTACCACTATTGCTGATGGGCTCAGCCTTGGCTGGTAGCGGGTCTGTCTTGGAGCTGGCTGGCCTTGGCTCTGTCGGACACAGGGGAAGCTTCTGGCAGCTTCTCACAGAAGCCACCCCTGTAGCCCCCGAACTACCAAAACCTTGCCACACAAACCCAATACAATTACAAATGACGTTTCACATGTTGTCTTGGAGGCATCACTCTGACTGCCTTTCAGCTCACATTCCAGCATTTCCGTCTGGTTTGTTTTGATTTTTCCTGTGAACAGGACAGATGGATAGATGGCCTTTCATTTAGAGATACCATTAACAGAACAAAATTTCAAACTGACAGTTAATATCTTACAAGGGAGGTGTCTTAGAGGGGTTCTGCTGTGCAGAGCTTGATGAAGGGAGAGTAAGAGGTAGGAAGTGGTTTGAGTAGCAAAGAGCATTAAGAAGTTTAAAGCAGAGCTCGATGAAGGGAGAGTAAGAGGTAGGAAGTGGTTTGAGTAGCAGAGAGCATTAAGAAGTTTAAAAAAAAAGTGTGCCTTTAACTGTAGAAAAATACAACATAAGAACATTAATGTTAATATTGTGTTATTCATTAATACATTAAAAATGTAATATGCATTAACACAAGAACATTAATAATGATTAATACACACTCTCAGACAGGACTGAAAAGTAGAGAGATTACTTTTTGTCTGGAGTCACTGTTTAGCATGAAAACATGGTAAATGGAGATTGAGCTTTGCAGAAATACTAAGAATACCCTTTGCTATATTGATCACTTGCTAGTTTCATTGTACCAGATGAAAAAAATCTGTCAAATTCTTCTTCTATTATTCTCCTCATGTAACCAAATACAAGCTACACAAATCTATCAAAAATACTCTTAACTGCCGAGATGGACAAACAAACCAGCATCTCGTATGAAGACAACAGAGTTAACAACCAACCCTCCTGCAAGTGAAACTCTTGGAATGGAAGCTTCTGCCCTAAAAGACAGAGATGGGGTCTGTATCTGGGGCACAGCTCAGAGGACACTGACATACACCAAGGAGCAGATGTACACAGTGATGTTCAAGCTACACAGCAGAAGGATACCAGAAAATTGTCCCTGTAGATAATGGAGAAAAGAAAATAGATTTTTTTCCCCAGTAATAATTATTGAGAAGTTCTGTATAGGCACTTTAGAATGTGACTGTCAGAAACAACTATAGTTCCTGTCTTGCACAGACAAACACAGCACTTCGCCTGGAGCGATGTTGGTGAGCACCATGTCTGACAACAAGTCCTGGTGGATAATGACAGGTAAAAAAGCAGCCAAAAAGGACAAGAGAGACAAAAGAAACTCTTTTCACAAAACAGACAAGGGAGACACCTCCCAAGCCTTTAACCAAAAACATTTTCAGGATCAGGTCTTTTATGTCACCTGTATCATCCTTCCTCTCGCTCCCCTCCAGACTTAGCCTGTACCTTCAAAGCAGCTATTTGTTTTGAAAATAAAACACCCTCATTTTTGTAATAGTATGCATTTCACTGAAACCTCAGAACTTTTCCTCCACCCCACATAAAGAGAAGCATGCCTGAAGTGACATATACATGCCTTTGAGACTTGATTTAATTTATGCATCTCCTGAAGTCTGCTGACTGTTTCCAGACACTCTACTAACAAGGGAAAAGCATTTGCTTGCCACCACTGGGAAGTCTCTCATTTCACCTGAAAAGGCAATGAGCTGCAAATAAGTGACAGATTTTTGCTATCTACTAAGATAAAGGGAAATGCAATTCCCACCAAACTGGAGGAAAATATCTTAATCGTCCAGCAAGTTAAACAAGAAGATGGTACACCACAGGATGAAGTAAACATTGAACAAACCTGGGATTTGACCCCAGCCTAGAAGGCATAGACTCTTGAGACACGCCTTTCCTCAGTTTTCAGCTTTGCCAGCAAATTAAGACTTTTTTCCCCCCACCTTTCATATCTAGCTTGCCTCTTTTTAAGCTTCCTGCTCACTTGTTTGAACATTTAAGACTTCCAGTTCACCCTTCTCAGTTATAGAGCTATCCTTGTTCCTGGTGTCCCTGAAGAATCCCTCTTGGAAGTCTGCTCCTGCCCTGGAGTCATAGCTCTTCAGAAAACATTTGTCTAAGTGATCCACTTATGTGCAGAGTGAACAACAGCCTGGGTTTTATCTGAATTGGGAGGTATATACCTCCCAGTCCTAACTAATCTGCTGTTGTTCACTTGACCCTTCTTTCTTAAAAGGCCTATTTCAGGAAAGTGGGTTGGCTTCAGCTCACTTCAGAGAAGACAGATGGCTTTGTAGTAAAAATGTAATACATGTATGCTAAATATATAAGTAGGATGTTGTATCTGCATTTAGTTTTGCTATCTCAAGCATGATGGGAAGAGTGCTATGATGGACGGCTTCCAAATGTTTCTGTACAGCATAAGGTGATGATTAATGATATAGGAAACCGCTCTTTTAGGAAGGAGTTATTAGGTTTCCTACATGAAGGAAGAAATAACCCTTGAGTTCTTTTCTCCCTTAGATCTGTTTTTCTTTTTTCTTTCTTTTGGTTTGAGCTCTGGGTAGGAGGCTTTTTCTGCTAGTTTTACAGGTTTGGAAAAAATCTTTATTTGGGACATTCAACTACTACTCCGTTCTGTTGCTGGTTTCCTAAGCCTTGTATCTTGTCTTCTCAAGTCCAGCCACGGGCGCAGAAGGAGATCTGGAAGTTGATGTCCAGGACAACCTAACTTTTGCCACTCTGTTGACTGTAATGCCTATTAAAAAAAGCTTCTTAGCTGTTGATAAGATGCTAACTAGTACTGCCCCCCATTTCCCTAGGTGCCTTCCTGTATTGCTGTCTAGGTCCCTTGTTTTAAAACAAGCAGTTTGTGAAAAGCACGTGCTATCTTTTGTTCTGCACTTGCCCCTGTACATTACACAGCGTATGCTCCTCTTGTAGCGCCATGACAAAACCAAACCCGTCACAGGGCTAGAGTGACAACAGGCCACTTGCCGTTCTTTTCTCGTGAAAAAGCAACTGCATCCATACAAGGCTTGTTAATTTTCAGGTCAGAGCTACCCTGTATCAAGGAAAAAGCCCCTGTCTTTCCTTATTGCAGTATTTTGCATTTCTTCAGGAAAAAATCGGTCATCTCTTGTATTGCCCCCTGCTGATAGAGAGTGAGCTGCTCCAGAGAGTAAGAAAGTTGCCAAGTGTTTTCCCAGGGAAATCTGAAATGTGGATCCTTGTGCTCTGGCTGGATGTTTTTTTCCTTCATACTTATAGCTAAACCAGTAGAATTATGTTAGGATGAAGTAATTTTGGTAGGAAGAATGAGCCTTAAAAAAATGTTTAGGTGGGAACTGAATAGCTGAGGACTGTAGTTGTGACTTGGCTAAGATGGCTGAGAAAACTGAAACTGGACCAACTATAAAGAGAATTCAAAGCATCAAACTGTGCCATTTGGTCAGGTTGTGTTCAGGCTTCCTTCCAGGCAACTCTGTTCTACCTCTTGTCCATCTTCTTTTCCCTGTTCTGTCTCCCCCCTTTCCTCTCCTTAAAGCCATTTAGCTATTCATTTTGCTCCCTTCCTTTCTTCTTTTGGTGGCTTTGAAGAAGGGAATAGGCTAAAATTATGGGAAGTTCTCAACCAGTTAGGGTGGTTATCTTGTAGAATGACCTCCAGTGATGAAAAAGATGCTAGTAAATAGGTAAAACACGCTATTTTTGTCAGTGCTAGTACAGGTGCAAGTAAGACATGACTGCACAGAAGGAGGTAGAAAGGGGAAAGAAGACGAAAGAGAGCAGCAGGCATACTTGTAGCTGGGAAGCACATGAAAAGAAAATGTACTATTTTCAGCCTTCATTCTGAGGCACATGTTCTTCTGGCCTTTTTGCAGACCTCTTCTGAGGCAGCCAGATAATCTGCAGGAAGAGAGAAAATAATTAGGCAAAGGCCTCTTTTGGCTTTCACAATCTGCTACAATGAATAAGAATTTTAGGTGAAGGTTTCTTCTAAGTGTTAATCAGCAAAGGAATTAATCACATTTCAATTATGAGTTGTAAGCTTCAAAGCGAACAGCCTACTTGCAGCATGTAGTGGTTAGCTTTGATTCACTGTTTCTGTCATGCTACTGCCTGCGGACGCAGTAGAAAAAGTCCAGATTCGGTATCTTCCAGCCATTCTACATTAAAAGATAAGGAATTCCCAGCGGAGTTTCAGGAAAGTTTCCTCTCCCTTGGCAGTCCACGGTGGTCCCCTCGGAGAACAGCTAGGATGCGACACAACTCAGCTTTGCAAGTATCAGCATTAGATTAGCAGCTGGGAGACGCAGGGCTGAGAGCTAACCGTGGAAGGGGGGTGGTGGTGGTAGCAGCGCAGCCGCCCGCCCCCGTTCTTCGCAGCCTGACGGGGCCCGCAGCCGTACCGGCGGTTTTGTTCGTGCGGTGGGTCCCCGTTCGTCACCGCACCTGGGGGCAAATGCAGCACCAGCAAGGCCGTCGGCACGGACCGGTAAGCTCGCGTACCGATCTACCAGGGCTGACGGGAGCCGCCGGCGGCTCCGACCGCCGTGCGGGAGGCTCGGCCGGCGGCGAGGAGCTGCCGCCCGCCGCCCGCCGCCCGGCCCGTCGCCATAGCGGCGAGCGGGGGCCGCTTCCGCCCGCCGCCGGATGTCGCCGCGAGGGCTCCTCACCGGAGAGGCGCGTCGCTGCCGGAGCGCGGCGCCGGGCTCGTCGCTGCCCCTCCCGCCCTCGCCCTCCTCCTCCTCCTTCTTCTCCTCCTCCTCCTTCCCCCCGCCGTCTGCGGTCCTGCCCCTTCCCGCCCGCCGCCCGGCTGTGGCTGACAGGTGAGTGCGGGGGGCCGCGGCGCGGCGCGCCCCCCCCTCCCCGCTCCCCTCCCTCAGCGGGGCGCAGACCCTCCGCCATCTTCCCGCCCGGCGAGCCCTCCGCCGCCGGCAGCGGCTCCCCCGAGGGGCTGCGGGCGCGGCCCGGCGCGGGGGGGAGCCGCGGGGGAAGGAAGGAAGGGCCGGGCAGGGCAGGGCAGGGCCGGGCCGGGGCGGGCCGGGGGTCGCAGCCCGTCGGCGCGGGCAGCGGGTGGTACCTGCGCGGTGCCGCCGCCTCGCCAGGCCCGTGGCGTCAAGCGGGGCTCCTGCCGCGGCACCCCCTCCCAGCCCGTCCTGTTCCGGCTTATTTCCGCGTGAAATGACTTGCACATTCTTTCTTACAAACCTAAATAACCGTAAATAAGCCCTTCTTCATCGTCTCCTGTGTGTTGGGTTTGGTTTGGGTTTTTTTTTTCAAGATTTTTTTTTTTTTTTTAACACTTCCATCCCGAGGCTGTAGGGGTGGTTCCAGGTCTGCAGATAGTGAAACCGAGGGTGCCTGCAGAGTAGGGTCTGCTCACTAACTTTGTCTGTGTGCTACTGTGTATCCTAAGGACAAGCCAACTGTAGTACCTCAGTAGTTTACGGACTGAGTTCAGATCCTCTGACATACATACGAATGGGGCAAAAATGAAACGCCCAGATTCCCTGAAGTGGGGCACAGCTACATGAGGAAGAAAGGCACTGTTTGTGGTGGGATGGGGTAGATCTGGCCTTTGGCAGCAGGAGGATGACTCGGAACCATCTGAGATGGGTAAAAGTTATGTCTTTACAGAGCCGTTTACAGTATTTTTCTCTTTTCCTGAGCTAAAACCGGTGAAAACAAATTTGAGGGAAGAGTTAATGTGCTTAATGCATTCGGCGGTTCACTAGATGTTAGGTCCCAGTTGTAGAATGAAATAAAATAAAAAGATTGTGCTTATGCAAAGATGAGGAAAACTTTTTCAGGTTAAGTCTTGAACCATTGTTCAAGGACATCTTGGTGTTTGCGAGAAAAGAGAAACTTCTACGTGTGGTTTTATCCCTCTTGTTACATCTTCCAGCTTGTCAAAGGTTGTTTCATTATAGCGTTTTAAAGTATGCTTTCTATAACAGTAATTCATGGAAGATCTATGTAAAGAACTGGTGGAGCAGCTTTTTAGAAGTGATTCAGTGTCATTGAGTACACCTTGAAATTATACAAACGTCTATTGTTCAGGCACCCATTTTGCAACATTGCAGCAGTATCATTCTCCTTAAGCAAATTTCTGAAACTGTTTTCCAAGCAGACCTGCTGTTGGCGTTTCTTATGTGATATTTTTGAAAGTGAGCTGGTAACCTCAAGACTCCTCCAAGTATGTTTTCTAATGAGTAGTTTACATTAGATAAGATCTTGTGTGTCCATGTGTCAGCCCTAATGTGTCTTGTTATAATAACTTTAAATGTAGCTTTGTGTGTTGTGGACTTGGGCAATTATTTTAGGAAAAGATGCCTGCACCCAACATTAGAATTTAAGGCAGAGGCCACTGTAATGTGTTGTGGGTTGGTTTTTTTTTTTTTAATGCCAGTTGTTTATGTGTACATTTGTCCCTAAACTAGCTTTAACATACTAAATCTAAAGGTAACTCTTTCCTGAGATGAAACTGTCTCTTTAATGTAGACATGCTCTTCCACCATCTTTCTTTTAAATTTGGGACTTGTTTAAAGGATGCAGTCTCTTGTATGGACTGAAATGCTTGAGAGTGTTGGTACAGTCATGGGAGAAATATTGTTAGTGTGGTGATACAGTCTTAAAAGAAGAGCTCAATTCTACAATATCCAGAAATTACAAGCCAGAACTAGTATGTGTCAAGTAAGGAAAAGTTAAGTGGTATTGCATTTTACAAGTTTGAGAAGAGATTGGGATCATTTCATGTCATGGAATTTTTAAGTCTTAGAGCTAAGACGAGTAGCTTGTCTTGTGAGGTGAAGGCCAGGGTGAGGGGCTTGTTCTGGAGGCCACCACTTCAAACCTCTGTGGGGAGAGTTTGTTAGTACTCTACGCATGACCACTGAGGAATGAGCAGGAATCGGGATGGTCTCCTTGCAAGCCAGAATGATCTGTTATTTTCTCATCCTTGAGTAATACTTACTGACTATTCTGAGACTGTCTTAGTGTTTCAAGATGGTAGGACTGGGTACTTGCAGTGCTGTTACATGTACTGTTGGAAGATTTGGTAGTTCTCTGTGGTAGGCCATATGAGGAAATGCTTCAAGAATGTGCTGTATAAAGGTTATTTGTTGGTGCTTCAGAAAAGCTTGCTAAACGTATTATAGTTAGTGTCAAAGTTACTTGCTTTTGTTGATGTCTTAAGCAGCAGAAGATTGTAATTTATTAGCAAGTAATATATTCTCGAATGAAGAGCAATGATATTAGAGGTCACTCTGCTTGCATAAAAACATAATAGCAATATATCTAGTACATCGGTAATAAGTACCTAAATATTGTTTGTTTAGAGACTAGCAAATAAGATTCTGGCCTCTGTATGTGGTGCAGTGCTTCCTTAAACAAATACCTGGTTAAACCACCTTTGCTCTTGAACTTCCTTAGGATTCCTCACCCTCAGGTCTTGTATTTGCATACCTGTGCATGCATGTAGACTACTTCTAGGCTATTAGGGATTTGCTAATAGAGGAATTGGGGCTAAAATATCTGTGAAACAGCTAAGGAGATAAAGTAGCTTTCAAACATATTTTAGGATTTAACCAGCAGTACGTAATTTAGCAGGAGCTGATGCTGTCTGTTGAACTCTTCAATAAAGTTTGCTAATCAATACCTATTAATAAAACAAGGTATATTATATACTCATTGGTGACTAACTAGTGTTAAATGTAAGATGTATCGTACCCTGTATCATTTAAACTAGTTGAAACAGTGAGCACAGTCGGTGAGCATAGGTGGCACAGATCCTAAAGGAAAGTTGTATGCTTTCAGGACACCAGCAATTTCACTTAGCAGGTCTTGGTCTGACGATTATTAGTGGACCCAGGCAGGTTTCTTCTATATTCTAAATAAAAAAAATAAAACTCATCTAAGCTTGATTATTATTGTTAATATTAGTTAAAATAAGTCTGTATGGTTGAGAGTATCATTTCTTGCTTTAGTAGACTGTTTGACAGGCTAGGCCTGCACTGCATTTTGGTGTGATTGCAGCATTTGCTGACGTAGTTGAATTAGCAAGATCAAAGCTTGCTAGCAGCAAAACTGGGCAGGCTTATGCTTGGATGTTGGTGTTAGAAGCTTGCTCAGAGTAGGTACTTACTAATGTGTTAAAGCTTTTATCATTGATTTCCAGCTGTATAACATACTTAAAATTCATTAATGCAGCTTCTTTACTATGCTTTCTGTCGAAGGGAGAAATGGGGTGGATGCTTTCCCGTTTTACATTTCAAGGAACATCCAGTTTTGTTTGAAAGTATGCTGCACTAAATTTAGAAAAAAAAATTAATGTTGTAATGCTTGAGTGGATTTCATAAGGTTTAAGCACACTTATCAGTGGTTCTAGCATCATCTGTGATGATCTGGGATGGTTTTGCTTCCTAAATATTTATCTTCAGCAAAACAACTAGTCTTACAAAGAAGTCTGTTTAGCCTGATCTTTCTCAGGTGTGCTGTATTCTTGGAGCTTGTGTTGGCACTTGAATGTACAGCATCCTTGAAACAAATTGTTCACTGAAGACCTCAAAATGGAAGTTTTAGTCCTTTAAATGTGATTTCTTTGCATATTAATAAAGATTGTAGTGGCGTATGTTGATCCCTAAATTCCCTTACCTCATGAGTAATTCTGTCAGACTGTTACATGTAGTTAAGAACTTAATAACTGTAATCATTCTCCTCTCTTTCCTCTTTCCCTCCCTGCTTTGTGGAAAAAAAAAAGGTTCATTGGCATATTTGTGTTTTAAGGTTTTAATGTTGCACAGAACAATAATTACTACTGTAAAAAGCCTTTGTTTCTTATGTAGTATATGCTGAAATTTTGTTCTAAACCATGTTTGAAAATGAGAGACCTGAGACTGTTTAGGAGATTTAAAAGCACACACAAATACAGTAAAATTGTTTCTGTGGTGTTTTGTTTTGTTTTTTTTGTTTTGACCCAATCCTTTAAATAGTATTACTATTGCTAAATGCTAAACAAAATGGAGCAGGGAGATCTTGGGTAAGAGATGTTGCTGAAACTTCCTGATGCTTTGCCTTTACAGACTTGTCTGTTGTCTTGAATGAACAAAAAAGGAAATGCAATACTGTAGCCATTCTGTCTGTGCTCTGACACTTCTTAAAACATTTTCTCCCTGGCTTCAGCAGCATGCATACCCCAGGAATTCCTTCCTTGCAGCAGTCTGCTTGTTCCATGTTCAGGAGTAGAAGAAGTAGGCAAGTAGAATTAGTTGATTGCTGCAGTGAATTTTTAAGTCTACTAAGACCAGTGTGTGCACTTCTGTTTGGTGCCATTTCTCTGTTGTGGCTGAATAAAACAGTAATTGGTTACACATCTGCTCTTTACTGTTACTCTGATGAAATATTTCCTGTGACTGAATACATGGTAACATATGTTACAGAAAGGTAGGTGGCAGAACTTTAATTTAACACACTGTAAAATATGCTGTGAGTTTAATTAAACAGCATAACTGAAATACTGAAGTATCTTTGCATTCAGAAAGTAGTAATCACCTGTGGTCTAGATGTTTTCTAGGACATCTTTTTCTTCCCTACCTCTGCTGATTGACTTTGTCAGAAATTCATTTGGTACTGTTCTCTTGAGGCTTTGACAGATCATTGTGTGAAGAACACTATGCAAATGCAGCATTTTCAAAGCGATTGAGCTGAATAGCTTAATATGTCTCATAAGCTCACTTTTTAATAATGCAGTACTTGTGAACTGCCACCCTTAATGAGTATAGTTTTGTAATACAACACTCTTCCCCCTTTTCTGTTTTGTTTTTTTTTGTTTATTTGTTTGGGTTTTTTTCTTTTTTTCTTAGAAAGTACTTTTGTTCAGCTTTTTTTTTTACTCTTGATTGCTAATTTTTAGCTTTTGTGAATTCAGCTTCATTTGGTTCAGGAAACAAGATGCCCCTACTTCTTAGTGATTTTTCATCCTACTTGTAGTATTACTAAGTAGAAGGAAAGTGAATTTAGTGAATTTATCTCTTCAGAACCCATTTGTAACACTCAAAAGTTATGATTAATTTTTATGATTAACAATATATATAATGGGTCATTTTGAATCCTTTTTTTCTTTCTTTGTTTGACTGGGATTTGGTTCATAGCCTTGACTTGTGTTGCTGTTTTCCCTCACCCCCCTTTCCTGTTGTCTGGTGTGTTCTAACTACAAAAGTTTCAAAAATGTGAAAGACTTTGACTGGTTTGTATACTACTGACTGTTTCACTAATCAATATTTAATATGGTTTTCATAGGATATGTAACATGACACTGATATTCTGGACAGGTAATTTTCATTGTTTGAAAACCTTACATAATAAGGGGAATCAGGTAACTGCTAGAAATGAGCACCTTATTTGTTTATTTTTTTAGCATCCTATTGCCAAGGATCTGTTTTTTGAAATCTACTCTTGAAAAACCTATAGCTTCTTACTGTTGCAATTATCATGAAAATAGTTCTGAAATTGTCAAAATGAAGTTAATATTTAAAGGGACACTGTCACTTTTAAAAACTGGATTTACATCCTGATTCTAAAAACTCTTTAATTATTGCTCCCTTATGGAAAGGTTATAAGGCTATTTGGTGGAACTCAGGACAATATTAAAGGCAGTGAAGCTAGTCCCCTTCCTATCCTCTGTATGCACATGCCTGCTTGTTGCCTCTTTGGTTGCAGCTTTGCTATGGCTGTGTGCACCCTCTTGCAGAGCCTGGGGAAGAGTGTGCATGCTTGCTCTCTCCAGAACAGTGCATGAGTGATGTGGTCATGCTGGTGCATGAGGAGAGTGCAATTACTGTCAGTGACACTGGCTGCAGGTGAAGTGCTGCTAGCAAATAGATTCAATAATGGAGGTGTTTCTTACCTAACCTCTTCTGTTTGCTTATGAGCTGTGAAAGTAGAAACTTTTGTGTAGTTAATGTGAGAATTTCACTACGTAAAAATGTACTGTCATGCATTTGACTGTGTCCCTTTAAATTCTACATGCTAGAATGTATAGCTGCCAAATCTGTATGTACTGATACTGAGTGGTGCAGTTGATTTGCTTGAGGGAAGGGATGCCATCCAGAGGGACCTTGACAGGCTTGAGGAGCGGGCCCATGCGAACCTCATGAAGTTCAACAAGGCCAAGTGCAAGGTCTTGCACATGGGCCGGGGCAATCCCCAGTACCAATACAGATGGGAGGACGAATGGATTGCGAGCAGCCCTGCCGAGAAGGACTTGGGGATACTGGGGGATGAAAAATCAGATACAAGGCAACAATGTGCACTTGCAGCCCAGAAAGCCAATTGCATCCAGTCATAGCCAGCGGTACAAGAAAGACATGGACCTTTTGGAGAGGGTCCGGAGGAGGGCCATGAAAGTGATCAGAGGGCTGGAACACCTCTCCTATGAAGACAGACTGAGAGAGGTGGGATTGTTTAGCCTGGAAAAGAGCCTGGTCTCTCTGGGGAGACCTTACTGTGGCCTTTCAATACTTGAAGGGGGCTTATAAGAAAGACGGGGACAGACTTTTTAGCAGGGCCTGTTGCAATAGGACAAGGGGTAATGGTTTTAAACTAAAAGAGGGTAGATTCAGACTAGTTGTAAGGAAGAAATTTTTTACAGTGAGGGTGGTGAAACACTGGAACAGGTTGCCCAGAGAGGCTGTAGATGCCCCATCCCTGGAAACATTCAAGGTCTGGTTGGACGGGGGGTCTGAGCAACCTGATCTAGTTGAAGATGTCCCTGCTCACTGCAGGGGGGTTGGACTAGATGACCTTTAAAGGTCCCTTCCAACCCAAACCATTCTATGATTTTATGAAGCAATCCAGAAAAGGGTATTTCTTGGTGAAGCCCTCTAAAATGAAGTAGTTTGGGAGCAGAGGGCAAATGGAAGTTAACATGGTTAAAACAATGCCTGGTAAGGCATAAACCATATTAACATCTCAGTATAACTGCAGCTCAGGAGCGATATCTGTCAGGAATTAGAATTTTTTTTTTTTTCACAGAGCTTAAGTGAAACAGTGTTACCTGATTTATGTTATTGTATGTAACTGTGTATGTATAGATTTAGAACTGTTTAACGCATCTATGTGTGTGCACACAAGAGTTTGGTGCTTCAGGCCTTAAAAAGTAATCCTGAACACTGCAGAAACCAGTAAACTGAAAGCTGTTGAAAGAATGGTTCCCAAGGGAGATAGGAAGGAGGGTGGAAGAGAGAAGAATATACACGTGTTTGGGATCTGATCATATTTTGAAAAGAAACAGAAATGTGATAAGCAGTGAAAACCTGTTCCTGATTCTTGACCATATGTCCAAGAACAGCAAGATACTTAGTGAAGCCCAGAAAATTGGCAATAACTTGTTTATGGGATGGGCTTTTTAAAATTTCAGTCCTGTCTTTCTGTGGTAGAGTCATCTAGCCACAGTGAAAAAAGAAATCTCATCAAATAAGAAACTACCCAATGGTAGTTCTTTCTCTTCTTTCTTCTTTAACTTATGAATATAGCCAATTAGTTACTACTGATTAATCACACATAAAGAGCTCTGATGGGATTAGGTGCAGGGGAAGACTGTGCAGAGTCCAGAGGAAATTAGCAAGATCATTTCAGTGCAGTACAAGATACCGTGCAACCTGGATTTTATTTTAGATTCACCATGGAATTGGTGTTAGGTTACTGGAACTCGGGTGTTCCAAAAACTAATTAAAATACCAGGTTTTTTAATGAGAAAATTTGAGGATGGATGGGCTTCAAAACCTTAACTAAATCTAGTCTCATTTTGATATAAATTTATGTATCTTTATATATTTTCATTTTGTGATATGAAAACCAAAGCAAATTTAAAGCTGTTTTTATTCATGGTGCATACTGTGTTTTTAGTAAGGTATGCTTTTCCTTGGCTTTACGATATGTTAAAAAGCTGAAAATAACATGTGAAAACCACTGAGCTGGTTAATGCCTTTTCTTGTTAATAGCAATGGTGCTCATTCCTAGCTTGAGATCTAGTGTGTTGGCGGATCTTAAATTGGAAGTGGCTCTGGGTTTGGTTTAAATTTTCTCTGATCAACTTATTTAAAAGGAAGCTCAGTTGCCTTGTTAGCTTTGCCAACTCTGCTCTCCTATTTCTCTGCAGACTATTGCAGCTATTTTAAGTTGTAATTGTTTCAGAAATCATTTATGCTGGAGAATGAATTTTTTATTTGTTCTCAAATGTTAATGATTGAAAAATTTTTGAGTAATTAATCCTAAAACATTTGAAATGTTTCAACTGGTAACCCATGAAACTAAAAATAATTCCTGTTTCATATCAGGTTTAAACTGAAAAAAATCCAGTAATTAAATAAATAAGATTTTGACAGTAAAGAACATATTCTCCATGTTTATGCAAGAAATCAAACATAATTTGATTTTTCTTAAACAGGGGAAAGCAGTAGATCATGCATGGTAATGTTAATTGGTGATACTGTCAGGTGTTTTTAGGGATATTAAAATATTTGGCTTTAAGAAGCTGACAAAAATTAACAACAACAGCCTGGTAAGTCAGGTGCACATTCACTGTTCTCATAAGTTCATGGGCACTTTTACTATCAAGAAAGTGAAATGGTGAGCTGTCAAAAATGGTGGAAAATAGTTTTCAGAACTTCTGTCATTAAATTAATTTCTGCTTATGTGTAAACAAGCACATCTATTAAATTTTCTATACTAACACTTAATGTTGCATAATACATTTTTAACCTGACAGTGTCCCTAGATTATCATGTCTGTTTGCTTTCATTTTCCAGCTGGGTTTTAATTTTGCATGCATTTCAGTGAAATATAGTATGCATAATAGTTGTTTCCTGGAAGCATTTTGGGGCTTTCTCTGCTAGTGTTCTCCAAAATGAGCAAGGTAGTGGAATTTATTTTCCTTTTGTAGAGGTTTATTAGCTAATGAATAAGTAATGCAGAAGTGATTCCACTTTATTTACCTATATACATATGTGTTTTTGAACTTAATGTTGTTTGAAGAATAGCTGTAAGTAACAGGGATCCCTTCTTTTTAATGACAACCTAAACAGCTCCAAAGTTTAGTAGCACTAAATATTTCTGTTTTGACAAAAAAATGTCAGCTCTGGTTAGTTTGGCAAAGCAATTTGTAATGTGTAATGCTTGTCCTTAGTTTATCATAGGAGCCTCTGTGAAGCTGTTTTTTTGAAGTAATGCCAATAGAAAGTGGAAGTTGTGCATCTGCTCGCCAAGCAAAGCAGAAACGTAAATCGCACAGTCTTTCAATCCGAAGAACCAACAGTTCCGAGCAAGAACGGGCAGGACTGCAGAGAGACATGTTGGAAGGGCAGGTAAGATAATACACTGGGTATTGGGTATGGGTAACTTCTGTGACTTTTTTTATGAGGAGCGTTTTCTATGTGAAGAAATTACATCAACTTAAGTAATGAAATATGTCCAGTAAAGCTGCAGGAACAGCAGACTTTATTGGTTGTAAGTGCTGACTGTCTTTGGAGAGTGTTGATGTGGATATTGACAGTGTTTCAGGTTGTATTTAGACCTGTGGAGCTTTTTATTGGCTTTTGTGTATTCTTACATGAATGATAAAACCATGAAGAAATAAAAAGAAACATCCTATTTATATCGCTGCACTTCTGCTCTCCACCCCCCCAAGCTGAAGATTGCTTCTTGATTTTGTAAGTTTGAATTTGGAATAGTAGTAACCCAGGAATATGAATAAACCAAAATATTTGTTATTATGACTCTGATAAGGAGGGTATTAGTGGGAATGCTGTTCTGCATTCCTTTCCATAAAGTAAACAAATATTGCCTGCTTGACAGAGGTGTGAGCTAACTTAAATTTTTATTTTGTTATGTAATTTTTTTTTTTTTTTAATTTGGCTCAGATGAAGGTGTGATCTTCTGTATATTAAACTTAAGGGAAAGAACAACAACCACAAACTTCTGTAGTTTTCTTAATCATGTCATTCTGTATAGTGGACGCAATCTGGAGCCACTTCGAGTGTTTCACCTAACAATATTGAGATTAACTGTCGGTAAGGCTCCTACAGGAAGTGGTTGAAGTAGTGCTGCCAAAGATAAGCAAATATCAGTTTGGAAACTATTTATTGTCAAATTGACTATGCAACGTTAATGCGGGCCTGGCAAAGATGATGCAAAACTTGATTTTTATCAGAGAGGTGGTTTGAAATGCTAACAGTGTTTGGCTACAAGAAACCTCACTTTCTGGACTCTGCAGATACTCTGAAGGGAAAATCTTGTGTTTTCTCAGTGTTGTGAGATTTTCTAAGTTTTTTTTTTTAATTGAATCTATTATTCAGTAAATTACAGCATTAGTTTTCTGGAAACTAATAGAGCCCAGGTTGTTGCTTCTAGTCATCTAGAAGTTGGAGAATGTAAGTACTTGGATAGAAAACTGTTTGTGCATTTGGACTATTACAGCCTTACTTCAGAAGAGGAGTGAGGGGCATATGAGAGGTCAAGGCATGCTGTCACTTCTGTGTAGTAAACCAAAATTTTAAGCTGTTTTAATATTTCTTATTGAACTCTAAGTGTATTATGCTGTAATATGTAAATGTTTTAAATGTTTTATGTATCATCTTATTTAATTTTGTTGACCTTTAACCTTGAACAGCCAGTGGCAGATTCTAATGAGCAGAGAGTATTAATACCACTTCACAGCGGAGCTGTAAACCACATGAGATCTAGATAAGTACTTTTGCAGATAAACAGATAACATGACTACATGGTATTTTAATAAGCTAATTTAAATAATGCTGACTTTAAAGAGAGTAAAGGAAGCGGGTGCATTTTACTACGCAGGTTACTTTAGGACAGGTTTAGATTTGCCTATGCTTTCAGGCTCTGAGAAGTGGATTGAAAACCTTTCCTACATCTCCTTTTCTGTTTTGAACGCTGTAGGATAACTTAGCTTCTTTCATAACCTTGCTGTATGGGTTTATTGGGTGATTGAATTGGAAATAATTCTTCAAACTTCAATGTTTCTCTTAATAGTGTTTCATTTGTATAGTATTCTTGTTTAATCAATTTTGTTTCAAGTTGGTTTTAATTGGGATCTGTTTCACATTCTGGCTGACTGTGAATGAATGAACAAAAGTACTGTCTCAAGGGGGAGAGGCAGGTGAAGATACAGAAAGGAATATTCTAGAGGGTCATAGGGAGCATAGTACCACTTCTTTCAGCACAGTGCTTGTTTCAGCACAGTGCCACAGCTTAAAGTAGCTGTGAAACTGGTGTAAAACTGAAGCATGCATGAAGCGGATGTGCTCTATGTCATGGCTATTAGTGGTTTCTCTTGCTCTACTCTTTAAAATTGATGTTCAGAAATAACTTATAAAATCGGGATCATGATAAGCTTTTCTAATTGTTTCTGAAGACAATCGTCTTGACTGTATGAACCAAAATGTGAGTGAGACTACATTCTCGTTGTTTAGATGCTGACTTGGTGGAAGGTGCATGCTGCCCTCTGATGGCTAGTATGCGCATGCTTCCTCCTAATTCAGTCAGTTTATAGGAGTGGAACCAACTTCTTTCGGTTTGGGTTTGCTGGAACACTTAAGAATAAACCAAGCTGTAATCATCCTTAAACTTGCATTGAATAGTGAAGTTCACTCGAATTTGGGCGGTGTCCTGTGCTAACATTTGTACTCCCATTCTAGTAACGCTTCTTATGTACTTCTAGACCTGAAATAGTGGTCTGTGCTGTGACAGAAGCTGACTCAATTGTCTTTTTTTGCTCATAGCTGATGATTTCAAGATTTTGAAATTATGTACTTTTGCTTTGTTTAAAAAAATAGATGTAGCTGATGGCACATTGCCTGTTTATTTGATAGATGAATGCTGATATATTGGTGATATGGTATACATGATACCATATTAATTTTACTTTGAAATTTGGTAACTTGTTTCCTTACATAGGTATTTTGTAGTTTTTGAATACAGCTGCATTATTTACAGGTTTGTCGCGTTAGATATACTGCAAAGGAGTAGTTGAGCTGTTTCATTGTTAGGGTAAAGCTCAGTTAAGTGGAAATGTCTTTTTAAAAAAGTTTATAGGTGGCTACCTAGATAAATAATAAGTGCAGTAAGCTAACTTACATATCGTCCACCAGCAACTGAAGAATAGAACAGGTTTAGTAGAATTTATTTACATAGAGAGCAAGGACAGTTCATCCTTTGATCCATACTTGTAGTAGATTAATTGATTATAGTTATTAGACTAATGACAGTATTTTCTCCTTTCTAATTTGCCATTTTTTTAGTAGCATGTTGTGCTTTACATTTTAAGATATTTGTTAGTACTACGTTCTCAATGTACTGCAGTCAGTTGTCTTCAGCTTTACTTACTGCTCAATGGTGTTTGATAACAGAATCGTTGTAGTGAGAACTTTGACTCCTGACAGAAATTGGTACTTACTTGTTTTGGATATGCTATTCATTTGTTCAGGGAAAATATGGTGCTGATCTCTGTTTTGTAGGCAGATGAATAAAAATTAAATAACTTGCCAACAGAAACTTGTGGTCAAGCTGTGTATTGAGCTCAGATCATATAAATCCTGTGTTAGTAGTTTTACTACATACTTGTTTTTGTGCCTTGGAATTGCTATGTTGATTATGCTGAAGAGAAAAATCAGCCCTGCTCTGTGAATTTGTTTCAAAATACTTTCTGTGAAGAGGAGATGCTTGAATAATATCTAGGGAGGGAGGGAGTAGAAATTGCAGTTTCCTTCACACTTAGTTATGGTTAGTGATAAAAGTATTTAAATGTTAAAAATATGTTTAAAAGGTTAGTTTGTCTCAAGCTTTGGTAATAAGGTGCTTTGTGATGACAACTTCCTAACCTAATGCGTAGTCAACTTCTGAATTACTTTGTTAACCAAAGATATTCTTTCTTCTTGAACTGGGAGCACGTTGACATTATATTGTAAATTTTTTCCACCTTTTTTTTTTTTTAATGAGTTGTACATGTGTCTTGGTTTTATAATTTTTCTCTAGTAAAAGCAAAAAAACCCCACAGGTGATTTGAATTCTCTCCCTTGAAAGAGTATGTAAAATGAAAAATTTTATGATTCACAGAGCTTTTTGTTTTGTGTTCTACACTAGTAGTAGTTTTAATTTCCCCCATTGCTGGGAGATGGAGAGAACTGTTAAAATCAGTTTTAAGATTGAAGGGTAACTACATAAGATGTATGTAAAGAAAAATATAAACTCCGATATTTTGCCTCCTAGGATTCTAAACTACCATCTTCTGTCCGGAATACACTTCTTGAACTTTTTGGACAAATAGAGCGGGAGTTTGAAAACCTGTATATTGAAAATTTGGAATGTGAGTATCTTTTTTTTTTCCCAGCAACTTAACAAATTGTTTAGATTTAGGATATAGTAATGCTAATTGAGATGCTTACCTGGGATACTGTAGTGTAATTAGCGTAGTTTTTCTGTGAGAAGTTTAAGAATTGTTTTGAACTTGTAGCCAAAGATGGAGTTTGTACCTTTTCAGAAAAATCACTTTCTTGGCTCTTTGATGCAACTAGTGAGAAGTGATGTGTGTCATCCTCCTTGACTCTTAGGCAAAGAAAGTGAAGTGGCTGTCTCCTTGTCAATTGTAGGCTCTGGTATATACCATGTTAATCTGGCAGTAACTCCATTCAGCCATTGAGGTTTGTGGCTTTGTTGTATACTTACAGGCTTAATTTTAATAATGTAATATTAGTAAATAAAATTGGAAAAGTGTCTTACTTGAAAACGTGCAAAGTGTGGTGGTTTTGGATCATAGTACCTTGCATAACCAGCACCTGCAACTATTCATGAATTTTGAAGTCGAGCACTCAGATAAAAATTCCAGGTGTTACCTGCAAAAAATGTTATTTGTTTAATGACAGTGCAGTCGTATAGTGATGTAAGAGGATCCAAACTGAGTAACACAGGGAGTCATACAGTAAAGCTTCTGCTCAATTTTTGGATTTTGGAAGCTGTGTTGCGTGGCTTGGCTTGTGAATTGTGGAATCTGTCTGACTTGGTTCCAAGTCAAATTTTTTCCACACCTAATCTGTTCCCACAGTTAAACCAAACACTCATGTTAAAAAAATATTATTGTGTGCTTTTTGAAAATGTGCTGGGTTTTTATTCTCTTAAACTCTGAGATTGTGTTGGTTAAAAGCTATCATCAACACTACACATTTTTAGTGACAATTTGCACAGCTGAGTTCTCAACCTCCTGCTGAGAAGTTGGCTGGTAGCAAGAAAAGTAGGGTTTCCCTCCCCAACCTTCAGAAATGTTTGTCACAAAACAAGTGGTGAATTTGTACCCTCCAGAGCATGATTATTTTCCTTTTGTTCCATTTCTGTTTCTTCTTCATCTTCATCTCACAGTTCTAGTTTGCTCCTGGCCTTTGTCACCTCTTTCCACCCCCCTGACAATTTCTAGATTTTTCTCTTCTGATGCTCAGTCTGTTATTTTTTTGTTCTTGGTCTAATTCCTATGCTAGCGTTGCAGTTATTGTATGTAGAGAATCTTGGGTTTTTCCTCTCTGGCTCTTCATATACTCCCTTTCCCTTATTATATCTTATTTCTAGTTTCTTCCTTTTCTTACCCCTTCCAGGCTTCAGTCTTATCCTTTCAGGCAATTCTTGTATCTGCCTGGCTTGTTTGTTTTAATTATCTGTTACTACAAGCCTGTCTCTTTGTTTGCTTCTCTTTTGTGTTATCTGTGTTTTATAAAAGTTTAGGTTTATGTGACTTGGAAGACAGGGAAGAGAATCTTGCTTTGCTCATTTCAAGCACTTGGATGTGGTATGGAAGTGTAAACTGACTTTTCTAGTGCTTAGAACTGAGACTTCTGTGAATTTCTTAGAAATGGCAAGAATCATACTCCTGATGTGTCACGTTCTCCCACATTTCAAACCCTGGGAGTGAATTACTTTTTTAAAGAACTCCTAAGAATTTGTGCAAAGACAGGCCTAGACTTAAGAACAGGGAAAAACTGCTTGGTTAAAGCCTCTCAATAAGATTTCACCTGAGAACACTTAGAGTATGAGCCCAGATTTGGAGAAAAAACTGTAAGCCACTGAAAATGTTCTTTATAAAATGAAGTTGAGCAACTTTAAACCAGCCCAGCCACTGGAAATCATTTGCAAGTACCTGATTTGTTTTAGCTATGCCATCACTCTGTCTTGTGTTGAAATGGCACTGGTGAGAGTTATAAATAATTGACAGAAAAGCATATTCTTGTTACAAATACATGCCTTTGTCTGATGTGCAATGAAAATATTTTGATCATATTTAGTGTTTCTAAAACAGTTGAATGTAAAATGTATATGTCATTTTACATTTTTTAATGTATTTCAAAGTATAAAAAAATATAGACTTGCTGCACTAACTTTCTTACTGAAACAGTAGACAGGAATTCAGGGGAGAATACTGTTCTGTGATTAAAAAAATCTTTGTCAAGAAATGACATACTAATTCTGTGGCTAAAATATTTCTGATGCTGCAAGTTTTTCTGTCTTCTGTTGGATTTAATTCAATACAGGTGTGTCATGTATTACACAGGAGCTGTTTTGTTAATCCTTAGCCACATTTATTAGTGAAAATTACAGTAATTAGAAGCCACCAATTCCTTGGAATCTGGGTCAAGGTTGATCTCTGGAAAATTCAGCATGAGTCTTGGTTTATGTCTTGGTGAGACCTGCTTTTATAAAATCATAGTTGATCTCTTTTCCTGTCCTTAGCATAAAATAGATTACTTACTAACCATAACAATTCTTAAATAGTACGTTAACGAAACACAATTTTTTATATTAATGTGAATTTTTGGTTTTGTTAGTACGTAGAGAGATTGATACACTGAATGAGCGTTTAGCAGCTGAAGGACAGACGATTGATGGAGCTGAACTGAGCAAAGGACAACTGAAAACAAAAGGTGAGAGAATCACAAAGAATCCTAAGCTAGTATTTTTGAATTCACTTTTTTTGTACTTTGCTGGCCAAAACTTAGAATCTTATTGAAGGGAATTAATACTAGTTACTTATACAAATAAGCTAACGCTGTATTTGAAATATCTTCCTTTGAATTTATTTGTCTCAACAGCCAGTCATAGTACCAGTCAGCTTTCTCAGAAATTAAAGACAACTTACAAGGCATCTACTAGCAAGGTATGAGACAAATTAAACCTCTACTCATTAATGTGTACTCATGAGACTAACATGGCTGTCTTTAAGTTGTAAATTGTGGTTTCTTTAACCTGAGTAGTGCTATTCTTTAAGTAAATCTGCCTCATGAGGAACAGTATGTTTATCGTGGATTCATCAATCACCCATTACTTTAACCACACTATATGATATTTTCATAATTGCTCACCTTTTTTAAACAATGAATGCTGGAGGGGAGAGAGTGTGTGCATACGTGTGTATGTGGGACTACTCTTTCGTAAAGAGAACTAAAACCTCAATTTCATGAAGGAAATAGAGAACTTAAGTAGTGAATTTCTGAATAAAGATTTGGGTATTGCAGTTGAAATGGGGAATTAAATAGGCATCTATATGTGTACTATTATAGGTTGGGTTTTTTTTTTTTAAATTGTTTTTATTTTTTAGCTGTGAGACTAGAATGGTTTGTTTCTTTTATGTTGGAAGCCTTGCAAATTAGTAGCTAGTGATCTTCCTTTTTTGCTTGGTCTCTTAGCACAGTTACCCCTTCTGATATTTTTCATTTTGCACATCTGCATCTGTCTGGTATTTTTGTTTTCCTCTTTCTCTCCCCTTTTTAAATTTTCAGAGTTTGCCCTGTCTCAGGGTAATTTCATGATACATTATTAAGGGTAAATGAAATGTGAGGAAACCACGGTGGGATCTGGGTATGTGAACCAACTATATAAGAAGCTCTGTGGTGACCTGTATTGCAGGCTAATGTCTGGTTATGGAATGACTGTAGCTGTCTTGGAAATACCATGTGTTAAGTAGTCTGAAAATTTGAGACTAAAAGTAAGAATAGTGTGGTGAAATAGATCTAAGTTACTGTGTTTTATTTGGTCTCCTTTTTATTTGATTGTTTTTCAAACTTTCTTTTTTATTCTTGCCAATCTGATGCATAGAGGTGCCTCTTCCTTTTTCTTAAAAGTTAATGTCTTTCAAGTTCTTTAATGAGGCCACTTAAATAGGGACAACATTATTAATAGGGACAATACAATATAGTATTAGTACACCTACTATGTAGTTATGAATTAGTACTTTCTCTGGTTTAGTGGTTTTTTGCTTCGTGGTGTGGTGTTTGGGGTTTTTTTGGTTTTTTTGTTTGTGGTTTGTTTTTTTTTTTTTTTTTAGGCTGGTGTTAAATGCTTGTCTTCTTTTACCTGCTGGCAATGTAGCGCTCATATTCTTTCCCGGGCAAGGCAGGCGGACCTCGCAACTTCAGCATGGGAAGCTGGGAAGTATGGGGTGGAGACTCCTGGGTAACTGCTTTGCTTCCCGGTGTTCTGATATGCATGCACAGCAAAGTAGTAATGAGTAGTGGAACATGGAGATTTTAATACCTTATTATAGACATTGTACATATCTATTATATCAGTCAATAACCAACAGGTGTTTGAATGTGCTGATATATTTCTTTCCACAACTTTGAGTCAGAATTTACTGCAGGGTAGAGAGGAGAGCTGAGGGAAATGGTCAAGTTGAGAGCATCTCTGTCCAGTGTGTTCTCTGAAACCTTTCTGCACTTCATGGGAGTGGCTTTATTTTGACCACTTCATCCTTCCTACACAGAAGAGTCAAAGCTGTAACCTTTTGTTTCTTGAACCCAAACAGACTATAGCCAAAAGTCAGGAAAGACTGTAACTAGGTTTCTAGCAAACTGTGATCTTTCCATCTGTATCCTGACTGGATGCAGTTAGACTTCCCTAATACCTTATCTGGGAAAATGTCATTTGAACAGTTTCAAGAGTTCAGCAGCTTTGAAATTCCTGCGTCTACATTTTTTATGAGCATTGCATGAACAATGCTGTTCACCAAAAATGGGTTGTGTTCCAAACTCAGGGGGTGAGCGGATTGCAACTTTTCAGTCCATCCTTTATACTGTTACTGTATGCCTAATTTAAAACTTGTCAGAAGTCTTTTTTCTTTTTTTTTCCTTTTTAAAATTTTTTCTTTTTTTCCCTGTGGGAAATTAGAACAGACTTAAGTTTTACAAACCAATTGTTTTGTGTAATTGATTACATTTTTCTGATTGCCAACCTATAGAGTTTAGGTTTGTTCTGAAAAGAGCTTTCAATATTTGCTTATTCTAATGAGAAAGCTGATCCTTGACTGCTTTAATGCTGGTAAAACATGCTAAGATTAAAGCAATCTGTTCATTTTCTTGGGGAAAATGCTGAGGTAAACATGCTTAATTTGAGTCCTTCATAGAAAATTCCCATACCTGGATACTTTTTATCCCTTAGCTGAGTTAGGAGTCTGAATATTAAGTTGGCAAAACTCATATCAGAAAAGGGTGCTTTTAGCAGCAGGGGTTATCTACCAGTGCCCAAATCCTGAAGAGATAGAGTAGATTTAGTGCTTGGTAGTCTAAAAATAATTTTTTGTATATGTTAATGGACAAGATCCTGTAATTTAACTGCAGTTGTTTGTAGATGCAGGAATCGCTATGTGAAATTCATGTTTTGATGTTAACAAGATGGTATTGCTGATGTTAACAATTCCAGGCTATGACAGTTGTTAAGACATCAGGAAAACATTAACACTTTATGCAGAGTCCTAAAATAAACTGAAATGATATAACTTGCTCCATCATAAACTAACTTCCAGAATCTCTGATTCTTTTGGCTCAGGAAAAGGACTCTTAAAGGAAGGTACTTCTTCACTCAGCAGTTGAAGGGAATAAAACTTTTTGGAAGATGTAGTTTTTGACTTCACTGCTTAATGTTGCTCCACAGGAAATTCTGTTTGTCACTCACAGTGTAATACTGCTGGCCTGGTCCTGAGTTGACCTAGTTTTCATTCTTATTTTTAATGTGCCCTGTCTACTGAAGGGACATTTTTACAGGGTGTTTCAATTTGTTTGCCATACTATTGTTTCAACTTATATTCTGTTTTCAATTGTTTACATGGTAAACAATTGTTTTCATGGTGTTTCAATTTGTGATTTTTGATTGTTTACATGGCAAACAATTGTTTCCTTATTAACAAATCTCTGTATAGAAAGAAGTACATGAAACTATGTGGATTTAAGAAAGAGGACAGACAAAGGTGAAACACGCTCAAGATATGATTGCCCACTTACTTGTGTTGCAAAGTTGCATGTTATTTAAGTATTTCCTTTCCTTTTTTGGAAAATTGTTTATATATGATTAAGGAACCAGGAAGTAATCCAGACGCTATATAGTTTATCCAGTTACTGGTATGTGAAGTGAGGACAGCAAAAAAGAAAGAAAGAAGAAAAAAAAAAAGTGTAGAAAAAGTGTGTTTTAAAAAAATGTCTATATCTGGATATTTAGTGTTAGATAGTGTTCTTGAACTCTCATCTTCTGTGTGTCTGTTCAAGACCGGTAATACTCCAAAAGAAGTTCTACAGTCTTGACATTAAAAGATCAATGAAACCACTGTCCAGCAGTTTTGGAAAATCTGTGCTTTTGGATGAGTAGGAGATAGTTTCTCCTAGAAAACTTCTGCATGAGGATTTGACTCAGCATTAGAAAGACAGAATGGAAGCATAGCTCGAGTGTGGGGTTGAGAGTTGAAAAACTTCAAGTCTGGAATTTGAGCTGAGCGCTATATTAGTCCTTAACTGTTTACTTAATTCTGCTGTTCCACTTCTCATACATGACTCCATTTAGTTTAAGGATTACATTCAGTGTGAAAGTTGCATCTGTAGGATTGTATTCAAAGCCTATGAAACTCTGCAGTATGGTTGAACTAATAATCTTTACCATTAACCCATTTTTCTTTTCAGTGCATCCTTAATGATTGTTCCTCCTTCTGCTGCGAAACCGAAATGCGTATTAGCTGTTAATTTGGAATTCAAATAGGGCATTATCATTTAATCATTGGAAAGCTGACATGCTCAGGATTTGGAATGCTCTTGCAGATATTCTGTAACTTTAAAAAACCTTTTTAAAAGTAATTTGCTTTAATGACATACTTAAAACCTTCTTTTTTGATACCAAAAACTAATGGGATTTTAACTTTAGTTTATTGCATCTGAAATGTAGACTTAATTAATTTTCTAACTTTTACTAAGCTGTAGATAAATCTTAGTGTGATTTGTGTTGAAGCATTTAAAGGTTTTGACTTAACCAGTCAGATACCTGCTCATAATTGCATGCAGAGAAAAATACTGATAAATGGAAGTCGTCTTTTTGTTTCAGTTTTAACAAGGGTTTTCAGATAGTCTTTTTCAAAGAACAGTTATAAGCTTCAGGACTTGGAGGGTGGGGTAAATATAGGGTATTTTTAATAGTGGTTTTGCTTTTTGAAGTCATCTTTGTCCATTCTTGATTTCTGTTGTCTCTGGAAGTGTTCCAGCAAGACAAATTTATTTTATTTTTTTTTTAAAATATTGCACTCCCCTTTATCTGAAAATGTAGAATTTCTGCAATTCGGTTCCTTTCTGTAGATACTGAGTATTTTCAGCCTTACTGTACTATAGTGCTTTGTTTTACCATTTTTGCAAGACTTTTTCTTCCTTTCATTTGGTATTACTTATGCACATACTAATTTGGATTTAATGAGTCTTCTCTGTTTTCCCCTAGTAGTACTGACTTTGAGGGAATGTGCTTATCAAATGTTTAGATGAGTTTGATATACTTTGGGGAAAAAAAAAAAGCTTTATTACACAAATAAACTGGCATATGCTCTCAGGTTAATGTTTGATTTGATTAGCTTTGTGCAGTTTTGAAGAAAAACAGCAGTGAGTGTTTTAAATGGGAATGTTTCTGGATTTTACTAGAATTACATAGTAAGTACATTTTTTCAAAGACATTACACTGGATAGCATGGACTGTCTTTAAATTATTGGATGCACTTATTTGGAATTAGGCAAGGAAAGTTTTGAGGGGTTTTGGTTTTTTTTAATGGGTTGTTTGTTTGTTTGTTTGTTGGGTTTTTTTTTGTTTTTAAGTATAATCCTTTACCCAAATTGAATGGGAAGTGCACGCTGCATTACTCATTACTCCAATGAGGTTGTGTTATTGTAGTACAGAATGGTTTATCTCGCGTTCTGTAAAAAGGGGGCTGTTTTTAAAAAAAGAAAAAAAAAAAAAATTAAGAGGTATGTTTGCATCCAAACTCACTTTCCTACCATCAAATGTCAAATATTTGACAATAGTGAACTGTCAGAACACTGAAGAATCATTATGAAAAAAGTTAGTATCTATTTGTATCTGTGAAGGTAATTACTTAAATCTTGAGTCAATGTGGAAAAAAATATGTTGGTCTCTCTGCTATTTCAGATTGTATCCAGTTTTAAAACTACAACATCAAGGGCAATCTGTCAACTGGTAAAGGAATATGTTGGCCACAGGGATGGTATTTGGGATGTCAGTGTCGCGAAAACTCAACCAGTGGTGTTGGGAACTGCATCTGCTGGTAAAGTTTTGTGTTGCTTGAATCTTTAGAAAATTCTGGTTTCGTCCCTAAGGTATAGCAAAGGTAGATCAAAACCATACTTGAATACTTAGCTCCACAGTGAAAGAGCTGATTTAAAGAAGTTCAGCAGCTGAAAAATTCTTAAATTGGAGTTTTCTTGACATGCATTTAACCTTTAGAAGGTTCAGGCATCCTTGTTGATCCTTCTAAAGTATGTGCCAGTTAACTTTCGTGCAGGTCATGCTCTCCTTAGAGTCAGCTCTAGTCTGTTGGATGGCGTAAATGGGTGGGTTGGGGAGCTGGTTGCTTGGAGAGGTCTCTCGCACAGAATGTTATATGGCTGTATACAGAGATCCCCACAGACTTTCTATCATAGTATTGTTTAGCCTTTGTTTTATAGAAGCTGTAGACTTGGTCATAGTTTGCATATTCTTGTATACTTACAGTGATCTGGCTTTTGCCTAAGGATGTAGGGACAGCTAAAAATCTTAATTTTCAGTTCTTATTACTAGATTCCTTCCTTCCCACTTGAGAGGGAACAGCTACTAATAAATAAGTCACTAAATCTATTATGATCCAAAAATCAATCTAGAGGCTTGTGTGGTTTTGGAAAATTATTAGGGAAATAAACCATAACCAGTTAGAATTGGTCAGTTTGAAGTGACAGTCTTTTGAAGCTGGAACAGAATCCGAAGACACTGGACATAAATGTAATGGACTAGAAACCTCTGCTTCATGAACTGAACTGTTATCATTTTTGCGTGCCCACTGAGGGACACATTTTGTCTTCGTGTGGAACATCTCGTCTTTGTCCTGATTTAACTTGGAAACAGCTATTCTCCAATTCAGCATTAAGGTTCTCCCCACTTAACAAATATTTTTATTTATTTTGGGGAGTGTGGCAGGATAAAGGAGTGGCATTTGGAGTGATTTCATTTTTAAATAAGTTTTCGTAGTGCTCTGCAGTGACCTATATGCATTTGGGACTTCTATGCAGGAAGTAAATAGTCTGTGCATAGAACTCGTTTGTAGTGACTGCCTGACTTTTTCACCACTGAATGCTTTCTGTGTTCTTTCTGAATCTCATGATACACAGTTGGAGCATTATACATAAGTATATAACCAAGTTAGAAAAAATATCAAAAGTAGAATTTGCCTTTCCAATACTTACTGCAAATTAATCTGATTGGGACAGCACCTTTACTTTTTTGGGGAGATGTGTATTAAGTTACAATGATAGGAAGCTTTCATGTTTTATATGTAAGGGGGTAGTCAAGAGGATTTGGTCTGTTCTACATTTGAAATCTATTTTGTATGGTATGATTTACATTCGAAGATAACTTGTTTGTTGAATCAGTTAAAAGTGAAAACCATACATTTGTAACAATATTTACAGCTACTTTTTAATCTTTGTAGATCACACTGCTTTGCTGTGGAGCATAGAAACAGGGAAGTGCCTCGTCAAGTATGTAGGGCATGTTGGATCAGGTAAGATAAAGGCATGTAGTAAAAACTGGAAACTGTGGGAGGGGCAAATGTGTTTTGGACAACTACAAAAAAATTTATTGTGGTTTCACTTGCAGGTTTGCCAACACCATTAACAAGTCAATTGTGAAGTTCCACTAATCTTCATACATAGAATGTTTTGTAATATGATTCTTTCTTGGGGAGGCGTATTAAGACAGTTCTGTAAATGCCAATGAATTAACAAGTCCATGTAAAGAAATTTACAGGCACAGTTATGACACTCAGAAGTTAAATGTCAGAACTCATTGAGGTCTCATGCATATGCAGAGCAAGAGAAGCTTATATAATTGGAAATTAACTGTTTTGCAAGATTTGTGTTATATTTGGTATACAAAATACAGGTGCTGGGTGAACATCTATTTGCACTTCTTTGTTTAATACATGATCCCATATATAATTTGTTATATATATATATAGTATTAAAATCTTGTTTTGAAGACAGTTAGTTCAATACAGGCATTTGTCTTCCTCTATACCAGTATGAATATTTCAGAAACAGTGTTTTTAAACCCCTTCTTGGGTAGAGAGGTGCAGTGCAGTGAGTGTTTTTGATGTTAATCTTAAGTTTTGGTGTCCACTTTGACAAGCACATGACTAGCCCCATTTTATCTTATAATGGCTTACGATACAGCGCTTTATAGACCAAAGGTGGAGAGGTTTTCCATAGCTTTAACTTGGTTTTGAGTGTTGAGCAATTTGAGTGATCATACCTGGGAGTGTAGAGTCATGCACCCAGAAAATGAGGAACACGGTTACTGACCTGGTATGTTTGGTTAAGTAACTAAGCTAGCACATCACAGGAACTTTGTGGCAAAGAAACAAATAGAATTAAGTTCTTCAGAGAGTGGTCAGCTGCTTCCACCATGAGTTCTACTTTTTTTTCCTGCTATATGACTTCTTTCTCCTACAGCACAAAGATAGTAATAGATAGATGCATAGAAACAACAGGTAACAGTTTAATTTGTTCGGATATCTCAGGTTGCTTGCTGTGTGGATAGGGTACCGTTAGCCTCCATAAAGTCATATTTAAAAACTCCAATCACTTGCATTTTCATGCCAATAGTTTGGGTTTTTTTTGGTTTTTTTTGTTTTTTTTAAATTGCTATTTATTTGGATAACCATGAAAATAATAAAAGCTCTAACCCGTATTTAAACAGTTGTGTGTAAACTAAGTAAAAAAAAAATTATAGACACTATAATTTATAAAAGTTATAGAAATTTATATAAATTATATTAAAAATCATGTGTTTTTCATTTAGTAAAACTTTTCTTCACTTGTTTACGTTTGACAGTTGATTTGAAATGAAGCAAAGTTGTTGGGTGCCAGCAGTTGGTGCACCATTGAGATAGTTCAGTGTGAACAATTTAAGGAGTATTTTTTAAGACTCGTTACACCACACTCTCCTGACAACATAAGCATCTATTTTACTTGTATTATGGATGGAAATGATTTCTTGAAGAACTGTTGAAGAGAAGCTTATGGATTTTGCCGATGAAAGTGCTTAGTAATGAAAAGTAATTGAATCTTATGCACTGAAATAAAAAATGAAGAGCTTTGTAGGCTGATAGGATTATCGCAGGACCATTTTAAAACAATTATGTTTTGATTACATACGGTTGCAGGACTGAAATCTGATTTGTATTATTTGCATTAGGTTTTTATGCATTTGTTCTTGCAATCTTAAGTAATAATCAGAAAGCTGATCATCATATATAGTAAGTTTTCATTATGTTAGAAATAGTTATGAATACTTAAATTCTCTTTATGGAAGTCCAGAACATTATCTCCTGTCATCTTACACATGAGTAGGTGAATGGTTTTTTTTTTTATACTCTGTAACATGGAACACTTGTACTAGATTCAGGAAATAACTTGCTAGAAAATAGGTATTGTTGTATAATCAACTGTAGCTGCTTTCCTTGATACTACGTAGGTTTATGTACTCAAAATACCATTGTGCTTTATCTCACTGAGAGATTGCTATACTACAAAAAATTACTTAAAACTGAAGACGTCTTGATTTTTCTGTGCTTTTAATGATAAAACATTGTGAAATGATTCTTTTAGTATACTAGCTTAAAACTTTACTTTGTTTCACACAGTAAATTCCATAAAGTTTCATCCAACTGAGCAAGTGGCTCTTACAGGTATGTAAATTTTTTTTCATATGCTGAGTATGTTAATCATGATGGAAAAATAAGTGTCATTTGCTAGCATCTTTTTGGTTGTAGCCACTCTCCCTACTCCTCTGTCAGTATCCTTCTTGATTGAATTATTTTTATATTTTAAGGCATAACAAATCAGAGCTAGATCTTTCCATCTGTGTTTGTCGTATCATTGTCATTTGTGCTTACCTGCTCTGAAACAGACACTTAGAATCATAAATCAGCTGAATGTTCACAAGTCCATGCGGCCAGGTGGGATTCATCCCAGAGTACCGAAGGAGCTAGTGAATGTTATGGTAGGACCTGTCTCAATCACCTCAAAGATCTTGGGAGTCTGGAGAGGTCCCTGCTGACTGGAAGCTAGCCAATGTTATTCCAATTTACAAGAAGGGCATGAAGGAAGACCCAGGGAACTACAGACCTGTTAGTCCAACCTCAGTTCCTGGAAAAAATTATGGAGAACATTATACTGGGTACTGCTGAAAGACATTTAAACAATAATGTAATCATCAGGCACAGTCAACATAGGCTCACAAAGCGAAAGTCCTGTTTAACTAATTTGATATCCTTCCATGATAAGGGCAGCCACCAAGTGGATGAAGGGAAGGGGGTGGATGTAGTTTTTCTGGATTTTAGTAAGGCTTTTGATACTGTCCCTCACAGCATCCTTCTGGACAAGTTGTCCAGCTGTGGGATGAACAGGTTCACGGTGCACTGGGCGAAGAACTGGCTGAAGGGCAGAGCTCAAAGGGTTGTAGTACATGGGGCTACATCTGGCTGGCAACCAGTCACCAACGGGTTCCTCAGGGCTTAATTCTAGGGCCAGTTCTGTTCAATATATTGATCAGTGATCTGGATGCAGGAGTTCAATGTGCCATTAGCAAGTTTGCTGATGATACCAAACTGGGAAGTGCTGTTGGCTCTTGAGGGACACTATGCCTTGCAGAGGGATCTAGATAGACTGGAGCATTGGGCAGTGATTAATGGGATGAAATTTAACAAGTCCAAATGCTGGACGCTGCACCTAGGATGGTGTAATGCTACGCACAAGTATAAGTTGGGAGAGGAGTGGCTGGAGAGCAGCCCTGCAGAAAGGGATCTGGGGGTGCTGCTTGACAGCAGGCTCAATATGAGTCAGCAGCGTGCCCTGGCAGCCAAGAGGGCAAACTGCATCCTGGGGTGCATCAAACACAGCATAACCAGCCGGTCCAAAGAGGCGATTACCAGGCTGTGTTCAGCATCGGTGCAGTGTCACCTCAAGTACTGTGTGCAGTTCTGGCCCCACAATTTAAGAAGGATGTGAAGGTCCTTGAAAACGTTCAGAGGAGGGCAGCAAAGCTCGTGAAAGGGCTGGAAGGAATGTCCTATGAGGAGCAGCTAAGGATTTGGGTTTGTCTAGTTTGGAGAAAAGGAGGTTGAGGAGTGACCTCATTGTGCTCTACAGTTTCTCAAGGAGGGGAAGCGGAGAGGGAGGTGCTGAACTCTTCTCCCTGGGATCCAGTGATAGGACACGTGCGAGTGGTTCAAAGCTGTACCAGGGGAGGTTCGGACTGGACATTAGGAAGCATTTCTTTACTGAGAGGGTGGCCAAACACTGGAACAGGCTTCTTGGAGAGGTGCTTGATGCCCCAACCCTGTCAGTGTTTGAGGCATTTGGACAGTGCCCTTAACAACCTGCTTTAAGTTTTGGTCAGCACTGAATTGGTCAGGCAGTTGGACTAGATGATCATTGTTGGTCCCTTCCAGCTGAAATATTCTATCCTGTCCCTATCCTGCCCCTATCCTATCCTACTTCTGTTCTGTTCTATTCCATTCTTAAGCCTTTTGAAATGCATGATATTTCCAGAAGTAAAGGAAAAGAATATTGTGATATTGAGTGTGCAGAAAAAACAGCTCTAAAATATGACTGTTAGTGTAAAGGACTAAGGATACCATCAGTGCAGCTTCAGGTTTGAAAACTGTCTAACGTGGCTAATACTATGGTTCATATGCTCCAGCAATTAGGGCACTAGCTTTGGAATTAAAGAGATCTGGATTCAATTTGCTGCTATTAGGCAAGTCATTGTAAAACGAGGATAATTATTACTGAGGTTAAAAATTAAAACACTGCTTCTTTCTGCATCTACAGTGACCACTTTAAAGGAAGGTGGAGAGTAGAATGCCTTCTATCTAGGCTAACAATGATTTAAGTTTGGCTATTTGGATTTTTCTGTTTTCATATGCTAACTGTAGCTATCCTTTCAGTACCGTAAACAATGTTGCTATATAAACTGACTTACAAAAACCAAACCAAACAAAAGCTGCCCATAGCTAGATTTTTGTTCTGCTGTTATTTTTCTGAGAGGTGGTTGTGCAAAGTATTTTCACTGAAAGTTTTCTGCAGACCTGTTCTTCAGTGTCACTTGATTGATTTAGAACTGATTAAAATAAAAAAACTTCCTCCCTGATCCAGAATACTGACCCCAGAAATAATGTAAGGTTGACCTTTCTTCTAGCCTTCTAACTTGGTCTATTAGATGAGATTCTTTTCCTAGTGCTTTCATGTACATTGTATTCGCCAGAGCTATGCATACCCATAACAAACTGTATTTCTTCTCAATCTAGAGCGCTCAGCACTGTACCCCTAGGTATTAGAGCACGTTTGTTCTGTCCATAACAAGGAGAAGTCTATTTCAAAAACAAATGAAGTCTAAAATCAGATGGTACCTGCTGAGCTGTAAACTGGTGCTAGTTAAGCTGAGTTGCTTAAGGCAGAAGCAGAATAGCTTCGCACTTGCTCTTTTGGGTTTCTCATTAAAACCATGCTAAAAACATTTAGTGGGAGAAATCACTGAATGAAGAACCACCCCAGTATTTTCAGAAATAGCAAATGAAGGATGGCACCTGTTGATGTATATAAAATGCCTTCTTCAGATGTTACATATTAGAACAGCAGTGATATTCGTGTTCTGATGTATAGTATTTAAGTGGATGTTTTCACTGTAGGAATGATTAATGTGGTAGCTACTTCTATTTTTGCATAATGAATTATGTTCTTACCAGTATTGAAGCCAGGATAGTAACTGTTGATGTTGAGACTTGCTTACCAAAAAAGTCATGATGGTATCTGTTAGAAAAAGATGCAACTCGGACAGTATTGCCAAATGTAATGTTAAAGCTTGTTTTTATTGTCTGTGGAAGTGTTCTTACTTAGTCTCTCTCTCTCTCTTTTACCTCTCTTCCCCCTGTGTAGCATCTGGAGACCAGACAGCTCACATCTGGAGATACATAGTGCAGTTGCCTACACCTCAGCCAACTGCAGACTGCAATGTAAGCAATCAACTTACTGCAGCTAAACTAATTGCACAGCAATTTCATCAGATACAGATTTTACGATAAGACTGAATGTTAAACTTATACGTAATTAAAAAATTACATGATTTCAGGATTGCAAAAGGTCGGATTTTAAGGTTTTAGTTTAACAGATGTATTTCAGCCTTTCTTTCAAAAAAGACTCACTTCATGTTTTCAAAGCTCTATGGTGCAGAATAGAATATACAGCTGCAATTACATTAATTGACTTTTTGTTCAAGGTAATAAACATGGAAGTAAATGAACTGTCAAGTAAAATTTTTGTGTAGTAATTCAAATCATAAATAATAATGAAGTTATTTTTAAACCAGTTAAATTTTTGTAGCTTAACTTACTGAGGCACCTGTATTAGCTATAGTTGCTATGAAGTGAAAACTGATGGTGAAGACTTGTATTTTTGGCACTTATTTAATTATATCTTTATTGATTTCTAATCGACCTGTGCCAGCACTCATCACACTATCTGCTGTTGTTGTCCCCAGGCTTTTCTTTAGTCAGTATTTACTGTAGACTGTCAAATGCTGTATTTGACTTAAAAGCACCAATACTAAATTGTGAAGACAAACATAGTTTATAGCATGAGCTTCTCAGTAAGCTGAGTTGGGGCAAGAGATGGCTGTATAATATGAGATAGATTTCTGAATGGAAAATGTTTGATTCAGTTTATTTGATTTGGCATTTCCATTTTGAAAGAGCAGTACAAATGTTATCTCTTTCCCATCCAGATATCATGAAGGAAAAGCCTATTTGTCTTGCATAAGTGAAACAGGGTTCAGAGCTTGATGCTTTATGGTTAGCAAAAGAATTTATTTTGCATTAAGTTTACATCAGCACTGCATGATGACTGTGTATCGACAAGCAGACAAATATTGATGTCATGATTTGGATTCCAATGGGTAAAAATACAGCTGTAAATGATCGTCTTCTCAGAGATTAAAATAGTCAGTGTCCTATTAGATGCTTCCTACCCTTAAAAACTGAAGGGGAAGAAAGGTCCCTTGATACATGTGCTGCAAGGAAACTTGAGGGTAATACAGTAAGGGGAATATAAAAAGACTTACCAGATAGTAAAGGGGACAGATGCACAGAGCTGAACAGTTTGGAAGAGATTTTAAAATAAAGTAGTTATTAAAACTGCATTTAATTCACTGGTATTATTCCTCCAATTAAATTTTTGATACTGAGTACCTGAATAGGCTAGATGCTACAGAATTAAGTTACTCACATTAAGCGGAGTGGAAGGCATTTACACTGTGAAATGTAACTTGGAGGCGTTCCTTCCCTTTTAGTCTAAATCTTTTTTCTCTTGTATTTTATAGCAAATGTCTGGAGAAGATGAAGTTGAGTTCTCAGATAAAGATGAACCTGATGGAGATGGAGATGGTTCTAGTGATTGTCCCACTGTCAGAGTCCCGTTAACTTCACTGAAAAGCCATCAAGGAGTGGTCATAGCAGCTGACTGGCTTGTTGGGGGGAAGCAAGCTGTGACAGCGTCGTGGGATAGGACAGCAAATCTGTATGATGTAGAGACTTCTGAACTTGTCCATTCTCTTACAGGTATTTGTTCACTCAGAAAAAGGTAAATTGGTGGTTTCTTTTTCTATGTGGGATTATTTGTAGATACTGAAACACTGGGAAAAGTTGTTTCTCTGGAGTATGATGCAAGCATGTACAAGACTTAAGCTGCTGCTCAATGTTGTAATGATTTCTAAAATTCCAACCTTGTAAATCCTCTGAGCATGAATTTGTGTTCTTTTAAGCTTGTGATATAACCTATTAAAGTAGTTGCTTTTAAACTGAATGTAGCTGAATTTTAGTTCTTGCAAAATGCTTTTGCTGTGTTCATGGCATATTAAGTGGCAATAACCTATCACTACTTAATAATAATAATGTGAAATGAATAGTGGGATGTTTTTGCTTTTAAATACAGTTCCAAACTTCTACAGCAGTTGTAACTAATATTAAAGTTCAGAATGATTATTACTGTTCTCTTCTGTTTGGGGAAAAAAGAAAAAATCACCAGCATTTCATTCCAAGTGTATGTGGAAATGAAAAGTCTTATTTTCATTACCTTACATGTTCTCATCTGTGATTGTAGGGCATGACCAAGAGCTAACACATTGTTGTACACATCCCACCCAACGTCTTGTGGTGACATCATCACGCGATACAACCTTCCGTCTGTGGGATTTCAGAGATCCTTCTATCCATTCTGTGAATGTCTTTCAGGGCCACACAGAGTAAGTGACAGTTCCTTCACAGGTTTTTACAAGTTCCAAAAGTACAAATGCATTCAGTTGCTAATCTGAACAAAACTGTTCCTGTGCTCTTTTTGAGGTACTAAGCTCATTCCCCTGTTTTATGAGACTGATTTTCAGAGAAACCCCTAACTCTCCTTCAAATGTAACACAGCAGTACTTAATTTCCAAAACAGCAGCCAGGGCTCTTGGTGTGATATTGCTTATATGGTAAGTCTAGACAAAACTCCGTACAATTAAAGGTAATTTAAGGTATGAGGTGGTTTTCGGCATTGGTTATGCTTGTAGTTTAGGGGTATTGCTGTAATGCAGTTGATCAAGCAGATTACCTCTACTTGTCATGATACTCAGTGTGAAATAAAGGTTACTTGTTTGGAACCAGTGGGAAAAAAAAGGCAGGATTAGTTTTTATTCTTCAAGCTAAAGCTTCTAACTTGTACATAAAATAAGAAATTAAAGTAAGGGCACTGATTACCATGTTCTGTCAAAACAGTTGTTTTGGCGTAACATTTTTAGTTACCAATTTAGGCTTTACGCTATTATACTGGCTACTATTGAATATCAGCAAAGGTAGTCATGAGACTCTACGTTACGGTGTTGACTTACCTCTCTGTTAATCAGAGCTTTGACACGTGGAAACTGCAGGAGTAACTTTGAAATACTTTACCCATGGAAGCTATTTTTTTTTTTTTTTTTTAAGATTTTGGAATGTTTGAACTTGCCTGTTTCAGAAACAGACTTCACCCCTGTTCTTCAGAATAAAATATGATTGTTAATCCTAGCTCAAAACAAAAAACACAAATATTTATTCATGTTTCTATTTTTTGTTAATTCAAATGTGTAGTTTCCATTACGACTGAGTTTCAGTATCCAGTTACTTATTTCCCTAGCTGTTGGCTAACCTATATATAAAGTAAAACCTCTTTAAATGCTCCCGCCCTGGACTCCTCAGCTTGATAAATTATTTGGTGCATGACAATCATCCCATATAAGTAGCCATCTTCTTCTGATAGAAGAATAAGCTTAATTTTGTGGTCTGCATCCTAGAATTGTTTCATACCATCATTGTTGTATTCTTCTATCACTTATTCTAGAATGACTTGTAGAAGTTGGAAGTTCTTGTGTTCATTGGTGCTTGCTGGGTTTTTTTTTTGTTTTTTGTTTTTTGGTTTTTTTTGAGCTAATTAATTTCTTTGTCCCAGGACATTTTTTCAGAGGAAGGAATGTGATTGACATTAGTGTTTGTCCACATATATGCTGAGACCAAGTGATGTTGATCTGGGCTGATGGTGCATACTGTAAAAGCTGTTAGCTGGTATTTTGGCTTCTATCACTGAGACCTATAAACTATCAGGGAGTTTATTTTTTATGAATGGAATAGACCTTGAGCAATCTCTTTGGTCACTCTTATTCCAGCTTCTAATTGTCTTCGTGTTTGTGTTTGTCTGATGTATTGTCTGTCTCCATTTTGTTCTTTGAAGGTATGAGTTTTTAGTATCGACATAGGCTTTTTCATCAAATACACTCTAACTTTTAAGAGTCTCAAAACTGGCTTTACTCTTTAAAGGCTGAGGTTGTTCGGCACTCTGTTTTGTCGAAGAGACGATTCTGTTACGGAAGATGAGTATTTCACTGAGGAATGGAGTCAGAGGGGAGTCGGGAGCTCTGTATTTTGCAGTCGAGACATGCTTTGAGCGATTTTATTTTTGGTCCATTATTGTACTGCCTATCGGCAAAATATTTTTTAATTACTCTCTAATCAACACTATTAACAATCTTCTCACGTTAAGCAGCATAGAAGAAACTATTTGTTGACTGGAAAATGCATACACACAAGACATTTTTTGGCTTTCCTGAATGTCTATTGGAATAATTTGCCAAGTTTTCAATATTTTGTTAGGCTCTTGGAATCAGTTCTGTAAATTGGATGTTACAGTCATTAACGCTGATGATTTAACGTCCTCAGCTGTAAGTTTTGACAGCCTCTTGCTAAGTAGTACCTGATGAATAGCTGTCTAGAGCTGATGGAGCAGCGCTCTCTTTTTTTCGCGTGTGCATGTCACCAGACCAACTCCCAGTGCGTTAAACCAATATAACTAGGTGCCAAACATCTCCATCGTGAGGCCCGCGTACGGTGTTTATTGTGCTGTATCCCCCAAAACCTTACTCCGTCCCGATGCTCCTTCCCACGAGGGATCCAAAACCACCACCGAACCCCCGCAACGCGTGGCGCAGCGTTCCGGTTCCCTTCCCTCCCGCCCTCTTTGACGCTGCCGGGCCCTCGCTTCTCTCCGGACTGACGTAAAGCTCCTCCCGGGGCGGGGGGGAGGCGGTGAGCGCTTCTCCGCGCCGCAGAACGACACCGGGGACCGGAGAGCGAGGTCAGCGCTGGCCGCACGCCCCGGCCCGGCGCCGGGGCCGGGGCCGGGCCTGGGCCTGGGCCTGGCGCGGCCCTCCCCGCCGGGCCGCCCTCCCCTCCCCTCCCCTCCCCTCCCCTCCCCTGCCCTCCCCTCCCCTCCCCTCCCCTCCCCTCCCCTCCCCTCCCCTCCCCTCCCCTCCCCTCTCCCGCCGGGCCGCCCTCGCCCCCGATCGCCAGCAGGTGGCGCCACCGCCCTGCCGGCCGCGCGCGGCCCCGCCCCTCCCCCCCCGGACAACCACACAAATGGAGGCTGGGGGCGGGGGGGGAGGCCTATGTGGATAGTGTCATTTCAACGTCCCTTTTAGTAGCCTTAATGAGTTAGATTTAGTCAAAATGGCACATTACCTTGTAAAAAATACAGCAGGATGATGCTGATGTCTGGAGAGACTAAAGAATCCTGTTATGTGCAGAGTATGATTTTATGAAGTTAATCGACATCTGAAAATGTAAAGCAGTTGCTGTGCATTGCTTTGTCCTATGAAGTGATGTTCTGTCAAAATAGGTGTGTGTGTGTGTATCAGCTATGAGAGATTATTTGTATTTTAAGTAAGCGGACTAAGAAATCACCCATTGTTCTGGTGTTCTGAACGTACAACTGCTTGCTTTATTAAAAGCAGAATATTTCTTACAGTCTACTACTGTGACAGTCCAAGAAAATAAATTCTCCTCGGGTAAGGCCAGAAGGAATCTGTTGTGATCAGCATATCTGTCTCGAGCTTCTTGCATTGATGCCTGTTTTCAATTAGGAGGTAATTCTAGTAGCATTGCCACCTGTATGTTAGGTTGTTCCAATGATAAAGATTTCAACTTAGCCCTTGGTAAATTCCATAAGTTGCTCATCCCAGTGCTTACTTAACCTCCCTGTTAAACCTTTTGTGCATCCCTAGTCTGAGTTTGTCTAGCTTCAGTTTCTAGCTGCTGGATTTCATCTTGAAGAGATTTGTTTCCTATATTACGAGATACTCAGGTGATGATAAAAGTTTCCTATATTCTCTTCTCTACAAATCACCAGTTCTTTTTTATAAGTTACCTATTTTGCCTCAGAGTGTGTTTTCTAATATATCTTGACATTTATATATCCACAGATCAAGTTTAGTACATTGGTAGTACTTTTGCACGTCAAGCCTGCGTTGGGTTGAGTCTTCAAAGTACATTCAGGTCTTTTTCGAAGTTGCATCTTCCTAGGGAAGTTTCCAAATCTGTAAACATTGCTTGTTTACATTTTTCATAAATACGACTGTTTCAGTTCAGTACATGACTTACCTGCCTGTGCCTTGCTTCCATAGTGATAAAAATATCTTGTCACATTTTCTTTTAGGTTTGCCGTGCCCCCAGTTTGTCTCACTTGCTTATTCTCTACTGATTAAAAAATAGTGAAATGGTGTGGAAATAAGACCAGTTTTTGCCTAAATATAAATCTTTGTTATTGTCTGATTTTGCGTGTGCACCAATAGGAATTTATATTAATCCTGCTTAACTGCTGTTAATCCCCAGTCACATCCCTCTATGAGATGTTTAACAGAGCCCTGGGAAAAGGTTACATTTATATTACCATCCAGACACTGAATTGTTGCATGTTAATTAAATTGACTTCCTGAGTTAAAGCTTCCAAAACTTATACTGGGGACTCAAATTCCAACACCTTTTTCTGAGCAGATACTGCTTTAAAATACATGTGTGATAATATTTAGCACCAGCTGTTCTCCTATTGAGAAATTACTGAATGTAGAGGTTATTGATTAGAACTCTTCAAGTTGAACTAAGGTTTTGCTCTGAAGAGCAAAATGGTTCTGGCATCTACACGGCAATTTTCATTCCTGCTTCACTTTTGCTTTTGTTTGCCGACCCCTGCACAGCTGTGTCTTGTCGGGGCTCTGAAGGCCCTTCTTTTTCCAATGTGGTGACCTAGTTGAACAACTCTGGCACTGACTTGCTCTTGCATATGTGCTTGATGAGGTTTTTCTGTCTTTTCAAGTACTTCGCATATGCTGAGGTCTATCTTGATGTGCAGAGCCTTCTAAAATGTTCATGTTGGAAATCTTTACCATTTGTAGCTTAAAAAAAAAAATAAATCTTAGTCTGTACAGGTCCAGTCAAGTACTTTACAGATTTTATACATTTGTTCTGACAATTTAGTAACACTGGAAATAAATGAATACCCTATCGGCAACAGAATGCTTATTAGCTAGTGGATTCATATACATCTTTTAAACCATACACCTCTTTTGCTGTATATTTGTAGTGTGTTGATGCTTATATGCTGCTTAAGAGTTACTTGGTAAATATTGAAGTGTTTTGTTTTGTTTAATGACCATCAAAGGTACACAGTGGTTGGGCATATGTTTCTTGAAATGCTTGAGTAAAAAGGTGCAGGACTTCCAAGTCTGGACTTGCAAATACCATCCTTCAAAGAGTAAAATGTTGTCTTCAGAAGCAGCTTTGGGTTGCTATCCTTATGTGAATGTCCTTTGTTAATACTTCTTGATTGTTCAGTATGTAGTTATGCACCAACTTGTCATGGCGATTAAATGCATTTTTTGCTTTAAAAAAAATGTAAATTTGAGCAGGTACTTTCGACCTAGCCAGAAAAAATTACAAAGTTTGTTTACGACTTCTCAAACTTACTGATCTTTGTAGCTGGATTGAGCCAGTGCGTCAAACATGAATGTTTGTTAGCTGTTGAATCCATATCTTTGTGTTACTTTCTGAGCAAACTCGGAGAAAAAATTGCTGAAAGTGGATCTTATGTTATTTCTGACAAAGAGCTGAACGAAGTGACTTATAGCATTTTCAGACTACAGCATATTCTTCTTCCTTTCAATCTGGTTGTGTCTCTGAATATGTAGCTGGATGGTGAGTTGTGCTTCATCCTGAGAACTTTGAAACTAGAGAATTGCAAATATGTCTTGCTTCTTCAACTTATCTTCAAACTCCTATGCTTGCTGGAAAGTCTGAATTAAAAAATGTAAAAATAATTAAGCAGCAGCTGATTAGGATGCTGGGCTGAATTCTGACATTTAGTGAATTGGGAATTAATGTCAAAATGGCATTCTGTGTCAAGAGAATAATAATTGCTTTAGTTCTGTGGACGCTCAAGTTTGCCAAGGTCAGCTGGCTTTCCCAGATTCTTTATTCTGCAAGATTTACTTCTCATACCTTGATATGTGTTTGTCGTGTTCACCAAGTCATGGCAGGGGGGAATTTGCCTTCTCTTCAGACAGCAGTGTCATTAGACATCCCTATTGGAAAGTAATCTTATTCTAGATATCCCCAATATTACAAGGTTGCTGTTAGGTTTTCTTACTCAGCCACATTTTCTTGGTGAAGCTAAAGCATATCTAGATGTAGTTCTAAAAATGCAAGTTTTGCACCTTTGACTAAAAGCTGTGCTAGGAAAAGGAGTCTTTTGTGCCAAACAAAATGTCACAAGTTGGATGCTGTCAGTGGACTTCGACCAGTTTAAAGCATCTGTTCTTTTCAAGATAGTTCTGTTCTTGCTTCAGCTATTAATGCCATCAGTGATGCTTTGTCTACCATTTTTCTGTTGTTCCTAATCAAAGAATGCCTTAGGCATTCACCATGTGTATATCTCTCAATCCAGCTTCTGCAAGAAATGCAAAATTTTTCTGATGAAACAATCAGTAAGGCTTGGGGAGAAAACGGAATAACTAGGTGATTCTGATATTACTGTTGGTATTCCTACCTTGTCCTGTCTGCTGTGGTTTTTTATTTTCTCTTGCATTTCATTGAAAAAGCCCCCAAACTTGGCTTTCAAACACTGTTCTGATCCCACATTTGCATGTTGCATATTCTTTAAATGAAGATTATGGCCTGGACTTTGAGCTCTAGGGTTAGCTTTTTTTAAATTTTGTGTTTCTAAACATGTACATATAAAAACCTTTTGGTTTACACTTATTACATACATGTAACAGTGCATGTTAAGGTTTCAACAGTTTTCTTAGAGTTGTTAGCAGCCTTATTAGCTGATAGCTCAAGCATCCAGCTTTGAATTTGTCTAACTTCCCATGTTGTTAGCTTCTTTGTGTATCTGTTTCAGGATGGACTGTGGCCAGTATGTTTTACGTGCCTTCAGCTCATCCAAATTACCTGTCTTTGCTCTCTTGCACAACTTGAATACCCCATTTTCTCTACTAACCTTCCCCCAACCCAGTGTTGTCACGGAGTTGTCGAAGTGCTGAAAAAGCAATCTGGAAGATAATATTCTTTGATAATTTTGTTTCCTTTATGCTCTTGAACCTTTTCTGTTGTCATTGGCGAGCTTCCTCATGGTAAAAATTGCTTCCTAATTAATAAAGAAATGTAAAAAATGGAATAAACTACTCCTTAAGCTATAAGAGTAAGTGCTTAAGATTAAAAGCCCTGTAGCTAAAAGAAAAAAAAACACCCTTTAGGTGTTTTATTTTGGAGATTGGGGTATGTAACAGACAAAGTTTGACTGTATTCAATGTTAGCCATTGTCACTTACATTGTCAGTCACTTTAAAAAAAGATGTAGGCAATAAATCTGTATCCAGTTGCTTATGAGTGCTTTAAGCTTCACTACAATAGATGGAGAGGATCTTAATTCAATTCTTGAATGCGTGCACTAAAACGTGCTATGATTTTTTTCAGATGACCCACAAAAGAGCATAGCCAAAGGCCTTTTCTTTGTATGGTATTGAGTGGAGCATAACGTTTTATAGTGTGTTGTCATTCTAAAGCTTACATAACAGATGCAGCAATACTGCAAGGATAAATGGACCTTTTTTATCCCATCATAAATGTAATGCAATTGATTTTTAAAAATATCTGCACCTTAACTAATTTACTAACTTGCCATTGAGTAATTCTCATAAAAGCTAGTTATTGGTTTCAATCCTGTATCATTTTATTATTTTAAGACAATAGTGAGAAAAGGAGATACTGGCAGTTTTCTCTAAATGTCATGAAACACATATCTCTGGAATAGACGTTGATTTAAATGCTAAAAAAAAAAGACTTTTCAGTGCTAACAGTCATCTCTGAATTCCCCCACTCCCCCTTCTGTGTTAATTCCTTCATGGTTTGTTCTTACTGTTTCTCAAGTTGGAGGAAAAAGCTCTGCTGATATTTGGAGATAAATCCACAGACTTTGGGAATTGTGTGTTTAGCTCTTCCTGGAATCAAGTGCCTTTAGTGCTTTTAAAACCTGAATGCACAATCAAACTTGGACATATTGGCGTGGTCCTTACCGGGGACTCCTGCGGCCAATGTCATTGCCCTTTAAGATGGGCAAACTGTTGTCCATATCTGGAGTTTTAAACCCAGGTTGTGGCTTCCCCGCAGGTTGCAGACTATTCTGTGTGGGGATACACTTTGTTCCTCTAAAAGAAAAGAAACTGTTGTGCAGGAAATGCTGTCCCAGATAGCTTCCTTTAGGTTTTGTTCCTGTATTTTACTACTTAAAATGAGAGGCATATTTGAGGACTCAAATTTTGCTGTTTAACTACAATTTGGTGTACATTGAATAAATTTATCTGAAAGCTCTGTTTTAATCCATTTTCTCCAGAACTTCATCCCACACACAGATTAATGCTTATGAGTAGATGCCTTTTCACAGGCATGAAAACATGTTGTCTCCCAGTGTTCAACAGTACATCCCAGTATATGTTGCAAATCAAAATGGAAAGAGGAGTGTTAACTTTTTTTTGGTGCATTGCCAATAAGGGTTCTGTGTCAGCATTTCATGGTCCAACATTTTCAATGTATTTTTTTTTCCTTTTTTTTTTTTCTTCTTCCCCTATGTGTGAAATTTCAGCAGATTGTTATGCAAAACAGTTTTGTGTCTCAGTGTGACTGGGGAGACAGCTGTTCGGCCTAATGAGGAGTGCTAGCACTACAGTATTTCTGTTGATTGAGACCCACGGAGGGAGCAAGATATTCGAGGCCAGGCAGCGGTGTGTGGTGAGGAAGTGCCACGCTGTCAGCTGGAAGTACACGCTCGGCTGCTCCCTATGACAAGATAAATGAGTTTTGCTGGGGTTTGGCGGAGGCTGAAGCTTTTCTGGAGAATAGTTGTAGCACACCAAACTCCCTGTGGGACCCATGGTTTGAAGTGTCATAAGACTGCTTCTTCTTTGCCAGTTTTTTTTTTAATGTCCTACAATACCTGTCATCTTTTTGAGTTATTAAAAACCTAATGTCTTCTAGCATTTCATTAATATGGGGTCTGATGATCTGTTGTTGACACTTTTTTTTTATAGCCAAGGGGATGTTAACCACAGTTTTATCTGGGTTAGAACAAACTGAAGACTAGTCTAAACAGAAAGTAAAACTAGCCACATGAAAATACATGAAAAAGTCTTTTAATTTTCGTGATATGGGTGGGGTTAGGGAGGCAATACTTTTGAAAGGTTATTTGTATATTGGTTGCTCTACCAACTTCTTTCTTCCCACACAGACTTTGTTCCCTTTCTTCTCACCTTCTCCCTTTAGTTGGGCTGAAATCCTGTTTTAGTTTGGAAGTAGGAAGTGGCCTTTCTTCTTGTTGCTATTTTGTCTCAGTTAAACAAACTAAAAAATGAGATGAGATGTATCTGTCTCACCTTAAGAGGTGCCCCAGTTTGGAATAGCAGAGGAGACAAAGCATGATCTGTAGTGCATAAGAAAGCCTATAAGCATAGCACTTGCTCATGTTTTCTTAAGTCTCAGTAGTGTTGTACATGTTCTTGAATTTATGTGCTTTTTTAAATATTAACTCAATGTGTTCCACTTCAAAAACACAAACCCAAAAAAACCCACCTGGTCTTTTCTCAGATGACAGTCAAGTGGTGGTAACCCTTCCCAGAGCTTTCAAGTTTGTGAGAACAATACTGCTTTTGTCTTTTCTAGTCTTGGTGTTAAGTTACTTAAAACTTCTAGTCTTGCAGTCTTAGTTTGAAAATGAGCTATCTTTGAGAATTGAATTGAGTGTATCTATAGGTTTCCCTGGAAGAGTAATGTTTCATTTTTTTAAAGCATAATATCTAAGTCTGTTATGCAGTACATCCATATAGTTAGCTTTGAAACTGTGACCAAAATTCTTGATCATAAACAGTGGGTTCAGTAAAAAGTGCTTTTGTATCTAGCCTTTGAATTCAAAGCTCCTTATGAAAAAGGCTGTTTTCATAGTCAGGTGCGCTTGCAAATAGCGCATATCCCAGCCTTCAGTGCCTTAGAGGGATGAACTGTTGGGAGGGTAGGCAGAGGACTAAGACCACTAAACACCTTTAAAGATGTCACTGAAAACAGACTGGCAGCCTTCCCTTTGCTTTTCTATCGCTTACCCAGTCACTAGAGAGAGCTACAGCAGAACTTAATTGCATTTTTATTTTACAAACTTTTTCTTAGTGTCCCCAATAATATCTGAATGAATAGTTAAACTGAAAGCAGTACAGAAAAGGATTTTATTTTCTTTTGAGAGTCTTTTTGTTTTTATAGGAGCAGTAAAGGTCAAGCTAACCTAGAGTTGGCATTCTGTTTGCATGGTGATAATTTGAAATGTTTTCATTTGAAAAATGATAAATCTAAGAATGAGAGAACTTTATGTGGTCAAAGAAACTTAACTATGTTTGACAGTGATAAGTGATAAAGGAGAACCAATATGAGATCAAAAAAGCTGGAAAGCTGTTTAAAGTTGTGGAAAAAAGCATCCAAAATTGGAGGGTTATTTTAAGACAGTTTCATAACATAGTCCAACTGCAGTTGGAATAAAAAGTATGATGAGAAAACAAATCAGGTTTCTGTGTTGGCAGCAGAATACTAAAACACTGTATATTTACTCACCTGGAGCTTTTCTATGACTTGAATTCCTTATACTGTTGTGTACAATAAGGTCTCCCAATGTGTGTGCAAAGTATGGAGACTTAATAGTGAATTTTAAACTTATAAACATTGTTTCAAATGTATTACAGCAGTATAGAGTTCAGTGAAAGTCTGAAACATTTTACTGAGGTATTTTTCAGCTTGTATAAAGAACTAGTGAGGAGAGAAATGCAGACATTAGTAAGTTTAATGGAGGTCAGGCTCATGGAAGATAAGTTCAGTGCTAAGAACATACCATCCCTATTCTGCAGTAACTTGACTATGTGAATGAGTTTTCTTCCCAAATGTGAAAGTGCCTGATGAAAGAAACTCGTGAGTTGTGGCCTTTATGTATGTTTTAACTTTCTGACTTTTGGTTCATAAAGTCCAGAAGATTAGGTGAAGACTTCTTGGTTCTTCTTGTAATCATCTCCCTGGTAGCTTAGCTGATAATGCATTAGGAAACTTGGTATCATGAATAAAGTGGGCCTTCATCCTAATTAAAACTTAATTTGGTGTCAATTTAAATTAAGAGGCTTGCATAAACTGGTCCATTGTGACCTGGCTAGTGCTAATCTCAATCAGCAGCTTGGATAGGACATGAATTCAAATTTCTGCAGAACAACCAAAGTGACAGTAACAACTGACAACTTAAATTAAAATTACTAAATTCTAAGAAATTGATGTGCATGACCCAAGTTACAAGATAGGTCATTAAATCAAATCTGTAGAAGCAGAGTTAAGAAGCCTTCCCTAATGATTTTAGGGAGAGACAAAAATGCTTTGTTAGTACATTGTGTGGGCAGAAAATAACTGGTTTTGAGTTGGGAATTCACGCAATATTAAAATGAAAATAGTAGTATAAAAACTTTAATTGGTTAGTATGAAATAATAGGTAAAAGATTTAAAAAAAAAATCAGCTCATCATCAGGAGAACTGTTCATTTGAGCTCAGCGGTGTACTGTTCTTTGAAAGCATAAAATACAAAGATAGTAAAATTCTAAAATAAAATTCTTTATATAATCTCTTCTGAAAGTAACATGTTGCACTTGCAGTTGGTAGGCTTGTTCTTGGGAGTCTTTCTCTGGCTGCCCTTGTGCATTTATAGACACCATGGGTGAAATTTGAAGACTCATCTGGTTGTGTTTCTTACTACTACTACTTGCCATTTTTTATCTGACTGTCAGACTTTGGCTACTTGTAAACAGGAATAGAAATCACAATTAGAAATTATTAGATTGCTGTAGCTATTGCTAGTGGAGTTATACTGGAAGCTCTGTGTGTGTATTACAACATGTTTAGGTGTGTGTACAAAATAGCTTTAGCTACATCTCAGACAGGTATTTTGGATCTCCTCAGTGTCTGTGCTGTGAATGACAAATGCCTGTGAGGTAGTTCTACAGAAGTCTTTGGTTGGAAAATAAAAGAACTTGACTACTAGTCTCAAAACACTTGAGAGGAAGAATTGTACTGTATGCTACTAATTCAGTTTTGGTTGCCTGATAAGCCTACTGGACGTTAATACAGAACTTCAAAAGTGAACTAAGGTTTCAAGACTGGACATGTTTAGCTCATATTAGGATCAGTGGAATATGAGAGATGCCACCAGAGTGAGTCTTCACTGTTAGGCTTCTTTTCTTAGCTCTTGGGCCAGTCTTCTTGTAAGAATATTTTTTAATTCTGAAATACCCACTTGGAGTTTTAGTATTTCAGGTTACTTTTGTTTAAACAAAAAAACAAACAAAAAAACCCCCAGCAAGTTACATTTTAAAGGAAGCACAGGAACAGAAAATAGAACTTGAAATCAGATGCTAGTTTAATAAAGAACGTTAGAGCTTGATGTCTTTCTTTTTGCTCCTGATTGTTTAGCACTGTGACATCTGCAGTTTTCACTGTGGGAGACAATGTTGTTTCTGGTAGTGATGACCGTACTGTAAAAGTTTGGGATTTGAAAAACATGAGGTCTCCTATTGCAACGATCCGTACAGATTCTGCAGTCAACAGGTAAGCAGATCTCTGAGTTACTATTTTTCTTAATTAATGTTTTCTTAATTAATTCTTAATTTCTCTCATACATAGGAAAGGTTCAAAGCTGTGCCAGGGCAAGTTTAAACTGGACATTAGGAAGCATTTCTTTAACAAGAGGCTTGTCAAACACTGGAACAGGCTTCCTAGAGAGGTGGTTGATGCCCCAAGCCACTCAGTGTTTACGAGATATTTGGACAATGCCCTTAATAACATGCTTTAACTTTTGGTCAGGCAGTTGCACTAGATGATTGTTGTAGGTCCCTTCCAACTGAATTGGTCTCTTCTATTAATTCAGTGAATATATATTAATTTTAGTCGCTAAAATTAAAGTTGAGACTTGTGAGATTCTGCAAAAGGTCTGAAGTGGTTTTATAAAATGCAGGTGTAGTCAACATAAATTTTCAGTAATTACATAGTATTGCTTTTCTGAGATTTTTTTTACACGGGGTGCAGATGTTAAGACTGTTTGAGCATCTAGTACAATAGAAAACACCTTAATGGTTTAATGCTTTTTTAAATTGTGAAATCTAATCAGGAAAAATTCAGCTGTATCACTTCCCATGAGCTTAAACTTGTACTGTCAAGTTTTATTTGCCAGACTCACTGTTTTGTATGTAACCTACTTTTGTCTCTTCTGTGCAGGATTAACGTATGTGTTGGCCAAAGAATTATCGCCCTTCCACATGACAACCGACAGGTTAGATTATTTGACATGTCAGGAGTGCGATTAGCACGTCTCCCTCGCAGTAATAGACAGGTAACTGAATATTTATAGCCTTCAAGTATGTCTGTTCTTGTTTCATAAAAGATTAAAAGTAGGATTTGGTCTCCGTAGTTTAAAAGCTGAGCAAATGCTGAAAGACACTTGTCTATCCAAATATGCTGTTGTTAGTTATTGAAAATGACCAACATGCAAAGAAGTACCATATTTTGAATTTTTTTTAATTGGAAGTGGAAATGATGTTTCAAGTGGATTTCATCATAATTTTTCTCCTCTCTAAAGTGAAACTAATGTCTGCCTTCTCTATGAAATGGAAAAAATGTGTAAGAGCATTTCAAATGTGTTTTAATGTCTTGATGTGAATCATGTCACTCACTAGGAGGTTTAATTTTGTTTTTTTCAATTACACAGTGTTATATAAAGAAACATAAAAGGAAAAAAGTGGGGGTCAGTTTTGTGAGCTCACCTTGTATGATTTGGTGGTAAATCTTATTTTTTCCTTCCTTGCTCATGCACGTCCATTCTTGATATTTGGTACCACGTAGTAAACCATCCTTGCTGCAGCCATCAGATTTTGTGCATTTGTGGTGCTATTTGGCATGGCAAGCATCACTAATGGAGTAAATTATACTAAGTGAAATTAGTCAGATTATGCCACTTCAGTAGGCTTTTTTGGGTGGATTCAGCAGCTCTTGACAGAATTTAGGAAGGGGTTTTAAGACTTACTTAGTCTTTTTTAGTCTTTTTCTAGTTTAGTTTTTTTTAGTCTATTGTTTAGTCCTGATTTTTCTTTTTTTTTTCTTTTTTCTTTTTTTTTTCCTTAATATTTCCATTCAGGCTGACACTACTGAAATCATGGCAAATTTTTATTTGGAACTTAAATGTTGGTCAGAACCCTCTGTGGGGCATTTTTGTTACTATTGGACTTGAACAATAGATAAGGCATTGCTTTTCCTCAGTATGACATTCTTCCTGCTGTAGTATTATCCTTTCTGAATTATGAACATGATGGACACTTAATTTTGCAGGTTTATAACAAAGTAGTTGTCAGCAAGTAGTTCAATATTTTAAGATTGCTTTTATAAATAAAAATGCTAAAATCAAAATTCAGTTTGCTTTTGTAAATAAAATGTAATTAGATAGCAAACATACTTTGGAAAACTCAAAAGTTTTGGTGCACGTGTTTGTATGCTTCTGTCATTATGGATCTGGTGCTGGTATTAAGGAGTCTCATCGTTATAAAGATTTTTACCTTGCAGATGAAGATAACAATGACCTCTAGGTTTCTCAAGTACCGTTTTTGAAAACTAGTGTGAGCATTAGCAAGTTTGCATTTTGAGTCGCACTAACTTGTTGACACAGAAGCTTTCAAAATACCTTGTAAGTAATACTGCTATCTCCCATACTGTCGCAGGGCCACAGAAGAATGGTATGCTGCTCAGCATGGAGTGAGGACCATCCAATATGTAACCTCTTCACATGTGGATTTGATCGTCAGGCTATTGGTTGGAACATCAACATCCCTGCTTTGTTACAAGAAAAATGAAATGGCTGGATAATTTTTGCATTTTATGTTGCCATGGACTTCTACACTTTCGCAGACTTTTCTGAACACTGGTCTGCTGTCGCTGTAAAAGCTCTTCCTTAAGTGGAGACTTTAGCAAATGTTGTTCTTGTTCCCACATTGTGCACAGTTTGCATGAATTGTACAGAAAATGTGATTTTTTTAAAATTAGTTTGTCTTGTGTATGAACTTTTATATTTTGGCATCCACTGGTCAATATGTTCACTGTTGCATAGAGCACATAAATGTTCATAAGTTATTTAGCATTTAATAGATACACAGTAGGGCATTACATTTGTGACATAAATGTGAAACCTAATTAACGTAGAGAGTGCATAGCAGTCTGTTACATTTTTCCATGACTCTACATATCTGCCTTCTGTTAAAAAGAATCTGCAGGGCTAAAACTTTGAAATGAAGTGTGAATTTCACTAGTTGTATGATTGTAAACATTTTCCTGTTTGCATCTGATTTGGAATACTTTTTTTTAGTGCTGCAGTATAGTGCAACTTCAACTGCATTTTTATTCCAGTTACTGGAGAAATAGTAGATTTGAGAAGGAAAATGCAAGCAACTTGTAGTGAATATAGATTGCCAGGTTTATTTGGAATGCTTTTTGTACTTTTGCTTCTGAAAAAGAAAAATATTCATTCTGCCCTTCGTATATAAAGTGATTCTAAAATCTCATGGCGTTTCATACTAGCAAAAATCCAAAACTATGATTCTAATCACTGAAATCTAGTCAAGCAAATTTTGAAGCACTTTAGTTTATAGCTATTGTTATAAACCATTTATGAAAGTTTGACTTTACCAGTGAATGTCAGCTGACCTTTGTAAGAAGGATTGCTTCTTTTTGGTGATCTGCCCAGAAAGGAAATAGTTTTTTGGGGGTTTGGGTTTTTTTTTTTAATATACCTAAAGTGAGCATACTTTTAATTGTGTTCACTTCCCATATTTTTACTTTGAGCCAGCAATACAAAGTAAATGAGTACTACCTCAGAAACGAATGTTGGTCAAGATGCATTGAATCTCTCTGTAGCCTAGAAAAAAGCACTTTTGGTCTCTGGCTGAAGTACTATCTCTGACATGAGAGGAAAGACAATCATGCTAAATGTGATCCTTAAGATAATTAACACTTAAAGCTAATGGAGCAATACGATAAGTAAACATCATCTGTCACCTTTCTGTTCTCAGCTGTGGCAAGGGCTGCTGCAGTCCCTATTCTGTTCCAAAAGGGGGTAATTAACATAGGTCTCCCTTCTTTCTCCCAAATGACCTTACTCTGGTTTTGCTCCTCACTATGCTTAGCCTTTTTTGCACTGGCAGTGGGGTGTTATACCACAGCTGCTGATTATATAAGTAAATATAGGTGGCAGCTGATATCTCTGGAAGAAGAAAAAGGCTGCTTCAGACAGACACTTCTTTTTAGCTAAAGGGAGATACTGCCCCTAACTGTCTGACATATCACAGTATAAGATGAAGGGTGAGGGTAAGCTGAGGGTGTGCTCTTAAGATGGGAATCATGGAGTTTATGGTGAGTTGGCATAAGTATTAGGAACGTTTTATCTCATCATTATGATTTCATGAAACTATAGCTGTGCTCATGTCCTCTACAGCACTGTCTATAATGACATTAAAATGGATATGTTAACTGGTTCTTCTCTTAACTAACATAAAATGCCATTGGAGTGCAATGGGGTGATGAATGCATCATTGAGTAATTGTAGGGTAACTGGGGTCCTAGACATTGTTTTGGAGCATAACATTAAGGAAGCTCAAGGTATTTAATGGAGAATATATGTAGTGTCTTTATAGTACAGGTCATCATAGTAGCTTGATCCCTTGGTGTTTTTTTTCTGGTTTTTGTTTTGTTGTTTTTTTTTTTTGAGTTGGGTTTGGGTTGTTTTTTTGTTTTGGTTTTTTTTTTTGAGATACAAGATATATACAGAATTGTACTGAAGTAATCTTGAAATACCAAAACTAGTGAGGTTGGAGAAAACAGCTGCAGAGTTTTAAGTCTTCTGATAACAAGGGTTAAAGGATGGTGTCAAAGTTTATTTTAACTTTTGGGGGGGGGTGTTAACTCTTGGGTAAAGCCATTTGATGTTGGGTTGCAGGTTTTATTCTTTAAGAAAAAAGATTCACTTTTTGTTTTAGTTGGTAATAGAGAGAACTTTAAACAGGTTGATGCTGTTTAAAAAAGAGAAAAATGTCTCTCCAGCCAGTAGAAACAGTTTCTCCAGCATGACCTGCATGTAGGATCTTGAGCAATGACTATCCTTTTATTACCTGAGGTGGAGGAGAGGACAACTGGTTTTGGTCCTGCTAAATTGTCTGTTACAGCTTCTCTAATACATATGTAATACAGGACCACTAGACTCTATGCAGTTTAATCATCATTGCTGCAAACTTTTTATATCACCAGAGGGACCATCCTCTGGCACCAGGAATGGGATGATTACATGCTTTCACTTTGAAAAAAATCAGCCAAACAAGGTGCTAGAGCCACGTTCTTATGAGCAGGCTAATACTTAAATCAGCTAAACACTTAACTATTGCTTAGCTTAATTTTATATACTGTACCGAAGGTTAAGCTGAGGCTGCCATTCCCCTTGAAGTGAATCACACATGAGCAATGGTAGTGAATAATACTACATTGACTAAATATATGGAAAACATTTCATGGCTTTGAATGTTCTAAACGTGTTTTTCAGCACTGAACAATGTCCAGCATTTCAAAAAATGGAGGAGAGTTGCAGTTACAGTTTCAGTATTGTGCAGAATTTCACGGAAAACTCATCACTGGGCAAAATCAAGCTTTTATGTCTTTCTCTCAAGCAATGCACATCAGTTTTCACAAGGTTTGTGTATACCTTACAGTCAGAAAGATCTGGAATGAAACATCTTATTTGTTGCCTAAATCTGTGAAAACTACCTTTTTGGAAAAAGAATTTATAAGTTATGTGGAACCACTTTTTATTATTCTACTAATTTGTTTTTAGATGTAAAATGTTTTTCTTCATTATGATTCAAAACGCATTAAAACATTCAACAATTTTTTTTTTGCAAGTTGCTGTTCTTCTGTGTTGCGTTAAGTTTGCTATTAATCTTATTATTTCATTTTGTTAGTAGTCAAAGGATCTTCCTGTCCACTTTCCACTCTTTTCTACTCAAAGTTTGTTTCCAAGGCATTGGTGGGTACAGTTCTTCTGGAAGAAGGCCAGGTCTCTCCTTTACAGTAGGACCTCTGTAGCACAAATGGTCGTGCTGCCGGTAAAGTCTATAGACTGAAAAGGTGCTCAGACCTGCATTTATACTGTATGTGTATTCCAGTTCTGTATGGAAAAAAAATTGTAATTATTTTGTTATGCAGATTATGCAAAAGTCTCCATGTGACTTTTCACAGTGCTCTATAAATCCATATTTTAAATGAAACCTAAACCAGTTTTTATACATTTAGAATACAGCAAAAGTATTGCAAAACTTCTCTCAAGGGGGAACCCCGCCATCAGTTTTTCTGTAAGTTAAAATAAAGGATGTTTGCTTGTTGCACCCATATTATTCAAAACATAAAGCTTTGCAATGTTGAAATAAATCCCCAAAAGCTCCGTGTTGTAGTAAGCTATGCCATTGGGTTTCGGATGCCTAGGCGGAGTGCTGCCTAGCCAGTACCTGAGTGCAGAACATTGCTTTATGCATACTATATTTTCCTTCAGTGTGCTTTAGGATCCCTTATTGCCTCATTTCAAATCCTCAAGAGCTTGTGCTCTGGAAAACTATTATTAATCAATGTCTCTGGTGATACGGACCAGAAATAAAAGACCAAGGTTACAAGGTGGCAAAACTGATGCGAGGGCTTACTTGAGATAACATGCCAAACCTTGTTTATTAGTTGATTTTAATTGAGGGATTTAAATCAAGTCAGGGCTTATTGCAACTGATTTAAACTTGTGATGCTTGTAACCTGCTTAAATCTTTTAATGACCTAAGTTACATACCTTTTACAAAGGCCATTTCTGTTCATCTTTTGGGGGGGAGGGGACTTGAAGATGACTATGTGTTGAAGCCTAGATTTTTTTTTTTTTTTAAACCTATGAGTAAATAAAGTGCACAAATAAGTGGTTTCAGTAGGATGTCTGTGTTCTAACCTGAAGATGAACTGCAGAAGAACCACTCTGTCATGCATCACAGTTTGCTCTTTAGACTGGCATAGAAATTTTATTTAATCCTCCACTGAGACCAAAGTGTGTCACTGAAAAATTATTCAGCCTTGTGATATTTTAAAGTAGTGTTGTTACCTTTTCTAATTCCCACAGGTCATAGTTTTTGGAACATAAGTAATTTGCAGGAGTTTACAGAGGAAATCCCATTTAATTCAGACTGTAAATCCTGGTCAAAATGTACCAGTGACTGGGAGAGGCATCATACTGGAGAAGTCTGGGTTTTTGCAGATGTGCTGTGGATGCTGCTTGTCAGTGTCCTCTGAGTGAGAACAGCCATTAGTACCAGGACATGCCATTTCTCCGTAGCGAAGAGGTGAGGCTGGTGAGCATTTGCAGCACCTAATCCAAGTGCCTGAATTAGCAGCTTAAGCACCTGGTATAGTTTTGGGGAGTTTCTGAAGGGTGGTTCAGTGTGCCATCTAGAAGTTAGAATTTAAATATTCAGACTTTCTGCTGGAAAATGGAAATGGTGCAAAGTGTCTGTGATGGCATGTGCAATAGAAGGGAGTCGAAAGTAGAAAAAAAAAGTTCTGGCTTGAACTATTTTGAAAATGGAAACTGTTTTTCGGTCTGGCTGGTGCCTGCTACACAGTAGAATGACAGCACTGCTAATTAATCGTGTTGCCTGATGCTACTTGAGGCCCTCATTCCAGCTGCTGATGACTGCACAGTTCCACCTGCTTCCACCAAAACTTGCCATACTTGGTATTTGCTTTGAGTTTAATATTAATTTTGTGTGGTTCCCCTCTCCCACTTGTATTTGTCATCTTTCTCCTCTCCCCAGAGTAGAACAAATTTAGTTATGTGTTTATTTCAAAGCACAGTGCCAATGAAAAGAAACCCTTGTGTGCAGCTCCATGAAATGAGACCATCTAGCAGTCCTGTGCTGGGAGCAGAGGCTTGATGTTTGGAGCGGGCTTTGATGCCAGTGTGCTTTTTGTCATCTTCATGGTTTTTTTTGTTTTTTTGTTGTTTTTTTTTTTTAAATTGGTCACATGCAAATTTTTAATAATGAAATTTTCTGAAGGCTTTATGTATTAATGGTCTGGGGTTACTGGAGGCTGAATCAAGTCTGTGCACCTTAAGTGATGAGAGAAACTAGATTTTCAGTGATGCTGTAGGTGACTTAAGACATCAGAAAGGAGCAGACAAAGATTTCAAATGCTGTAGAAGAGTTACAGAGAAAGGGTCCAAACCAAGGACTGGGAGTCTGTGGCGTATGCAGGAATGGTGAGCCAGCATTTGAGAAGGAAATAAGATCATATGAGAACCCTAAAGAAGCAAATTTGTGATGAAAGTGTTTGGACTGCAGATGAGGAACACAAAGGAAGAATAATGAAAGGGAATGAAAAACAGGAATAAAAATTGGACAGGTGAGGGAGGTAGAATGAGACAGCAGAGTGATTAGGAGGAGGTGCGTGTCTAAAAGATGAAATTTATTGGTCAGCTGGGGATAAACTGTGCTGGGAAGCCGAAGTCTAGTGGATGCCCCTGACTTGATGAGAAGGGAAAGGGCAGAGACAGCCTGCAGAGAGAGGAACAGCAGGGACTGAGCTCGCTGGGAAATGCCAATACTGGGATGTACTTATGTCCAAAGCCTGGTATGGAAACAGCTGGAAGTTAAAGAGAGCATTTTTTAAAAGAATAGGCATGTTGGCTTCAATGTCCTTGGTTTGGGAAAAAACTTGCTTACTCGTATAGACCCAATTTTAATTGTATATATTCAATTCTCTGTTTCAAGTGTTGTAATGGTGTGGAGATCACTCAAGTAGGTGATCCATGCACTCCTAGGATTTGTAATCTTTGTAGAGGATTACAAATGTTACATACAAACAAGCTCCATTCTACAAACTCCAGGTATGACAGCGGGGCATGTGGCTTATTAGGAGTCATTCCCGGACTGGGTATCTCTTGAGTGAACAGCTGGTTTGGAAGAAGGAGATGCTGTTTTGCACAATCCCTTTGAGCATATGTGGCCAGTCTAGAAAGAAAGGTTCAGCATTTTAAGCATGAGCATGACTTCAGAGCAAAATGCTCTGAACACTTGCCTTAATTCTGTTTAGTTCAATGTAGTCTGAATTGACTAGGGTATCTCTTTAGCTAAGCCAAAATAGAGGCATCCGAATGTATAGATTGTATCAGGGAGATACTGCTGTATTTTCAGTAGAGTCTTACTTCTGGGAAAGGTGAAACTGGCCTTTCCTTCAAATTTTCACTTTGTTGAGATGTCAAAAGTTGACACCCTCCCTCACAAATCCGAGTAAGTAAAAGATTATTTTTGGCTTCATTGATCAAACTTCTGACTCCAGCTGTCCCCAATGACTTTTGGTAAAAATACACACCTAAGAGTACAGACAGTATTGGTCTTACACCAAGGTGGCATTTTGTGCCTTCATCCAAACCATTACCTGATGGAAAAGAGGACAAATAACTGGCTAACTTCATCAAGCTAATGTTCTAAATTTAGGTGGTTTAGCATATAATACATAATACATTTAAAATTTTTTACTTTAAGTGCTTAATTTGGATAAAGGTAGAAATCTGCTTTCAAATTTCTTGTTATTTTTTTAAACCTTATCTAAATTTGCTATGTCACCAAGATCAGCCTTGTATAGACGCAAAACTGAACCTGAGTATTTTAGTGGAACAACGCATGTCCTCTGAGGCTGTAATTACTGAGCATGTAGTATGGTAAGTAATCCTAACAATAAGAAAGAGTAAAATCTGACACAGTACACAACAACCACCACTGAAATCAGGTTGATAGTATGATAAAAACTTGAAGTAGAGGATTAAAGTATTAGGGAAAAGGGAGAGAAATGAAGGGAAAGCAAAATTTTTCAGCGGCAGTTTAAGTGTAGAGGGAGTGGTGATGATATCATTATTAATTAAGATTGTTTTTCAGTGTAGGTAATTGCAGGAAATGTTGTTTTGGCCTTTCATGTTTTATGAAGCTTGCAAAAACTGTCTCTGCCAGAAGGCTGTCAAAAAGTTGGATGCTGTCATTGAGCGGTGCAACCTTCAGAAGTGCTGAGCTCCCATCAGCGTTCTGCACAGTCTGGCAGGTGGTTAGTAGTTTGGAAAATCAGATTCATGGGCCTAAATATGGAGCTAGAAACTTCATTTTAGGTGCCTGTTTTTGAAAAGTACACCCTAATTTTGTATATATTTTATGTTGTTGCTGAATTAATGTACTGAAAAGTTCTCAGACACAGATACATGGTTTACTGAATATAAGAAAACCAGAGAGATGATTTTTCCTTCCCAAATTATATAAGGTTACTTGGAGTTTACTGTTGGAAAACTGAAGCTACGTTGTGTCAGTTCCAGATATAACAACTTACTTATCAATGAATAAACACTTTCTTTCAGACGCTCGTTGCTTCCATTGCAAAAATCTTTTCACCCATGCAGTCATAGCATAAGTTTTCCATAGCAAAGGAAACTGAAGGTTTAGCTGAAGATACATTTATATATATATATATATACATAAAATTCTGCCATTATGAGTAAAACTGAGGAAATCAAACCTGAATGTATGCATTTATATGGGTCTGACCATTCAAACTGATGCTGTATTTCTGTGAAACTGCGATGTACGGTTAGATCTCTCCTGTGCTTAACCTGAGGATACTACTGGATGCCCATCTGCAGATAAGCTACCAAGGGGGGACCTTCTATGTCTAAAAACAAGTGTAAAAGCAGGCAGTGGTAAGGAGGAGGTACAGACTTTTGTCTCCACAGGGGTTTTGACCAGAAAATACAACTTCCTTGAAGTGAGCAAGTACACGGCATTTATTTACCTTGGTGCAGGCACAGGGTCTTGACCTTGAATGTTGATTGCTGTATCTGACATGGCATACAATGAAACTTGGTTGTAACTTTGTGCCACAGAGAGATGGAGCCACATAGAGATAAAGTGAAGGGCTTTACCTTCAACAGTGACTCAGGCCAAACAGGAGCCAGGTGGCAGAAATCGGGAGGAAAGAGCCTGTTTTTATACCAGATTGGTGGAAGAAATGGGGCTCTGTGAAGCTGTTTGCAGAGCTGGTGGTGCTCCATCGCTTCCCAGGACCTCTCCAGAAAGAGGGACTCCTGGCCAACAGGAGAGGCATTTTTAAGAATGCCTTCAAGGATTTACACAGTCTCTTTCATATTCAATCATAGAATTGTAGAATATCTCGAGTTGGAAGGGACCCGTGAGGATTATTGAGTCAAACTCTCAATACTTGGACATTATCTGCCCACATTAAAACCTTGGTGCCGTGTGCGTACTGCTTGGCGCTTCATGGCAGCCCTTGTAGCAAAGTCTGATTTTGCAGTTAGGCAATAACCAGGCTGGAAGGGCCCCCTGTGTCTACCTTTTAAACTCTGAATTTTTTCTTCTTTTCTTGCTGAACTGCAGTGTCTCCCTTATGTTCATGCAGGTGTGTGTTTGCAGCAGTATTTTTAATGATTTGATTTATTTTGTCAAACTAGTATTTTCTTTTGAAAAACATACTGGCGAGGTCTTGAAAGAAGCAGCTATAAACAGATCAACTATGAACAGTGCATTAAAGGAAAGTTTAAGACCAAGAGCTAGTTAGAGCCGTATCCCTGCAGAGATTAGCTGTAGTCCACATAAAGCCAGCATTAACAAGAAAAATATGATTATCAGCAGGCAAGACCATCCAAAATCCTTAAGTTTTGCTCTGCTGGAAACAGAGACACGTAGGTAGAGGTACTTCTGGAGAATAATGTACAGAAAATTAGGGTTATTTTGCCCAATATCATCATTGTTATTATAATATATAGAACCCCTAAATATGTATAAAGCCAGTAAGGGAGTAAGGGAACTGGGTGAAACATCCTGCAAGCATAACATATGTATTGGGTTTGTGTGGCAAGGTTTTGGTAGTGGGGGGGGTTACAGGGGTGGCTTCTGTGAGAAGCTGCTGGAAGCTTCCCCTGTGTCCGACAGAGCCCATACCAGCCGGCTCTAAGATGGACCTGCCGCTGGCCAGTCAGCGATATTGGTAGCGCCTCTGGGATAACAGATTTAAGAAGGGAAAAAAAGTTGTGAGACAGACAGAAATGGCAGCCGGAGAGAAGAGTGAGAACATGTGAGAGAACCAACCCTGCAGGGAGAGGGAGGAGGTGCTCCAGGCGCCGGAGCAGAGATTCCCCTGCAGCCCGTGGGGAAGACCGTGGTGAGGCAGGCTGTCCCCCTGCAGCCCAGGGAGGTCCACGGGGGAGCAGATCTCCACCTGCAGCCCGGGGAGAGAGGACCCCACGGCGGAGCAGGTGGGTGCCCGAAAGAGGCTGTGACCCTGTGGGAAGCCCGTGCTGGAGCAGGCTCCTGGCAGGACCTGTGGACCCATGGAGAGAGGAGCCCACGCTGGAGCAGGTTTTCTGGCAGGACTTGTGACCCCACGGGGGACCCACGCGGGAGCAGTCTGTGCCTGAACGACTGCATGCCGCAGAAGGGACTCATGCTGGAGCAGTTCATGAAGAACTGCAGCCCGTGGGAAGGACCCACGTTGGAGAAGTTCATGGAGGACTGTCTCCTGTGGGAGGGACCCCACGCTGGAGCAGGGGAAGAGTGTGAGGAGTCCTGCCCCTGAGGAGGAAGGAGCAGCAGAGACAACGTGTGATGAACTGACCATAACCCCCATTCCCCGTCCCCCTGTGCTGCTGGGGGGGTTCGTAGAGAATCCAGGAGTGAAGTTGTGCCTGGGAAGAAGGGAGGGGTGGAGGGAAGGTGTTCTGAGATTTGGTTTTATTTCTCATTACCCTACTCTGGTTGATTGGTAATAAATGGAGTTAATTTTCCCCAAGTCGAGTCTGTTTTGCCCATGACGGTAATTGGTGAATGATCTCTCCTGCCCTTATCTCGACCCACAAGCCCTTTTGTTATATTTTCTCTCCCCTGTCCAGCTGAGGAGCAGGGAGTGATAGAGCAGCTTTGGTGGGCACCTGGCGTCCAGCCAGGGTAAACCCACCTCAACGTGACAAGGGTTGCTCCTGCTGAAGCCATTAGACAGTAAGCAGCTGCTCACAGACACACACAGATATCAGAGGCTTCTCCTTCATGTTTTTCAGGCTCCTCAGTACTTAGCAAGTTCCCTCTTTCCCATTCACACCAGCTCTTTGCACTGTGCCAGGCTGTGTGGGAGCTGTGGGGACAGAAGAAGGTGGAGGAGAACAACAAGAGATTTGCAAAGAGTATTGGCAGCACAAGGCACTGGACAAAAGAGGTTGTTTGGAAAGGTAACGAGTGTCTGTAATTGCCAGGGACTGGTCAGGGTGGGCATCCAAATGGCTGAGAAAGAGGTGGGAGGAAGCAGCTGCAAAGGGCCTTTGAAGTGGAAAAAAAAAGTACCTTGTGAGGTTGTGCAGCCTTAAAAAAAAAAAAAAATCAAACTTTTGGTGTTGCAGCATTTTAAAAGAGACTTTTGATATGGTCAGAGGAGAATGAGATTTGTAGCTGTATCATGTGAGACCAGCAGAAATGAGTTTGCAGTAAGTTGGGGTGTGACTAGAACCATCATTTTAGTTTGGCTGAACAGGGAAAGGTTGTGCTTCACTGATGGTGTAAAAAAAATAAATAACAAAATCCAGAACAAAACTCTGAACTAAAGGTAACAACCAAGAGCAAGGCAGAACTTAGAGAGAAGCAGCTCTGCTCTACTTCAGCATCAGCTGAGCATTGGGAGAGATTAGGACAATAAGAATTTGGGTAGAAGTAAAAAGTCTGGAGAGAGATGGGTTTGTGAGCCATCAGTATATGAGCTCAGCTGGTGTTTGCAAGGAGACTGATGACAGGGCCCTGTGATGCTGCAGGAGGACCATGTCTGACATGCCCCAGGAGCTCTGCAGGAGCGGCAGGGCTGGGGCTGGTGGCAGTGGGTGGCTGCAAGGGGACTGGGACAAGGACCCCAAGGAAGGGCACGTCAACTCTGGCACGAAAAGCAAGGGAGAGGGTGAGAAGGTGTGAAGGTGATGGGCTTGAGTCACTAAGGTGAGCGAAGGAGTTAGAAGATGAAGAAAATGAATAAAGTTAGCATCCGTGAGAGCGAGAGGAGAAATGGGCTGTGGGACAGGGAGGGTGACATCGTGTTTTTGCCAGTTTTCTTTTGGAGGAGTGGATGTGATTCAGTGCAGTGATACCCGGGGGCAGGAGCACCTGAGTATTTGAGGAGGGCTCAGCTGAGGCTGTGGGCATGAATCTCAGTTCAGGCAGATCCTGACTGGTGTTTTCACAGGTTGAGAAATCAGGTTAAGTCTTAGAAAAACCACCCACTTCCCCAAATGCCTAGGTTTGCCTTATAACTGAAGTATAAGAAAGATGGGAATAATATTTTCCTTACCAAAGAGACCATGGTTTTTATTATTGATTACAAGAGGCTTTGCCAAGAGGGTGTGCATCTGTTCTAGTAATCTTTCTGCAGATAAGGTCTCCCCCAACAAGGTATTAACTGTGTTTGCAGCACTGCTGCACATTGCCCCAAGTGCTCTAGAAACACTATGGTTAGTGTTATATCTTATTTGTTGGGCTCTTAAGTATCCAAACATGCTCTGGTTCTTCCAAACCCCATCCCTCCACGCAGTGCTGTTGGCCTCAACGAGCCTTCAGCAATCAAGTCTCAACTGCTCGTTTGAGTTTTTACCTTGAACCACCTACAACTGTCTTTTTGAAATATATTTCTGCTCTCCCACTAGAAAGCCGCAACCACTGAGATGTTCCCTTCTGCTGTCCTCTCCTCCTCACCGAAAAAGGTTGGGTTTTTTCCCCACTTCAGTGTCTTCCTGTCTCAAAGTGACTTGAGTGGGCAGACAAAGGTAAAGCCAAACATGTGAACAAGTCCACGTCAGGCTTTTTCCTAAGCAGCTTCTGTGATGCTGCAACCAAGCTGCTCTGTCAATAGCCTTTATATTTATTTTCCCATACTGAAGGCCAAAGATTAATTTATCTGGACAACCACTCCACCTTGCAACACAGCCTTGTGTTATACTTGATAACATGTAGAGCTATTTTAATCCAGCTTAATTTGATCTTGATCTTTAGTTAATATCCTTTTGATTTTTCCTCTAACCTGTTTTCCTGAAGTTTACAAGTACAAAATCATAGGAGAAATGGTATCTAACTTCTGATCCACTTTGTTAATAAGCTGATTACAAGTATTTAAAATTATCTCCTCTTCTCCAGATGCAACAGAACAAATGACCTCTAAACACCGTCCGTCTTGCCAACAAGTTACAGAGCTCTTGCTGGAAATAAACAATGTCAAAATGCAGATGGAGACCTTGATCCTGCGAGTCGAATCATCATGCAAGTCCAGCTGAGCTTGGTGGAGCTCTATCAAGGCATAGATTTTCAGTCCTGTAGTTCCATCAAATGTGCAATTTCTGACATGAAGAAACTGCCAATAAGCTGGGTAATTTACACAAAATATTTGGTGAATATCAGGGAGTGATTTCTCTGCAATTACAGTGGGTAGGTTGTTCCCCCAGCTGGCGTTAAGGACGGCATAACCTAGCGCTCAGCCCAAGGATAGCAAAGGTGCTGCTGCTGACCATGCTTGCCTCCTGCCTCTATTCCTTCATGCCTTTTAGTCTTCTTTTTTTTACACTGTAAGTTCTTGGACAGGGTCAACCCCCTTATTTTGTGTTTGGATGGTGACTGGTGATCTGGAGCCTCCAATACAGGCACTTTGTCTCTAGGGGAGCAAGGCTGTGGCATGGTACATTGAAGAGGGGGATCACTCTTGGGGGTGACTTCCATCAGCTGGTGCAAACGTGTGTCAGCCCCAATTTGGGGACATGGGACCGGTGGCAATGGGGCATGAAGACCTGGTTGGGATCCTCCTCTGAGGAACTGTGGAGGGGCAGTTAGAAGCTGAATGAGAGCATGGGCTTTTTAGCACCTAAGTGCTGTGGAAGGAAGCTCCTTGCCCCAGGGGATCTGACTGCCTAGGCCAGGGGAATTTGAAGTCTTGGGGCTTGTCCTTTGTTTCTTGGGTCCATGAGATACCAGTGAACTGCCAGACTTGCAGGTGAGCGCTGGCCATCAGAAAGCTGCAGGTGCTGGGACAGTGTCATCTGCTCGCTGAGTCATTGGCCCTTCAGAGATGTGTTGAGAATAACTCTTGTCCAAGGGCTTTACACAGAAAATACGCTGCGTGCCAAGAGCGCTGCTAGAGGGCCACACTCTTTTTCCCCATGAGAGAGCCCATCTTTTCTCTATGACACTGATTTTGTACTGATGCAGCTCCATTAGCAACATCAGCTTTACATGGGGTATCTGAGAGCAGAGACAGATCCTTTTTTCTTATTTGGGAACAAAACAAGTCTTTTCTTCTTCATTATGAATGGCTCTGCAGGGAAAAGATTGCAGTTTCCTGCCCATATGCTCCCTGGTCCTTTCGATGAAAAAATCCCATTGTTTGAAAAATGAGCAATCTTCAGGAATCTACATACACTTAAAAGATGTTAAATGAGGAAACCTCTGACACTGCCCCTAGAGCTGCATAAATAATACGCAAGGCTGAATTCTTAAGTTTTGGTATTTATATTTCAGTTTTTTCAATTTAACTAATTTTCAAAGGGTAAATCAGCACCAAGCTATGTAAAAACTTTGGGCAAGAATGAAAGAAACATTCTGGCTGTGCAAGGACAACAGGTACGTGCTTGATTTGAGCCAGAAGATGGTGTTTGTCAGTGCCTGGTGGCCACCAAACCATCTCTCCTACCGTGTCAAAGACACGGTGACAAGCCATTGGGTGGGCATGCTTGGGACCACCACCTCCAGCCACCCCTGTCGACCCCTCCGAGAGCCTCCACCGTAGGGCTGGGGAGAGCAATTTCAGCATCCACACGAGGTGTGCCCTCGACTCACAGCTCTACTGAAGTTCTGCTCTGTTGCTAAAGCACCTGCCTTATTTTTCTTCTTTTTCCAGAAATTTTGTATCACATGCATTTACCAAGAATTCTCCCTGGGTGAGCAGAGCTACTGGCCCCGGGTATTTCCCAGTGAAGAAGGTTTGAGCACACGGTGGTGTGTCGTTAAGAATAAATGCCAGCAGAGGGCACACCAAGATATGCAGACGGGAAAAAATAAAATTACATATGTTCACTTTGTCTGAGGAGTTAGGCAAAACTCTGTTGGTTCATAATTCATGTGCCTGTAGGACATTGTAAGGGAATATAATTGGTCTGTCAGGGCAGTGGTGGTATTTTGCTTTGAAAAATGCTATCAACAAAATATCTTAAAACATCTATGAATGTAACATGACTTCAGATGTGCCGATGCAAAGAAAGAGCCTCCCTTCCCCTGTCTCACCTGGTCCTCTTCCATTAACCTTTCCCCCACAACAGTTAGAAAAAGGTAATAGTGTAAGCAGAGTTTTGCTGTTTTAAAGGCACAGAAGCATTTTTGGTTTTTGAAAAGTACATGTCATTTTTTTTTTAATCAATTTAATTAAATATAGACTGGCTTCTGTTACTCTTCAGGGCAAGATGTAGGTTTGTGGCATGAGCTGTTTTCTAGCTTAATGTGCTAGTCTGGCTGGGATTGTGCACACTGAATGCCCGAACGTGAATCTTCATGGAGAATAAAACATCCCATAGATGTCTGTCTAACAGTAGATGCAAGCAGCTAACTAGCACCCATATACAACCACCTCCAAAAGAAATATTTATGACATCTATTGATTCATTGGCTGTAATTTTAAACCATGCAAAGGGTGGCTCTGCCCAGAGGACCCCATGGCAATCCATCCAGTCCAGGGTGTCCCCTGTCCCCTGCGTGCATGGGCTGGGGGCTCTAAGCTGGTGCTTGCTTTGTGCTGCACCTCCACTGCTGCTGGTGGGACCAGGTGGTGGTGGGATGAGGTGGTGATGGGACCAGGGGCTGGTGGGATGGCATGCTAAGGTGACTCCATGGCCCAGATCAACCCAGGTGCAAGGGAGCTGATGCTCACTGTGGGCGGAGAGGGGAATGGAAAACCTGTAGTGCTTAAAAAAGAAAATCTAAGCTTATTTTTAAAATATTTATAGATAGTGAGGTGTTTTAGCTATTCAGGCAAAGTGTTTAATCAAACTCTCCTACACTTTAGTTTCTCATAGATCAGGAACGCAGCTCTCACCTCAGAGTCACTAAAGTGCAGTTTCATTTTGGCGGGTGGATACAGGGCGCTTGGTCCTTACTTGCATCAAGCTAACATCAGTCTGGAGCAGGCACTGCGTTGCTCAGGGCCATGCTGCAGACTTGAGGAAGGGTCAGACTTGGAACTCCCTGCTCAGATGCTGCTCGCCGACGGTGGGTCACGGCGGCAGTGCCAGTCCTGCCCGGCAAAATAGCCTGTAATACCTGCCAGAGCGCACAGGTAGTGCCTGCAAGTAGGCTGAGATGCCGAAATGCAGGGAGGCTTAACCCACCAGGGATGGCCAGGGGCAGCGCTGGCCCCACACCGGCTCCCCCCGCCTGGCAGGATGGGGCTCGCTAAGGGTACCCCTATTTAGCACAGGGCTTTCCTAAGGGCAATCCTCTGTCCAGGGAGAATGGGCCATGTGAAAAATTCAAATTCCCTCAAGAGACATGTTTTCTACAAGCTCCCAGCATAGTTAAGACTCCTTCCTGTGTAGAAATGTGTAATAGCTCTCCCCCCACCTTGTAGCCCTGTCTTTTGGGCTCTAGGCAAAAAGCAGTTGGCTAAAACGATCTTGATTTACATGGGAAGAGCTTCATTCAAAGAAATATTATCTGTACGTGTTCATAATGGAGTGAGGTGAGATCCTTCCACCAGGAAAGCCTTGTGTGCTCAGATGGACCCCTGGGGTCAGCTGGAGACAGCTGGGACAACCCCAAAGCTCCTTCAGGAGGTGATAACTCCAACACCTCCGATGACTCTCTTTGGCTGGCACGGGCTTGAATTAAGCACTTTACTGCAGGAACCATTATAGTTATAAACGCGCAAACAGGTAAACCAGCCTGCACATAGCCTCTACATAGGCATGATGGTTATACAAAGTACAAAGCAGTACCTGACTTAGGTTTTTTCAGGGTCTTTTTTTAATTGTCAGGTGGGAGGTTACTGGCACAAGCCCATGGGTGAAAGCAGCTCCAAGGTGTTTGTTGTTACTCATTTAAGGTTTATTTCAAGGACAGCGTGAGGTCTTTGTCTTTGCTGTCTTTTTAGGTAACATTTCTTTGAGAAATACTTTGCCACCCAAAACTACATGTTGTGGTTATGGTTGACCGACGTAGTTTGCAAATCCATCAAGTAATTCCCTGGAAAGTTGCATTGCTTTGAAGTACATGTGGTTTTTCAAAATAACTAATCAGTCTTTGAATCTTTTAGGTAAGCAGCAAAAAGATCCCCTAATGAAATGAGGAGTTTGAAGTGAACCAAAACATCTTTTTCAATCCAGCCAAAAATTTGTTATTTTTCCCTTCAGAAAGGAAATAACCTGACACTTAGATATATTTGGATAGTCCAAACTGTGCTTGTAAAAGCAATGTGTAGGTGGAAAGCAGCATGGACTTTATGAGAAGATGTCTAATACAGATACAGTAATATTTCCAATACTGCCTTCGGTACCCAATCAATCTCCCAATAAAAGCCTTCTCCTGAATTACAAGAATAACAAAAAAAATCCTCAAAAAACCTGTTTTGGTTGGCCAAAACATGTATAAACTCTAACACGGGACTGGTGGAGCAATAAACAAACATGTTTAGCACCTAAGGCACGGGTACCCTCCGCAGACTCTAAGAGTTCATTAAACCTTGCCCTGTAAACTTATGGACCAATTTCGTCTCATGCTGTCTACTCTGCCAAGTTCTTGCTCTGTAATTCCCTAAACAGGATAAACTCCTAAACATTCAGCCAGCAGCAAGAGGAGCAGCAGCTGAGCGTAACCAGCAGTCCCACCGCCTCGCTCACTGCCATGCCTGCAGCTTACTTCGATCCCTGCTTTAAATGATCATTATAATCAATGGAGTAATCAGGGAAATAGCCTGCGTTGCTGCCTGTACCTTTCTGCTGGGCATCTGCTGCATGCTCCAGACCATCCCCAGCATCAGGATGCCTCTGCCCTGGCACTGGGTACCTGGGACCTTGCCTGGGCTGACAGCACATGCTGGCGAGGGGTTGTGTCGGTGCTGTGTTAACAGAGAGAGTTCATCTTACCTCCCCCCTCCAAAAAGGAGGCGTTGCGATGGTGATAGGTACCTATGCCCAGCTTACACTGAGCCTGTGGCTTGTGGAAGGCAAATGTCATGGGAGAGAATTTCCCACGTACACTCTGTATGTATATATGCAAAGTTTTAAGTTGGCATGTTGTTCCCAGTGAGTAAGGAGTAACTGGGAAGGCTTTATGACACATTTGCAAAATCACAAAGTTAAATTCAAAAGCCTTTTGTATTTTTACATCTCTTTCCATTACAGCAAAATATATATATTCAGCAAAATGGCAGTTCTGAAGTATAGGAAGCTGTCATAGTTTTCCTAGCATAAGGGAGGTGGTTAAAAAAGCAAATACCTACCTATAATTATTTCCTTTTATCTACCCTTCATATACATATTTGCTTGTCTGTGAGCTGGGTCTGCGTTTATCACAACTTAGTCCCAGGCTAAGTGGCAGCCACTCTATGCCATTAACCTAAGCTATCGCATATTCTTTATAGATTACAGACCTCGGAAATGCCTTAGAAAACTTGGAATACAGTCATTAGGCCTATTTTGTGCTCCTCTAACTGGCGAATCATGCAAACCTTTTAAAAAGAGAAAAATGTAAGCTAGTCGATCATAAGCAGTCACTTGCAAATAGCTTTTCAACCCTCAGAAAGTTATGCTTTTAAAGTCCGATAGATGGGGTCATGGCTGGTTCCTGGAGGGGGTCTATGATCCTCTGTTGCCTTCCAGAATGAAGCCTCTGTTCCTGCCTGTCCTGGACGTGGAGTGGATGAGGGTTTAAATAGTGACAGAGCTTGTGCTAGAAATGCCTGTGCTGGGTAGGACTGAGCCGTTCCCCTTTCTGGTTTCAGGCAGAGAAGAGAGGACAGGTAACATTTCATGCTGAGGGTGAGCAATATTTTGACCTTTTGCTTTGTAAGGATGATGCTGTTTGAAACCACCCAATTTTCAGCTGGGTGTAGGGAGGAGAGAATCAGAGTGTGCTGGCAGGGCCTGGGGAGGGCAGCCAGAGGTACATGGTACATGCAGTGCTGCCCATCTCTAAATGCTCATTTCTGAACATTAGTTTATTATAAGAAAGACTGAGTGTAGCTCTACCACTCCGCCTCCCCCAGCTGTGTTTACAGACACAGTGATCACGACCACGGGAGCCCAGTCTGGTGGCTGTGTAACAGGTGGGAAGCCTGTTCTGACACCCCCAGGGTCTGGTGGCTCAGGGGTGGCTTGGGCATGGTGCTGAGGTAACTTTAGATGGGGTGTCTCTGAAAATGGCTAAGTTGTGAGAGCGAGCTGTGGGAGAAAGAGCTATGAGAAGCTGATCCATACGTGATGCACCCGTTGGGTCAGGAGTTGCATTAAGCTCAGTCCCTCACCCTTGATCCTTACTTGACCCGACCCAAAGACTTGTCTTCCTGATTTGACCATGGACCTGTCTCATCACCACGGACTTGCCCAACACTTGCTGTGCTGTGGTTGTCCCCGGTTTCCATCACCAGAGCTGCTTGACTCTCCTTGCTCAGGGATGGTGGGACTATGCCCTTGTCAGCGGGAGTGCTGCCTGCCATCCTCACCTTCAGCCCTGGCTCAGGGGTCACCTTCCCTCCTGGTGTAGCTGGCCCTTGTTGCTCCTCAAGAGCTTTATTTCCCAGTTTTATCTAAATCCCATGATTTTGCCACCAGGAGTCCATAAAACTTTAAATTTCATCATTGACCAGCATTCAAGCATCGATTTAACTACAGCTTAAGCAGGGTTGACTTTCTGAATTGGGGCCAAGGCTGCTGTTGTAGGAGGATAGTGCTGAATTCAGGTGATTTGAGATTTGAACGTTTCCTATTGAAATCAACACTAGACTCCAGCTAATTTCAATAACAAAAGCTTCAACAAAATGTAGACGTATGCATATTTAAGTCACTAGGTGGGAATGAAATACTTGACTGTGCTCTGGATATTGTATATTGTTCAGAATTTTGCAGTAGTTACCTTTGTGCTGGCACACATTTTCAGTATATTTCAAATAACTGGAATAGTTATATATACAGTTCTAGGAAGTGGTTAATATAGAAGATATGTTCCTACAGAGAAAGAATGATAACAAGTTCAGTAATTATGGGGAATGGGAATTAAACTTGAAGAACTGCATGGGTGCAGTAGACTTGCAGGCATGAATTTTGCTTTTGATTGATACCAAGAACACTTAGTTGCTGGAGATGAATGATAACACTGAAATACGCATCATCCCAAGCAGTAGTTTAACTTTGTGTACGTGTGTGTCAAATCTAGGTTAAATGTTTGTCATGAAGCATGTGATTATTAAAGAAATATAAACCTTGGCCTGCAGAGATCAAGTATGAATATCTAGTGTATTTTGAAAAATGTGCAGCAATCTTTTTACTTCAGACTAGACATCTGCTATAGCTAAATTAATGGGGCTTTTCAAAACATTTCCCTGAACTGTTCTTCTCCCAGTTTTTGCGTTCCAAATCTTCTTGTGCAGCATCTCATACGGTGATAACAAGGATGGCGTGAGACCCTCTTAGAGCACAGAGCCAGACCATGGTGAAGTTGATAGTGTGTTATTTCCATGTGTGTTGTCCAGGAGCTGGTGCAGGGCCACCACAGCTCTGCGCAGCCCATGGCCATCACCCCAAGGTGACAGACTTTGCTTGAACCTCCCTCTTGCAGATCTCAAGCAAGTGGTCACACAGGGGAAAGGTGCAGACCACAGCTCCTGGAAGCCGGCTCTGGGCAGACAGCATGTTGTCTGTTCTTAAGTATTTCCACTTCTGTGCATGCTCCACTCCTGCCTTGTAGTAAACTGGGCTGTACCCTTCTTTTCTCGGTCCCTTGAAGCCCAAGCCTCATTTTTGCATGTGGTCCAGGCCCAACAATATCGATGGGCAGGTGGTGTGACCTGTTGGCCCAGTGCATTTTGGGGCTGATTTCTTACCGAGTGTCTCTTTACAAGCTCTTTTGGAGAAGTTGCTGCTGCTAATTAATCTCATAGAGGGCCAGGCTCACTCTTGACCCTTAATGATCAATAGCGTTTGATCAATTCTGTACTGATTAGCATTGGTCATTCTTAGCTTAAAAAGGGTAACTTCTATCTGACTCACTAATGTTTTGGGGCTGTAAATTCTCTTTTAGCACATTAGCACTGTTTCGTAGCGTGATATTTGATGGATGAACGTGTATGTTTTCTATAACTTATTTTCTCAAAGCTCAGCCCAGAAAAGCAGCATGCTCTAGTCTCACTGGGAATATTGCAGAGTACCTTCATTTTCAGTCATAACCACATTTAGACATAGTGCTGCTGTTTTAAATTGGAGTAATGAAATCTTGAAAAGTGGTTTGGACAAACACAACACAAGCAATAACAGAGGCTTTAATAAAATGAAAGGATTTCCAGGGAATACCTTCATTTCTTCCCTCCTCCAATTTAATTCTTTCTGAGAATAATCAGACCATAACGTAAGACTAAATTCAAGAGATGAAGTTCAGCTGGAGAGGAAATAATGTCCATAAAATGTTTTCAAAGGTTGTTCATTTGTTTGAAATGAGTTCTGTGAGTCAGACTGCTGTGCCTTAAATACTTTATAAGCAAAAATACTTAGCACTTGAAGTACTTTTTCATCTAGGGGTCTCAAAGCGTTTAGAGGAAGGGGGAAGGATAACTGTTGTTACTGCCTGCTGCCAGCTAACAGCAGACAGCTGAGTCTTTCGAGGCAGCTCCTCCAGACCCAGTTCCAGCGCAGTGTGGGTCGAGGGGATGGGTTTGGTATGTCCACCCCATGACCTGGTGTATGCACAGGAAGGCCACGTCTGCTTCCCATGTCCTCCTCCCCACTGTGAGCTCTCACCGCAGCTCCAATCCGCGATGTGGGAAAAGTACAAAGTTTTTGTTGTGTGTTTTGGGGCATTTGGCTGGAGAACCAGAGGTGCCGTGTCAAAGTAACAATCGGTTTATGAAGGAAATCTCAGTCAGAGTGAGCTTCAGTTCAGATGATCAAAGTAACCTTCCCGCAGGTCCAGCGAAACTCCAGGTGCCCCCCTTCCCCTCCCCTGCATGGTGAATAAAGAGCAAATGCTCAGCGTTGCCAGAACCACTCTGTTGCCCAGCCACTCTGAAGGCATGCGCTCCTCACCCGCCTTGGTCTGTCTTTGTGGTAACCCTGGTGAGCTTCACGTGGAGGGTGTGTGTCTGCGTTACAGGTAATTTACTCAGTAGGATAGGTATATCCTAAATCCTGTAGCCTCACAGTCATCAAAAACTCTCCCAGAGCTCCAGTGATAACGATCTGTTGCACTGAAACAGAGAAAAAAGCCAGCCTTTATCCGTCCTGTTGCTGTGACATCTTGAATGTCAGTGGCATATGAGGTGGTAAGGGAGTTATGGCAGGAGAGAGGTTGGGGGCATTGTGTACCACCTTTTAAAGTGGGAGAGAATTGTGGATTATTTCTTACTTCTGGCCATTGGCCGACAGCGTGCTAACAGTTCAGTTTAGCTGATACGGCCCGTTTTGAGTCAGGTCCCAGTGAAGGACATTTCACTTCCAGGTGAGAGATGAGTCCCTTCACTGGAGTTCCCTGTATCCCACGGTTCCTCCTGGATACATAACTTCTAGACAGAGGCCTAACAAAAGTCAGTCTGGGGACAATGAGACTGCGTGCTTCATTAGTACCTTTTGTGTTTCAGTGGACAGTGGGGCAATTAACACAGGGCTCATTACACAAGAATTTTGGTCATTTGCTCTGCTTATTCATCATAGTATTTCCTCTGAGAATACCAGAGACTGTGATTAAGCACAGGAATAATTCATGTAGTTTCTTCTTTGAGATTTCTATCACCTTTTTGGGGTCTAATTATTTTACAGCCTTCATTCCTGATGTACTTGCGGTGGATATGCATAGCACCTTGCACATACACTGTGCTCTTCGGTTTCTGGTTGAGGTTGTTTTCTGCTTGCACCACAGACCAGTAGCTCCACCTGGAAAAAACCTCAAATCAACAGCCTCAAGGTCTATCAAGGTCTAATACAATATTATAAGAACCACTAACCAAGACACCCTTCCAATTACCCCACTGTTTTTGACAACAGGCAATAGATGCCCTTAGAGAATAGTGTAAGAACAGGACAAGCAGGCAGTGATATTTCTCAAGAATACTGTCCTAGCCTCCAGCAGCAGGACCTTCCTGAGCCAGATATGATGTCTTCATATTTCATAGCTTTAGATGGATTTTTATTGTAGTAATTTGTTCATTATATACATCATGAGAGGAGTAATCCGTAGTCCTTTGCAAGGACCGGAGAGGGATCTAGGAGGTTCAGTTCTACAAGGAGCAATATGATGATCTGCCTACAGTCCCAACCTGCAGACTGGGAGATGTGGGGCCCGTTTCCACCACTGTCACTGGGTGGGATTGGTGTGGATCATTGCCCTGTCTGCCCTGGTGCTGCTGTTTTCCTTTCTCCCTGTCTTCCTTTCCCACCAGTTTCCATTAGCTTGACCTGCTCTGCTGGAAATTTCAGACGTGGAGACATAGGTTGCATTTGTCCAAAATATGCCTAAGGAGGACTCTGAGTGCAACAAAGAGAGACACACCTGAAAGAGAAAAGGTGATAAAATAGCTTTAATTTTAGGGAAATAGCTTCTTTGGGCCTCTCTTTCCTGCATCTATAAAATCCTTCTCATTAAGATGTCAATGGATGCTGTTGGAAAACCTGTGTCAAATGTCCCGCGCCACACAGGACTATGACTCTGTAAAGGGTCTTTTTTTTCCCAAGTGGCTTTTACTTCCAAGTGGCAGGATAATATCAGGGACAAAATATTTATTAAAGGATGGGGAATGAAACTTCGAGAGCAGTTTTCAAAAGCTTTGACCAAAAATCGGTCTTAGGTTCCTAAGTCACTTAACCTTTACCTCTGTTTCAAAGTGCTGGCAACAGTAATTGTGTAGCTGAAGGTCTACACTGAAAAGATATGCGTCATCTCTGCTAAAAACTATGCAATTATTGAAGTTTCAAACATTTGGAATAAATTAAATGAGTATCGGCTGAATATTCACAAACAGAATATTTTATTTTTTAGAAAACTGGAAATGTAGTTTGACTGCTTGTTAATGAGCGTTAACAGATCAGGTTTCCCATTATTTGATTAGCATGGGCACTAATATATTCTGCCTATGAAGCTGATGCAAAGAGGAGTGCTGAGCCCAGTCAGTTCAGAGCTGGAAGAAGGTTTTCTTATTCTGCAAAGATTTAATTTGCTTTTCCTGCTCAGCACCAAGCTGATACAGAGGCCTCTCAGCAAGAAAAATAATTGTGCTTAGGGCTCAGCATATGGAGACGCGGGGTGTAGAGTCTGCAAACATCCCAGCTGGTGGGAGAGGCTAATGCCTGGAGAGGATCCAGCTCCCCAGCCTCATCGCCGCTAGAAGCAGCCACCTTCTGCCCACAAACCTCCCTGCAGAGCTTCGCCTCAGCATCCTCCTGCACCTGGCTCGGACACAGCAAGCAGGATCACCAAAAAGCCACTGACCCTGCTCACTGCGACTGGTCATGGCTCAGCAAGGAGGGACCAGCAGTGCCCCTGGGGTGGGAACCATCTCCACAGCCCCATAGGAACAGGAGGAGGCTCCTGAGGGAGATCCAGGACCCAATGTGCATGTCCAACAGGCCAGGCAAAGCCCTAAAAGGATGCCCTCCACTCTAGCGGAGACCTCTGCTAGCGTCCGCCTGGGAGCTCTACCCAGGACCTATGCGTGTGGTACGGAGACTCCTGGGAGTATTCAGATTCTGATGAACCAGCAGTTTCTAATTTAAAAAATAGTTTCTGTAAGTGTTTCCTGGCTGGCGCTGTTGAAGTATTTTAGTCTGTGCTAACAGTATCATATTGCTAGCAGGGGAAGCTCATTCCACCTAATTGTACTAAGTGTGTGGTGATGGAGATGGGAACCTAATTATCTTCATCAAATTGATTTCATTTTGGTTACCACATGGCTATTAGAGGAATGACAATAAATTTTCGTCTCTTTGATCAGGACTGGAGTTTAACCAACATTTCTAAAGTCATTAATGTGTTATGCCTCCCCCAGGCTAATGATTTGATTACCATGTAAATGTACTGGAGCCAAACACTTCAGCTATACATTATGGGTGATGGATAGAAAGTTTTGAAAAAAATACATGTTGCACCTAAATACACCAGCAGTGAAACACAGGGGATGCCAGATAGCTACTGACAGGCAGGGAGAGGCATATACATGGAAGCTTCATTTTCTGAGCACAGAAGTGTCAAGGAACCTACAAGAGTCAAGTCCAGCTCCCACCACCTTGGATGCTTCCCCATGGCTCACCTGCGTGAGGGTGACCGAAGTGCTAAACTGCCACTGAGAAGAAACTGGGACATTTCCTCGTTAGCTTTTGTTCTTATATGTCTATAAATAAATAAATAAATATATATAGTTATGTAGTGGTAAGAAACTCCATGAAATTTTATCTTTATGGGTTTTTAGTCTTATTTTTTGATGGGCCAAAAATATGGGTTACATGAGGTGGTGCGTCATGGTATATTATTATTAGTGCCTATTATAAAATATGTGTGTGTACATGTGTATATACATGTTGATAATATACCTGTTACTAATGTGCTATGGCTATCACTTGAACACCATAACACGATATGACATATTAATAGATTTTACATTTAAATATTCCATAATGTATTTTAATGTGTTTTATTTTAAACTCTTTCTGGCTAGCTGCTGTCCTTTTTTCTTTCACAGATCAACTTGTATTGAAAGGGAACATCTTGGTGCTTTAACTCAGGTGACTTAGGGTACCAGTTCAAACGAGCCAGTGTGGTCTCACCACCGGGCCAAGTCAGACACATACATTGTGCTCCTCACAGGTTTTTGCCTAGGTTACGCTGAAAGTCCTGCAAGAGCAAGATTCCCCAGCCTTCCCGGGCAATCGATTCCTGAGGGCAGTTAAAGAAATTATGGTACTCCGGCTGCACAGGAGCATTGCACACCATCTCTGGGTCACTAGGGCAGAGCCTTTCCCCTCGCCAGGCTCTGTGCTGGGTGGGCAGGGAGGCTTGTGAAGGAGCAAGGTCTTGGCCCAAAGGGTGTATGGCAGAGGCACTTCTCACCTGCAGGACTTTCCCATGGCCACCTTGGCACTCTGTGCCTCAGTTTCCCATCAGGAAGGGGTCAGCATAAAAACTATGTGCCATTCACTACTCTGGTAAGGACAAGGGATGGATTAGATGTACTGCAGTTAATATGGGTCTATTAGGAACAATAAACACCTTGCCTATGTATGAAAATGTATTTTTAGGGATAAAATCTTCAACAACGCCTAAGAAATGCCCTGGAAAGGCTGTGGCACACTCAGTGGAGGTGAGGGGAGAGGAGCTGGAAGGGACAGGAAGGTCTGTGAGGTTGGTTCTCCTGTCACTTGTGTTTCACACACCATCTTGTATGCAGAGATCAGCATTTCCAAAAGCCTGGCCTTGACTCGCCAGCATCCATGCAAATGCCGCTGTTGGTCATTTATTATCGGGGCTGGGAATTCCTGGTATTTCAGCTGACTTCCTCCTTTCCCTGGAGCCTGGTGCTGCTGCCAGGGCAGAGGCATCACCACGCTGGGTGTCCGTATGAGCTCGCCGTTCCCCACAGGGCTGGAGATGCCCCAGGACAGGTCCAGGGCACGCAGAGGCAGTGAGGAGGGACAGAGACATGCAGTATTGCAAGACGGGGGGAAAAAAGGCAGAAGCTACTGGTGCTTAAGGTTGAGGCTGCAGAGCTAATGGCTCTTTGCCACGGAGAAGGAAAATCCCCTCTCTGTGTCCCCATTCCCATCCCTCTCCGCTGCCCCTGCCCAGCTCCCAGCCTCTCCCGGCTCTGCAGCCTCCTGGCCCCGTGGAAAATGATTTCAACTCCCCAGCCTAAGAGGCATTTATCTTATTTTTTGCTGTGTCAGTTTTCTGCTCGTTTAGTGATTCAAAGCAGTTTGGGAGGATGGCAGAGATGGGAGGAGGTGCAGGCAGGAGTGGGAGAAGGAAGGCAGAGGGAGGCAGAAAAGGGGATCTCCCTTTTCTGGGGCCGCAAGCAGTGAGGTTGGCTGAACCTTTATCGTGTGGCTGTGCCCTTCAGAAATGTACACAAACAAAGGTAGAGAAGACTGGCTCAATTTTTTATTTGATTGATTAACAGCAGGTATTGATTTGACTTCAGGTGTGGGGAAAAAAAGGCTTTCTGTTTGCTAGCCTAACCCTTACAATTCTACCCCTAGTGCATTCTTACAGAGACTTCAACAACAGTTCAGTGTTTATTGTCCACGTGGAGGAAAAGGGAGGTTCATGTGACTTTCCTGAAGCCTGGAAAGAAGCACGTGGGAATAGGTCTTGCCTTGCCTCCTGCTTTCTCCTGGGTTATAAACCGCCTGTCCCTCCTGGCAGAGTATGCCTGCTCCAGCTTTGTGGAAGGCAGCAGGAGGGAGCAAGCAGTGGGTGACGCTGAGAGGTGGGAAATCTCCAAAAGAACCAAAATACATTAGATGGCCACATCCACGAATACACAAAATTCTCCATTTGACAGAAATGTATTAAATGCAGGCGCTCATCATGGTGCCTGTCTGAAGAACTGCTCCGTTATGTATCAGTGAGAACAGGCAGCAAGAAACCCCCATCCACACGTCAACGTGAATAACCCCCTGCACCGTGCCCTAGGGGAATGCTTTACAGGCTGCTGGTGGGCTGTGATGTGCAGACTTTCCAGCTTCTCCTGATACATTAGCGTCTCTTACTCTGCAAATGGTGCTCTCATCGCACAAAATATTTAGACATATAAAGAGTTTTTTCCAAGAAAGGGAAATAACGACACAAGGAGAACAGCAGTTTCTTCAGTGGAGAGCTCTGACAAATACAGAGACCTCACAAGTGAACATGTGCATTTTCCCAGTGTTATTTGTAAGCTCTTTTCAGTCACATGTGTTCACAGGGAGGGGAGGGCTGATGGTCCGAATGTAGCTATAAGGGTGTAAGTGGACCTGCATTCGCAACATCACTGTCACTGTCACTGTACAGAGAGGTCCCTCTGCCTGCCTTGCTTTTTGCCCCCCCAGACCACGTTGGCACCGGTACACGTGCGGTGCTGCGGTGAACCAGACAGAGCACTTGGACCTACTCTGAAATAATACCCCAGTATAAAAAAGAGAAAGAAAAGGTTAGCAGATTTTCAGCAGGATCAGCTTTCCTGCTCTGCATCACTGGGCATGTGCCTGGACTCCAGTGTCAGGGATGTGGGGGGGAATGACACAGGGCGCAATGCTTTTTTCAGCAGCAGTCCTGGCTTAAATGCAAGTAAAATTACTGCTTAAACAGCAGGACATATAGCCCCGTACCCTCCCTTTTCTGGTAGGGGAGGCACTGGCCAGCTGACGGGCCATTGAGCACCAATATCCTGGTTCAGCATGTAGGATGGAGTCCTTAAGCAAATATATATAAATATGTATACACACACACACACACAAACATATATATATATATGCCAAAGCTACCAGCCCATGGGCTGCAGCAAGTCCTTGGGTACACTGAGGTTTTTTTCCTTTGGAAAGCAAACCAAAGACCATCCCCGCCAAGCTGGAGGTGGCTGGTTTGATTGCTCGCTTTTCCTGGGCAGCCTCTGCCATTTCCCCAGTGCAGGCTGCTGCTGCCGGTGCTCAGGGAGAAGAATGCGAAGGACTGAAGGGCTCTAGTCTGTTAATTTATTTTAAAGAATATTAATTAATGCAATATTCTTTTCTCTGGCTTACAGATATTAAAGGCCAGTATGACTCATAAGCATGATCTATCTGATCACCGGTGGCAATAATACATCAATCACCTCTGATGGAGGCTCCTACAGCCCTGCTGCAGGTGGGGGGAGCAGACACGCAGGGCTGGGTGAAGGCGAAGGACCACTCGCAGCTCTCCAGCTGCTGCAGGCACAAGACAACAAGCACGGGGCAACCCACATAATTTCCACACCCAGCACCTCTGCAGCAACTTGTCCCTGTGTGGCTTAGGACCCCTGTAGCAGTAAAGAAGACAAGTTAGAGGGTGTAAAGATTGTCAGACTATTCAGCCAGTAATAATAATAACAGTAACAGTGAAGTCAGGACCTATTGCAAACCTCCCTGTAAAAGATGGAGGGAGCTGCTTCATTTAAGATGTATTTTTACTTTGGTTTACTGTTTCTCCATGTGTTGTTTTACATTTGTCTATATTAGCAGCAGGTACTCAGCAGTGCTAGCAGGGGAACCCAAAAGCGCCTGATCTCCGTGGCACTATGACACTGAAAAGAGTTGGTCTGGGACATGACTGGGTAGCTTTCTGTCAGGGAAATTTGTAGCAAGAGCTGGCAAGGAGAAAGACACAGCAGCAGAAAGTCCTGGGACAGGGGTATTGAACTGCTGTGATATGTGGGGGACCACACTAAATTGTCCTTTCCATCTTCCCATGAAGGTCTGTCTAATCTTACCTGCAATGGCTGAATAGAGCTTTTCCCCCATGAAAACTGGAGGAAGGATGACAAAAGAGGAGAGAAATTAGCAGCAGGAGTAAAGTATGGCACTCCCTGGCCAATCCCATAAGCACTAAAATGCTTCACGAGTTTAATGTCATTTCACAGGGTAATCTTCAGCCAGCCTTGTCTAGAGACACTAGCAGGCTGCTTTGGCGCTCAGCGGTGCAAATCATTGAGTTGCACTGTGAAAGTACAAGGAGAGGGAATGATGAAGTGTTTTCATGTACCTTTTTCATGTGACCTTAACCCCCCAATTACCTTCATAAACTGAATTCTGCTCAGTTACACTAGTCTGAGTCATTTGAAGTCAATAGGCTTGCACTAAGGTGGCAAAGTTTTACCTTAGTTGGAGAATCCCACAGTGTAGTGAGCCCAAAATTTTTTTTTTGTACATTTCACTGACACTTTTGGGATAGAGTGATCTCCACATCACTCCTTGAGTGAAAAAGGGGTTATTTTCAGAACAACCCAGTCTTCACTTTTGTCACAGTTCTTCAAGAGAGACCAGTAGGCAATGAGACAAATAGATGGACAAATTAGCTATTTCTGATCTCTGCCTCACCCCTTAAATAACTGAAGAAGAAGATAAAAGAATATTTTAGGAAAGCCACACATAGAAAGCAGAGCTGAACTTGTACAGCAAATGTTTCAAATAATCAGAAATGTTCTTCAAAGGTATTTCTACTTGTTAGAGGGTCAAAGAGTTACTGGGTCAAATATTGAAAAAATAGATCTGGGAAATGCTGAGCCACCACAAGAAAATTCTATGCAAAGGCTCAGATGGCAGTGTCGGATGGTTTTGGTTTTCCAGTGAGTACAGATGGGTCAGGGCTAGGAACCAAGTTTTGACACGAAGGAAACATTCATGTGGAATTAGTCCTCTTAGCTCTCAGGTTAGAACATGAATTTGGTATCAAACTAACCCTGTTGCTTGCTGCCAGTAATGACCCTTTCAATGATTTCAATGGCAACAGTTATGTTCAGAATAAACTTCCTCACCAAACCTCTAAATATGTACAGTATATGTTCATTTAGTCATCCACCAAAACTTACAGCTGGAATGCCTTCTTTCCAGAATTTGAAAGTGTTCACACTTAACTTTAAAAGCAGATTGATCTGTTTCATATCTATATCTATATCTATGTATTGTATTTTCTTACAGTCTAATAGTTTTAATACTCAAAAGCCAGCTCCCTGTGACAAGGAATAGTCACTGGTTTTTAAAGTGGAGAAACAGAAGGTTCTGTGGCTTGCAGACTCTTTGGCTGGGAGTCACCTCCCCATGCAGTCCTCTGAATGCAGGAGTCCAGATTCCCTCTCCCATCAGTGGGGAGAGGCCACACCCTTGAGAGGGCAAGTTTTCTCCACGTCTCTTGGACATTGTGTTAAATGGCATGAATCACCTTATGTAGCCACTTTTCTCTATCCAGGAAGCTTAGAAAATGGGTTCGAACTAAACACTTATCCTCTGGGTGGATGAAGTGGTTAAGGTGAAGGTCATCCTTGAACAAAGAAGGTTTTTTTATGTGTTGTGAACTCATTGTCTGGAGGGCAGGAGCTCCCCCATCTGGGGCTCTTTGCCTGTTCTTCTCTTCCTCACTTTGGAGGGTAAAACTAGACAAGAACTCAGGTCTGTTCCTTTCCCAGGCAAGTATCCCCAAACCAGTTACGTTACCAAGTCTGTTTTGTTCTCTCTCATGCCAAAAGTTTATTAAATTACAATAACAAATAATTTAGCTTCTTCTGTATAATGTGAAATGATATAAACGTGAGACACCTCCTCTCCTTACCTTTCTTCCTGAGTGCCTGACTTTCTGGTGATTACCATACTTGCCTGTTCCTTTAGACAGCAGCCTGAGGGGTTTACAGGTTGAGTCACTCAATGAAAAAGGACTCTCCTGTTTTGCTGGAATGTCGTCTTGTAGATGCTTTGAGAGGACCACAAGTAGGAAGTGTAGGTGTAGTTCATGAATCTGGACAGGTCAAAGCATGGTGGGGATCAGCACCAGGCCACACACCAGGCAGCCAAGGCAAGGCATGCCCAGAAGAAGATGTGTAGGCTCTAGAGGATATGTAATGCCAGAGGCTGAGGAGGGGTTTGGTACCAAAAAATGTGGGGTTTAGGTGTTGACAATGAGAGCTGGGTTAACAAGTCCCTTCTGAATATCACCTCATCTCTCACTGAAACTTGAGATTTAGGAGCCCAAGTCCCACTGTTCTGTGTGATGGTCGGGATTTTAGGAGCTGTGGTGTCAAGGGGATGCTGGCACCTGTTGTTAGTCCTTTTACTACTGAGACCAGGATGTGAACAAGCAATTTGCTTTAGAAAAAACAATTTACTTCAGAATCCACAGTAAAAATGTCTGTTATTATAGATTTATCACTCTTAAGTGAGTAAACAACTTAATTTACTTGTTAAAATCAAATGAAATAAAAGCAATCTGTAGCAAAGAGTGTGCTGTGGAAGGCAGGGCTGGGTGCAGTTAGGCTGGTGGTGCTGGGAAGGGAGGGTACTGTAGGTAAACCACCTCCTTTGCGGTATGTCACATACAGTCCGTGCTAATGTCTGAGCATGACTTTGAGGTCTCAAGAGCAGGAGAGGTAGGCACCAGTTTATCAGTCTATCAGAAGAACTGGTCAGACCCAACAATACGTACCAGTCTTCATATCTTTATTTTCCTTTGGGGGAGGTTGTTTCAGTAACATTGGGTGTAAAGGAAGGAGATGTCTCTTCCTGGCTTGGATCATTTCATGGCAGGATAGGCTGCAAAGGCATCTGTTCAGGGCCAGAGGAGAATGAATGGGACCTTTTCCTCTCCACAGCAGAACAAGACTTTAATGGTCTAGTGGAAGTCATTCTGTATTGCAAAGGAAGTTGATAAAATAGAACATAAACTTCTCTAATAGAGGATTTAATTACCAGGAAAGCCAGATTGAATGAAGCATTTGAGCAGAACCATTTCATTGCTGAAGAGGCAATGATTATTAATCCCCTTTCTCCAAGGCCACATTATTTATGCAGGAGGCCTTGGAGTAGTATGTGTCTATATGTGTGCATGTGCTTGTATGTCTTTGTGTTGTTTTGGGTTTGGTTTTTGGTTTTGCATCCAAACAGACTGTTGCTACCTTTTAAAAAGTCTCAGATTTTCTCTGACTTCACCCAGATTTCCAACTAAACTGGTGTATCCACATGATCAAGCTGAAACCAGCCAAAGTAATCAGGTCTCAGGGCTGGAAAGTACGCACAACGGTAATGAATCAAAAGGCTTAAAAAGCTCTTAAATTGCTATTTCATTCTTCAACACACAAGCATGGCTATCAAGGTTTAACTGCAGCAGAAGGACTTATTTATTTTATTTGAGAAACAGGCACTTCTCTGAAGCCCTCTATTAGTCGATATATCAGCTTGTTCATGTTTTATGTTGTCGTTTTTCCAATATACAGTTGGAAAAGAAATAACTGTGCCTGACGACACTGGGGTGTAGGCCTGTAAAGTTTTAAATGCATTTCTGGTATTTAGCGTTTAAATTTAATGAGATTAAACACAGAATCTAACCATACAATTTACCCTAATGACTGCTTTGTAGTTGTTTTCGGCAGCCAAATCGTGTCACAGTGTCTGCCGTGGTCGGGCAGTAGCAACTACTTTTGGAGGAGAAAACAGGCTGGGAGCCTCCTGCTGTGGACTCAGCCATGGCCAAACTGCCCCAGAGTGGGATGAGGGGCTGCCAGGCTGCTGGGAAGCCCCCCTAGGGACCTCCTCACCTCCACCTTTTGCTCTTCATGGCCAAAGCTCTGCTTGTTCCCTGCATCTGCCCTGGGGCTGGTCTCGGCACGTCCCCTCAAGAGCCCCTCTGCAAGGAAAGCCGATGCTATGCATGGGTTTTGCCAAGTCAAGAATTTGGGTGTTTACATTTTTTGACACCAAAATAATGATAAGCTCATCACCTGGAGGGTGGATAGCAGCACAAACTGCCTTTCTACTGGTGTAACTTCTCTCCTTTCTGTTTAGGACAGTGTTACGCTGCTGTGACCATTTTTACTGGCAGGGAAGTAACTGCTGTGTTTGAGGCTGTGGTGAGGGTGAGACTATGGGGTTTGCTTTACCTATATCCAGTTAAAGCCGTGAAATTTATGTGTCCAAATACACTTGGAGATTTACAAATACTGAGAATCTGTTGCTTTTATTACTTAAGGCAAAAATGTTCTGTGGGTGGCAGAATCGTGTCAGCTCACAATGACTTTTTTCCACACAGACAACTTCACCCTGCAAATGCTTTCTTCTCCCCCCTCCTCCTTATCCCACCCAAATACTTAATGACACAGATCCAAGCTAAGGAAATGCAACTGCAGCAAAGTCTTAGCTTGAAAATAAAGCTGTGCATAGTCCCTGTCCTGTTATGCTGGGGAATGAAACCCATGGGATGGGCTGTGTGGGTCTGGCACTGACTTCTTCAACACGAGCAAGCAAGGAGCTGTGGGGCCAGCGAGCTGGTGGGGCTCCCTGTGAGCTGCCGCCCTCAATTTCATCCCGGAACCAAATCTTCACAAGGAAGGGGACAGGAAAATCTCTTTCTAGACAATTTTCACTGTTGGTGTATTTATACTTTGACAGTGGGCGCTTCTGAAAGGTTTTGGTAATACCAGTGATCTCTGCGAGGACTGGCCGAGTGAAATCATCCCAAGGCACCGGGTGATGCTCATACAGTAATGCATGTTAAAACTTTTGTGTGGATGGTGTCATTTGGGCCCAGTGCGACTCTAGTCTGCTATAGCTGAATACTGATAGTTTAAAGCAAGAATAAACCAAGGCCACTCCACCAATGAAGAAGAAATCTGCAGATGTACTGACCTTTTGTTCATCACTATAGTTTTCTTAAGTAGCTTTATACAGCAAGTCCTATGCAGTGTGTTTGCAAAAACATATTTAATTTTTATTAAGAAAGATCTTTGAGAGTCACCTGGAAGGATCAAATTAGAGATGGACCCAGTTCACTCTTCTTCCAGGATAAGACCGTGTCCCTGTATGGCTTCTTCTGTATGAGCAGGCACATCTATCTCTCAGTACAAGTGTGTGATTCTTACAATGCATCAAATCCAAACTGAGTAAGAGCATGTTGTCTGTAGAACTACAGTAGGTGTGTGTAAAAATACATACTTGCATTTTGGAGCACATTCAAACTGATTGCTAAGCCACAGTGAAAAATGGTCAACAAACAGTGAAAGAACAATTTTACTTGGCATTTTATTCACTTAACAGAAACATTCACTTATCAGGTATCACTGAAGTGCAATTTACAGAACTTAGCAGCAAATTCACATATGTAAATTCAGATTTATTTTCTTTTGTTGTCTTTTTTGTTTCTTTTTTTTTACAAATATTACAAATGTACATCCATTAGTACAGTATTGCCATTCACTCATGCGTGTTATGTACAGAATCTTCACTAAAGAACTACTACTGAGCAATTTTTCCTTTTCTTCAGGAAATGCTGTATGTAGGTCATATGTGCTTCTGGGATGTGGTCCCATCACACTCTATCGCTGCACATAATGAGAAGAAGTAGACATTTAAGGTCATATTCAACCCTAGTGCAAGCACGTGCAACTCCATTGCCTCCAATGAGATCAGCTGATGCCCGCTTGCAGTGGGGACTCAGTTCGGTCCCCACTACCAAATTCATTCTGGCAGCTGAATCCAGGATTGCATTTATATATTTCTTGCAACAAAGGATAATTCAATCCCACCACACTTTTCTTTTTATTCTTAAAAATAACCAGGCACGGTGTTTTGTTGTCACAGTAGCTGCGACACCGGCCTGTGGAGCTATATGCGTTAGTCGAGCTGACGTCATGCCAGGGCTGGAGGAGGATGGGTGAGGGCAGGGAGATGTAAGGAGGAGCCATTGAGGTCTCTTGTGTGCTAGATAAAGACTAACTTGGAGAGGAAAAGTAGAAGACATTGCTTCCCCCTGCCCTGTGGATCTCTGCATGAGAACCCTCGTCCTCCTCTCTGGTTGCCCTGTGGTTTCTCTCCCTCCGTGGGAGCCCCTGGGACCACCACTGCCAGTGTCACCCACAGCTTCTCCCGCACCTCCAGTCACGGGCCTGACCCCCCCACCCGCCCACTGCCCCTCTGGGCACCTTTGCTGCCCAGATCACACTGGAGGGCTGCACCAGAGACAGCTGAGTTAGAGGACGGGACTGTGTGGAGGTACTGGGAAGCTCCAGAAGGCGCCAAAAAAATTCTGAATGTTATTCAGAAGAGCTGACAAACTGGTCAAACTATTGACAAAGTGGTTACCACAAAACGTTTCCATTATTGAAACGTCTCTTTTTTTTTTTTTTTTTTTTTTTAACTATTTCTACTCTAAGGATATTTTTTTAAATATTTTTGGTAGTTAATATGGAATGTATTATTTTGCTGAAAAGGTTTCTGGAAGGGGAGAGCTTTGTTTTATCTAATTTAAAAATTCTAGTTTATCACAATTGTTTTTATACAAGACACTATAGATACATCTTGTAGTTTATAATCTAAAAATAAAATCTCATCAAAATACTGTAGCTATTCTATTGTGGGCATCAATAAACAATGTATTTACTGTATATGGCTCTCCAAACATGATAAACCCTATACAAAGAGCATCTATCTTTATTGATAGGAACAGTTTCCCGTGTAAAGGAAATTACATGGAAAAATATGAGCCTTGTGTTGTTTGAAAAGTAACTCAGCTTGACAGTTCTGAGAAAATACCAAGACAGTTATCACAAATCAGTAGCAGCATGTTATATACAGATTTAAAGAGAATCACAGGAATAAAAAGAAAACAGTAGTTATATACCCGCAAATCCTGTCATTTAAAAAACCAAAAACTGAAAGAAATGCACAGGGCGTTTGAAGGTTGGTTCTGCAGTGGGACCATCAAAGCTCAGTTCTCCCATGACTGTATCTTCTGCATTCTGATGAAGTTTGGGATGGTTCAAAGATGAGATTATATCAGACCCAGCCACAGTTATGAAGAAAATATTTAACTGTTGGGTGCTACTCGTTTCCTAACTGAAAAACCCCACCTGCTTTTCAGGCTGCAGATGAACATGAACAATAGTAATACCTGGCATTTACACAGAGCTAGTATCTGAAAGCTCTTACATTGAGTAAGACCTTATCTTACCCAAGCCTGTAGTTGCATCTGCTGCACTTACATCAATTGGACTATGTGGGGAGGTAAAACTCACTGCAAGAGTGACAGCATCATACGACCAGAGCACTTTGACCCTGCCAAGTTCCTTAAATGTGAAGCAGGTAAGTATTATTATCCCCATTTGACAGGTGGAGAAACTGAGGCAGGAAAGAGCCAAGTATCAAATGCACTCTCTCGTTTGGGATGCCTTAGTTGTGGCTACCCAACCCAGCGATATTTCAGATGTATGGAGCATCCTGAGCTCACATCCACTTAATTTAAAGCTGTGGATCGTCACGAGCTTGGAAATCTGAGGCTCTGGGTCCTGGTCCCAGCCTGCCTGACTTTAGGCAGCTACCTGAAGCTCCAGAGCTAGGAGCATCATCACAGCGGTCTTCACCGGCAGCCCCTGGAACTGTGCACCTCCGCAGGCAGTACAGGGTTGAATCGCCCTCTTGACAAGCATCTGCATCCCGGCTGGTGTCTAAAGGGCACGTGTGATGAACTGGGCATGGGTAATTAAAATTTGCAAGTGCAAAACTCCTGGCCAGATTTGAAGATTTGGTGGGAAGTGGTTTGTCCAAGGACACTTGGCTTTGTGCTCAGAGCCAGCAGTGGAAAAGGGAGTTTAAAAATGCTGCATATCTTTGAGGTCCAAATTCTTTCTCACAGATTTAGGCAGCTAACAGGATGATTTTTGCATAGAGGTTAGACACCTTTTTTTGGATGATTATGGATGCTCTGAGACCTGCTGTCATGCCACGTGCCTAGGGTACTTCCGTCTTTGCTCACTATTTTCCATTATTCAGTGATGACTCTTGCACTGATTGTGTGAGGGAAAACAAACTCTATTTGGGATCAGACAGGTGCCCACTAACACCTCCAATCAGTAATAACCAACAGCAATAAACAATGAAATGCAGAATCTGTGGGGGTGGCATTGTAATTTGGGCAGGTACATTCTTGGGAAGGGGTCATGGAAAAGCAGTTTTCTAAAGTCAAGTTCAGTGCATCAGACACATTTCTATTTACGTATTTCCAATACAGAATTAAAAGCAAATATTCCCGTTGAGGTTGCTATTAAATCTCAAACTGCTTCAATTCTCTCGGCTCACGTGTCCTGCCTAGCCTTCTCTCCAGCTGATTTGATCCAGTCATGTAGCAAAGGTGTCAAGTGATTTATACAGTTAGTAGGAACTGATCTTGCTCTGGGGGTTTCTTCACCCAGGTGCCCAGACCGGCTTTCTGAAACGCTTTAAACAGCTGCTGCTTGACAGACTGGTACGTCTGAGCCACCAGCTTTGCCTCGCTGTACACTGATGGCATGTCTCCATGGCTTGGTATTCGTGTGCTCAGCTGCAGAACAAAAATCAGGGAAGGGGAAAAAAATAAAAATAAAAAAATCAACCAATGAGCCAAAAGAAACAGGAGGCTTCAGTAGCTGTATAATCTTCCTGTCTACATTTCATAAGCAACAAACAAACTATCACTGTGCTTTGTGTGTTTGCTTTTGGTTTAACAACAAAAAAACAGGGAAGCAATAAATGCCTGCGACATGGTTTCGAGCCGTTGCGAAGAGGAACGGGGTAAACAGCTTTGCCTTGGAGTGCCTATAGGCAGTAGCAAATCTTGGTGTGCTTTACAAAGGCAAACCCCTACTTCTCAGTTAAGATGATTTTTAGGGACAAAAAAAGGAAAAATCCTTTCTGGGGATCTTTAAAGAGTGTGTTCAGTTTAGCCCGGGAAGCAGAGCAGCTCAGTGCTTCCAAGTAATGCCAAGAGACACAAGGAGAGTCCCCTCCCACACTCTCCCCTTTTCCCTTTTTAATCTGTTATTGTCGAAAATGCTGTGAAACCTGCCCAGAACAGGGCAGAAATTAGGCATCAGGATTCGTGCTGGTGCAGGAAAACGGAGTGGTCTGTTGGCCCCTTTGCTCTGCAGAAGGACTAAATAAATGACCTCCTTAGACCTGCCCAAGTCTCAACAGTGCCGAACCAGCAGTGAGGCTTTGACATTATATGAAAAAACCCAAGTCTGGAAAATGCCCTAGAGCAAGCAGACAGGTGGAAGTCCAATGCTTACAAGCCAGGGAAATAGTAGCCTGTAGGAAAACACACCCTCAAAGGACAGCGTGGTGAGCAAACACCACTCTTTTCCTTCTCTCTAAAAAGGAGACATGCTGAAAGACAGATTAAAGGAAAAGGCGATCGCGCAGCCCGAAATGAGCTGCTCCAGTCCTTGTGGTGCCAGCACGCCGTGGGGCAGCTCTGGCCGGGTGTATTGGCCCAGCCAGCAAGGGAGGGCGATGCTGCCAGCCTGGGCGTCAGTGGGCCACGAGCTGGCCTGGCTGGCGGTGGCTCCCCCCCAGCTGCCCCTTTGTTCCCCAGAGGGGGACACCGACGACATTCTCAAACGCTTCGTTTTGTCAAAAGCAAAGTGCCCTGCTCAGCCATGAGTTAGTCCCTCCTGCTCATCCCAACCCCATCCCTGGTGTGAGCGAGGTGCAGTCCAGCTCTCCCAGCCATAGTCCTGGCCATAGCCTGCCCTGGGGCCCAGCTTGCCCCAGGTTTTTTCCCATGAGGATCCTTTCGTTTTGGGGGCAGCAGAAGTGCTTCTCGCCCCCCTCCCCATGCCAACTGCTGTGCAAGAAATAGGCTGGGACCTGTGCCACCAAACTGTGACTGAGCCCTGGGCACGAAGCCCAGGTTGGTCCCTTCTGCTCCCCCCCCAGACTCAGGGTCCCTGCTAGGACAGGTCGTGTCACTGCTTGGGATGGGTTGAGTCCCCCAGCCTCCTTCCATGGGGTCTCCTGCAGAGCAGAACAACCCCTTCGGGCTTGTCCTCATACCTCCCCACCCTGCCTGTCCGTTGCCTTCCCAAATGACTTCGTTGGTGGAAGTGGCTCCAGACTTCCCTGCCGTCACTCTGCCTTCCTCTTTTCCACTCGTTCCCCAACAGGAAAAAGGTTTTGGCACTTAATAAAATAATTTTTTCTTGTCCTCATCTTCTCCCACTCTACATGGACTGCAGGACAATTCTTGACAAGCTTCCTTACAGCAAATTAATATTCTAGCAGTGAAAGCAGGTGGGCTGAAGAGACACTTTGTATTTTCTCTGCTGCTCCTCCTGGAAGTGGTGGGGTCTTTCTCTCTCCCAGCACTTTCTTGAAGGGTCAGGCAAGAGGAGAAACGGTGACTCCAGAACCAGGAATAATGAGAGGAAATTTTCCTTATTCCACATCAAATTTCTTCATATATGTCCTACATCCCTAGGCTCCACCCTGTAGTTTTTGGCCATCCATCTGTCCTGACACTGTCTCCTGTCTGTGGGAAGTAACTGAAGTGTGAGGGCAGGTTGTCTTCAGTGCCATTTCAAACAAGGGGAGTTCATGGCTATCTTCCCTAGAGAAAGCAGGGCTGTCAGGGGGTGGTGGCCATTTTAATTAAGTACAACCTGTAGTTTTAATGCCATTACATTGTACTGCTGCTGAGTGTAATGAAATCAGAGAGCCTTCAGCACCTGGCCACTCACCTTGAGAGGAGCAGCTGTATTGTTGTATGGATTTATCAGCACATCTGGGAGAGTGAGGAAGAGGAGGAGAATGGGTGATCCAGAGCACCTGCTTTAGTCAGCTAACTTTGGTGAGATTGGGAGCGGTTTAAGTTGTGAGTCTAAACCCCTGTGGAACAACGAAGTGAGGTAGATGCCTCCAAGGTGATGAGAAATACTTCCCTCAGGCCTCTAAGACTTAGTGAGTTGAATACTCCCCTTAGAGTCAAAGGGATGCTTGGCACAAGATGCATAAAACATTATGCAGTTGTGCTTGTATGGACATTTAACAGTCTCTTGGCTTTTGATTGCTCATCTGAGCATGGCTCCATCGCCAAGGACAGCCAGAACATGCACCTCCCCTCCAAACCCACCTGGGTTTCTGCCCTTGCCTTTCTCTGGACTCCCAGCTCCTGCAGCCGACCCTGCAGGCTCTTAGCTCCTGATCCTCTGCCAGGAGGGATGCAGGACACCTGCGGAGGCTGCAGCTTCATCATGAGATTGCTAGAACACGGATGACTCCGGGGTAAGGACTAGCCCACCTAGAGCTGGCGGCAGCATCCTGTCAGTGCATCAGACCTACCTTGCCATGAAGCTTTGCCCACCGAGTGAAGAACATGTGCTTGCAGAGCCGTGAGGGACTCCCGCAGGTCCTCTTCCCCGTTGTGGCGTTGATAACCTCCAGGTCGGCATTCCCCACAATCCAGTTCACACTGAAGCTGGGAGATTTTCCGGGCTGCCGAGCGTCAGCGTGGCTAACCCCTGGCAGGAGAGAAGGACACCAGTAACATCCAGTGCTCAAAATCTTCAGAGGCTGCTAACATCTGGTGGGTCATTGTGGCACATGAGACATCCTTAAGTGAACATGCTGACATTGTGCACTGCACATGCTGTTGTCACCATCGGTTAAGTGTTACCAGGGCGAATACCTTAGAGAGACATAATTTAGCAATTCCTATAGATCTTTTTCCACCTTGCAGGCAAACTTTTTGTTAGCCTAAGGAAAGCCGTTAGATTGTAGTGTGTGCTATTGACAGCAGTGTGGCAGTTGCTGAGTGAAATCTTTCAGAAACGCTTTAATGGGATAGCTGGTTTTTAAAAGGAACTAAGCAGCAAAGTGCTTTTGCCGTGAGTTCCTCCAGGTGAGCTTTCCATGGTCCAGCACATTTATCTGCCATTAACTGCTGGGGCCTCTGCAGTGATCGGAAGTCTAGGTCAAATGGGATATAAACGGGGGATAAGAAAATGCAAAACATACATTTCATCATCACAAAAGATTATTAGATCCAAGTTAATAATGACCTTGTGGACATCACAAACCTACACAGAAAACTCTTGCTCCCCACCTTGTGTCTGCCTGCAAGTTTCCTGTATAGGTGCAACAATCTCTTTGAGAGCTAGTTGGTGTCCTAATGGCAAAATTTTGGACATCTTTAAGTGGAATGCATCTTACTTAATTTTAGACAGCTACAATGATGAAGTTTTCAGTCACCTGGGGTGACTGCATGACCTTTGTGTCATTCACATGACCAGTTTTGGACATCTGAATCACATACTGGAGGCCACTGCCTACATAGGTGAGATCTCCCTTGGCTCTGAATGCAGATCAGGGCTGCAAGGTCAAGTGTGGGTGTGTACATGAAGGAGACTTATTTTTAATCAGGTAAATTCCTGTCTCTTAACCATTTAGTGTAGTTCAACCTTTCCATGACTCCTGTCGCTTTCTCATTTCTTGTACCTGAAACCCCTTTGCAAGGAAATAAGAGGAATAAAGGAAGTGGTTGGTTTATTTTCCAGCACAGGATAAATGCAATCAAGTGAGCTCTGCCTTGCCCTGCTCATTAGTGCTTTTGGGAGCAAAGAATCAACACTGGGACCTTCCAAGGCTGGAAAAGACAGTGACCTGAAGCAGTCTGAATATTTTGGAGAATGTGGGCGTTGGATGATGTGTCTGGAGCCACCTGTTGAGTCCCTTTCTACTCATTTGCTGTGTGGGCCACTAGCCTGCAAACCTGGACAACAAAAGCCACTGTGGTGAGCAGACAGGTGGGTTCTGTGCTGTGGGCAGGAGCTGCCTGGCACAGCCGCCTTGGCACAGGCCAGCGCCAGGGCTGGGTCTCTGTTTCCAAACGGCGGATCCCGCTGGAGCCCCTGCCTGCAGCAGCTCCAGCAACAGCTCATGGTTTGCATAGCTTAATGGGACCTGATTTCATTGCTCCCGGGTGGAGGGCAACAGAGAAAGGTCCTTTGCATTTTCTGCTGAAGGGTTTCAAAGAACTTTTGCAGAGAGGGAGAAGTACTGATGCAGGCTGTTCAGAGAGGAGGAGATTAAAGAAGAGAGATCAAAGCGCCTCCTTTCCAAACTGCCCCTTGCTCAGGGATCTCATTTTCAGAACAGATACACACCATGAGCATCTGCTGATCTCAGGCAGAACGGGAGGAGGTGGGAGCTGGTGGGAATGCAGCATCCGTCACTACGTTAAGCACGCTGAGCTTGGTAAGCCCCTGAGAGACACCATGGGAGACTCGGAGGGCTGTGCAGGATCAGTCTGCCTCCTGCCTGGGGCCTCCCAGCATCATGAGAAGCAATGTCAGTGAGGGAGCATGGCTCCCTTTGTCGTCCCGTCCCCTCTGCCCCTGGAGGGAGCTGCAAGAGCCAGACAGGACTGAGCACGCACAGAGAGAGAAAGGTGGCCTTTGAAGGCAAAAAAATTATATGGCACAACCACTTTGTACCGGTGGCAAAGCTGGAATTGCAGAAATCATCTCGGTCACTGGGACTGAACTCGCTACCATGTGTAGAAGAGAATTATAGCTAAGTCATAACCTCACCCAGGATTTGTAAACATACTCATGTTGTATTAATACCTCTTTCAATTCCCCCTGCCCCCACCCCGAGATAACAGATCAGTCTGCATCTAAAACTCCAGTTCACCTAGGCAACAGGATATAAACTGAGCCCTTGAAAATCAGATAGATAGCTCTCTGGTGCTATTCAAATGCCTCTATACAGAACAAGATGCAGACAGATCAAAATCGGCTGTTTGACATGATGCACCACTCTCTGTTGAGATAGCACCCAAAGGCTTAGAGGACTGTGTGCCAAAAAAACACGATAGCAAACACCCTGCCGTGCAAAGTTGCCACAGGCCACTAAAACAATAAAAATGTTGTGAAAACACTGACCAGAGGAAAAGAAGGAAAGGCTGCATGGAGGAGAGAGCAGGCTGGGGTGCCTGTCGGTGGGGAGTGTACGCCCCTGCCCAGCCTGAGGCTCCCTCTGCTCTCGGTGGACATCCGTGAGAGCTGGGAACTTGCCCCCGTGCCTGGAACACCCTCTGTGCTGCTTTGGCTTTCATGCTTTCTCTTCCCAGCTATCATACATAAGTACATGTATTTGGGTAAGTAGAAGATACTTTCACATCATTTTCCAAATGCAAGAGAAGAGGCTTTAAAGAAAACACCATGAGACTCATGACAGATGCAAATATAGAGCCTAGATATATTCTCTGATTGTTGTTTTTGATCCTTTTTTAACACTTTTTTTCATGTTTTTCTTTTGAAAAATAATTGTTCTAATTTTATTTGAAAGGTAACACCTAAATAATCCAGATAATTTTCTCTCCTTCATGTAAAACATCCTCCTTAAAACCAACACAACAAAGAGTACAACAGGAGATGGTAGAAACTGGAAGGAAAACAGGAGTCTTTGTACAAATAACATGAACTTGAGTACTGTGGGATATGAACTGAAATCTGTCCTCATTCTCCTCTCTCTCCTAGCAAAGCCTCATGCCTCTTCAGGGTACCATTTAGAATGGCCTCAATCTTAAGAGAAAAGGAAATAAAAATGACAGAGGGCTTTTCTTTCTTCTAAAAAATACACCCAAGAGTAATCCCAGTGAATGAGTGGATTTCCATCTGGCTGGGACTGGTGTGAGTGGAAAATCTCACTGATCATTTTTCTGTGGGGCCAAGGAGTTATACCAGGATATCTCATCCCACACTGTGACTCTCCTCTCCATTGAAATGTTTGGACAGCTATAAGCAAGTGACAAAATTGGCATCCTTATAATTGAAGGACTCCTGCAATTTGAAATCCTTAGCTGGTCTGACCCCTGAGAGGAGCGTGGGAAACTGAGGTTGCTGAGGTTTGGTCTCTAATGCATTCGGTTTGGCTTTTGCTAGGTGCCCATCTCCTTTGTCACTGGATATGCTGTCAACGCAGTTTTCCAGGTAAGAGAAATGTAACACAAGCCTCAGCAATGTAAGTTTTAAGCAGTATTGACTCCCTGGGATTTGTGGGGGAGGGAAGATTACAAATAATGGCTTTAGAGACAAAAGCAATGTAGTCAGAGAGAGACGGATTCCTCCCACTGCTTCTCCTGGGCTGAAGAAAACCCACAAACACAACCAAAAGCAAAGCAAAAGCTTTTCCAAACAGAAGTCTCTGGGAAGGAGGAAGCCAGCCATGAAACATGCAGATACTTAAAATGACACAAGGGCCCCTCTGATACATTTCTAACTCCCTTGAAATCTCTGGCAATGACTCTTGGACACAAATGTGCACTTGGGCCAAGCATGAGCCATTACTTTTACTCCACAAGACCAACCCAGCAAAGCAATAGCTGTTCTGTGGTTAAATCTCTTATTAAATCCCTTATTGTGTTTTCAGTCCTTCAACAGTTCTACTGGGTTTCCCTGTACATCCTGCAGACACAGTGAAAGTGGGTGTGATTTTGATCTTAATGTATGGGTGGACTTAAAATGAGTTAGGGCTGTCACAGGATGAGATCAGCTTCCTCAGTGGGAGATGCAGAGGCTTCTGGCAAACAGAGGTGTTTTGCCAAAATAACAGCCAGGTTTGGAAAACAGGGAGATTTTCCCAACCAGCTGTGAGTCCTTTCCTCCCACGATGTGCGTGGGAAGGGAGATGGGGCTGAGTCATGCCCATGCTGGGCCAGGGCAGGAGTGATAGGAAGGGGCATGGGTTGGAGGAGAAGTATGGAGCACAGTTTCCTGCATACTTGCATTGCACAATCTTTGGCTAGCTGCACTGAAGAGTTAAAAAATGGAGATAAGCTGTTCAAATAAGGATAAGCCTTTTGACCTAATCACCTTATAACACGTACATGCACATTGCACTTACCAGACGTACTAAACCACACAGAACTTGAGAATTTCCCCAGTGGCTAAACTATCACTTCTGCCTCAGCTGAACTAATTTTGTCACAAGGATGCATTAAAAAAAACCAAAAAAAGAACATAAAATACATAAGGGATAAAACAGCCCTCTCCTGACTGAGGAACCTAGAGGACTTTGAAAGACAACGGTGTACTCCACTAAAGCATCTGGACCTCCAAACTCTGTAACCCTGACATCGTATTGGTGTCACAGGGAATCCTCCTGAAGAACAATTATCAGAGTCTAAGAGTAAAATAAGGATATAATCCTGTGCAGAACTGGTGGCCCGTAGCACTCACATGCCTCATGAGGATCTGAAGGCATTCAAGACTTTGTGGGATTTTGCTGGGATGAGGCCAGACAGCTGCTGCCTGGCTTGGGGTTAAGGAAGTGAGAGTCAGGGGGATGGAGAAGAAAGGACCAGAGACATGGGGTAGGGACAGGGGCTGGGAAGGACAAGTGGTGGAAGTGAGAGTAGCCCGAAAGATAGCTGGAAACCACAGAGATGCTCACACGACAGGCAGCAGCCTCGTCAGATGGCAGCAATGCCTCCCCGAGGTCTGCTGAGAAGGCAGGATCTCCTGCATGAATGAACAACCCTTTTCTCATGGCCATCTGCTCCGAAGACGATGGCTAGCAAGTGGTGAAGGGGCAGGGCTCCGAGTAAGGGCCATGGATGGCGGGGCTGCATGCACGGGGCCGGAGGTGTGAGGGCTGGTTCTCCTCCTGACTCTGCACATTTGTCTGCTCACTGGGTAAGGGAGAGCAGGGCGGGAGAGAGTTAAACTTAAAATTTACTGAACACTTCCTCCCTGGTTTTTAGACATCTTTTACTTAGTCATACACTTTAGTCCACTTCGAGCAGTCTTTGTACAGTGTTAGTTTTCCTAGACAGCTTATATCCACTACTGATCCTTTTTGTGCTCACTGCATATGAAAAAGGAACTGGATTTAAATGCATCAGTTTCTTCATTCTACAAATTCATACTGCGCAGGAAAAAAAGAAGGTATGGCCTAATGGTTTCCTTACAAACAAGTAAACTTTCCTGTTGGTGACCAGCAAAATTAGTGATGGGAGAGGGCATCATTTGTCTTGCAGGCAGGTGTTTGCTTACCACTGAGAAGCAGCTGATTGCGCCGGTATGAAGCTGGCAGCTGACCAATGTCTTCTATTCTATGGCTCATTACTCGGGAAAGGTGACCAGTGTGATAGAGGCTTCCCACAATGATGCTGTGCAAGTACATGGGTTCGATGAAGGAGCTGAGGAGAGCACCCTGGAGCCCAAGAATGTTCCATCTGGAAAAGAAATTCAGGAGCGATAAAACACATGGGTGGAGGAATGGCCACAAGAGAACTGCCCTGGGAAAATCAGCAAAGGCCAGCACATGGGTTGGAGGGATGAGGGATGAAACCATTCCTGTCCCTGTCTTATGATGCATGAAGCACTGCACTGTTAGGTTATTATACACCCGTGGACTGATTCCTCCTTTACAATCATTTTAGATTACTGTGATGCCGCTGACTTAAGGGATGTATTTCTGTCTTGTGTTACTGCAAACAGAGGCCTTTTGTTGAGAACTGTTCCTTATAAAAGAATTTGCTGTTTGATGAACATTCATTTAGCATGTCTTTAGCAGAATTTTATTTTTTTTCTGCATCTGTAATTTTACACCTGCATTGGTAGAGCTAAAATGAGTGCTTTTGTTATTCTACCTTTATTTACCATTTGTCTTACATTAGTGTCATCCCTTAGTGATACAACCAAGATAACATGTGACTTAGGTGGCCAAAATTCCCATAAAACTGTTATGAATAATTTTCAAAAGCCTCACAGGCTGACATTTCCTTGCATAAATGATCATGCAGATATGAAGACGTCCATAAGAATCAAATCCTGTTCCTGAAGAGAAAAAGAAGAGTTATGCTTTTAGGCAATTTATTAGTAACCAATAATTTGACCTGCTCTGAAGTGTTCAGAGTGATGGATATGTCTCACCCTGTTGCTGTCTTAAAGGTGCAACAGAGTGATGGTGGAAACCTTGAGGCCTTCAATCTGTTAATGACTCTGAGCTCCATACTACTGCTGTTGGATTAGTTGCCAGAACTGTTCTGCATTTTAATAGCCTCCGAATTTTTACATCAAGCTAGGCACAAATATGACAAGATGCTTACTCTAAACTCTTCAGGGGACAGGTAATTGGTTAAAAAGTGGAAAAATTAAAAAGGGGAAAGAAGTCATCGTGCAGTTATCTTCTTGGCAAACCCTTTTAGCTCAGCCCATCTAACAAGAAGTTGTTCCCCACCACCCAAACACTAACATGCTGTCTTACACTTGGATAATATTTTTATATAAGTCAAACCTTGTCAATCTGTTTGAATAGTTTTGAGTTCAGGAGTTCAAACTGAAAACACTTCAGAAAAAGTAGTTTTGGAGAGTGTATTTTGGCTCATTAAAAACCAAAACACTGGCAACATTTGGAACTCCATAGTTGACTAAAGGAAAAGGTAAGAGGTGCCTGCTATTTAAAGCAACATCCAGTGGCTGCCATGCTAAATAATGTGTTTAAAGCACAATCTCCATCAGCAGCAAGCATTATGTAGCTAATTTCTTACATCATTGTTCTTTTCATTAATTAACATTTCTCAACCGTTAGTGCAATTATTGCACTGCCTCCGTGCTGTATGTCTCTTTTCATGATTAATAAGGAGTCATTATATTTCCCTTTCCTGAAGCAGTCAATTAACACGGAATACTTTCCATTAATTACTGAATGTTTAAAACCAGCATGCTGTACCTGGAGAGCAATCTGCTCTAGGAACCTGTGACACCAATTGCTTTAAAAAGTTCTCTTTAAATTTTATTCCAAAAACACAAGCAATTTAGCTGGCTATATTAATTTGCCTCTGAAGCAGGGCTGTGAATGAGAAACATCTTTTAATCTCATGCAAGAAAAGGCAGCCATCTGGCTGCTGAGGATTTCAGAGTCAGACTCTCCCTGTCTCCCTCTGTAAATGCAGGTCATTAAAGTAATGTGTTCATCTACATAAAACTCAAATGGAATATAAAAGGTAATATTTATATACAAACAATTTAGTCCCACAATTTAAACAGTCATTGGTTTTATGAAACATTTACTTTAGTCGATCAGATTTGCATAACTTCATTTGGGGGAAAAAAAATGTGGTCATTCCTGCAAATAACATCACTTTTAAAGGAAAGAACTAGCTGCCTCTTTGAGTAAATATCTTATCATGATGCAAAATTAATAATGCAAGCTTAAGAAATAGAGTTGAGTTCAGCTAACAGTACTATGCCTCTGACCAGCTTCTAAGGCGAGTAAAAAAATTAGACAGTGATATCTTTGTCCAGATGGAAACTTGTAAGATATCAGTGTTGTTTTCAACATTTGACATTTCCTTAAAAAAACCCTTGTATATTTGATTGAAGGAGAGAAAAAAGCAGCTAAACAGAAAAACAACATATGTTCAACAATATTTGAATTTTAGCAATATGCACATCACAAGAAATCATCTGAGCTTTATTTACCAAAATAGGGATTGTGTTCAGATCATAAATTACAAAGTAATAATGATTATTTAATTTAAATTCTTTGCAAGGATCCTGTCTTTTCTTTAGAGATATTTCTCTGCCTAATTCTAAATATGTTCATCCTAGTGTAAAAAGGGATTTGGATGTCAATGGAATTACATTATGGGAAATCATAGTATAACCACAATCAGGTCATACCCTACATATTAAAAGCATTTCATAAACATTAAATAATTCTCACAATGCTGCTGTGAGGTAAAACCCCATTTTTATACAACCCGGGGAACCAAGGCAGAAAGGCAATATGATTTACTGAAGTCTGCTGCATTATTTGGAGGCAGAGCTAGAGTCCACATCTTCTGGATACGATAGTTGTTCCTCAAGACAACCCTGTTTTCCCATCCCAAAAGAAGACCCAGCCAGGTGTAGGGGGAAATGAACTTCTATGTTAGCCATGGTGGATTTTGACTTCAAGGTATAAGTAGATACAAGACAAATTGGACAGAGGGGCCAGACCAAAAAAACAAGGGAGAGGAAACGTAATAAAAGAATACAGGGCACAAGAGCAAGCTGTGCCTGATGGGTAGAAGGTGATGTAAAAAGCGACCGTACCAGAACCAGACAGCACCCTATGGTAGGAAGGGCAGAGAAATCAGAAAAGGTGCTGACACCAAGGAGACAATATTCGATGGGGACTGCTTGCCAGGGCTTCTTGAGCAATGCCAAGGCTGCTGTCCACCGTGGTGGTGGTGGAGAAACGGGATGAGGGTGATGGCACTGCCACCTGTGTGCCGGCCACTTCCCAGTTTTAGCAGCATCCATTCGGAGAAGTGGGATGAAAAAGCAGAGAAGGAGCTTTGCTTTCAAGTGTAGCCCAGGTTCGGCAAAGTGTCTGGCCAGTTGTTTCTTTCTGGAAAGCAGCCCCGAGCATGTGCATGAGTCCGACTAAGACAGCACAAGTCCTGGGAAAAGAGGGGTCCTGTGCTGAGCTGGCCAGAACAAGGCCCTTGCACTGCTGCTCTTGTCCTTCAGAGCACAGTAAAAGCACATTAATGAGGAGGGAAATTTTGGTTACTCATTCTGCTTCTGTTCTGTGGATAAAAAGACCTAGCTTGGAGGGCAGCCAGTTCAGTATTTTGCATAAACAATAGATTTAACTGACAAATATTTGGGGGAAGGTCTTTTATCCTGTGGATTGTTCATCCCTTGACCAACATACATGGCTAATGTACTGACTTGGTCCTTTGATATCTGAACATCTATGGGATTATTTGTAGGTAGATGATAGGGAAAAATCTGTCTGAGCAACAGTGAAACTATCAATAAGGGTGTTCATTTTTGAAGGAGCTATTTCTCTGTAGCCTAATTTAGATCCATGAAAGTAGCTGTGTTCCCATCTGTAACAAAGTGCTCTCTTCAAATGTGGCTTTTCAAAATAAAATTATTATTCAGAGCAATGCAGTGTTACATTTTGGGTCCTCAATATATCAAAGTGACTTTCCTCGCTATGAGGAAATATGCTGGATCATTCTGAATTTTCCTAATTGTGCAAGATTTTAAGGGCTGTTTTCAAGGGCACGCATCTCTCTAATAACTTCTATGCCGTGTGCTTTGTAATAACCCTTCCAATAAAGTGAAAATCAACCCACTGCTCCCTTAGTCACAGATCTTATTTAAAAACCCCCAAATCTTCAGCAAGCAGGATCAATAAAACCAAATGTCTCTCCTTTTCACTTAAATATGGGAGCTTTAGGTGCTTTAAATGGAAGGAAAGTATACCCTTCCTTTTGTTCAAACAGCAGATATTACTGCACTGTTTACAAAGACAAAATCCCGCGTCCGGTTTTCAATATAGATAATCCTTGAATAAATATATTTTTGCCTGTTTGTCAATCACAGAAATGCCAGCGACGGTCTGGGAGGCATCCCAGAGCAGGCGGCCTTTCTTTAATTAAACGTCATGCTCCCCTGGCCCCAGCCGCAGGGCGGGCTGGGGGCGAGCCCCGCAGAGCCCCCATGCAGCTTCCACGCTCCCGGCAGCCCGGGACCACCGGCGAGGTGTGCAGGGAAATGTGTCCCCAAGTCATAACCCCATCACAGACTCCACACCTGCATGCTGTAGCATCATCTCACCACGCCAAGTCGGTTGCGGTTCCTCCCTGGGACCAAAAGAAATATGGATGATAAAAATACTGAGGAATGGGCTTGGGGGCAAATCGGTGGGGATGCAAAGGGCTGCAGCCTCGCTCAGGTCAGCATGTGGCTCCTCGCCCATTGCTGAGACGTGGTGTGACACCTGGAGTCCCTTCGCCGAGTATTTCCAGCATCGGTTTGCACATAGCATTACTCAGAGCCGAATGCTGACACGCTCCTGCCCTCAAACCCCTTTGAAACTGAGATGTGGAGAAATTCACACGATGCTTCAAAACATCTCAGGGAGCTGTGTCCACCTGCCATTGAAGCTCGGTGAGACTAAAGTGTCTCTTCGGGACCTTTGGAAACCTCGCCCCTTAAAAAGCACTGCTGATGAATTTCAAAGCTTATTTTGTTAAGGCTTTACACTTTTTTTTGGTCATTATTAAGAGCTTTAAGTCTTACCTGCTTGGCATGTTGTTAACCTCCTGTACCACAGTTTCTATTACCAATATTTCCAGCTATGCTTCACACAGTATAAATTGTTATTCATGGTGGCCTGTGCTCAGCAGAACACCTGTGGTGTTCCTATTTATATGACCATTTAGCTATTATTGGTTTGGAAACTGGAACTAGTGCATTAGTTTTTGATCTGTATTTTAACAGTAGGTGGTTTATATACGTTTTCTGGAACATACCTTGTGGTGAAAGATCGAAATTGAAATCTCAGTCACACAGAAAGGGGTTAAGAGAGAGAATTACAAATCATGTGCACAAATCATCTCTAATTGAAGATCTGGCTGTGTTAATTGACTTTCATTTACATTAATGTGCAGCCTTTGAAGTAGCTTTTCTTAAGAGTTACCTTGTCAGGCTCAGTCTTCTGTTAACAATGGCGCTGGTCGACAGGCTAACACTAAAATAGATCTAAGAATGCAAATTTCTAACACTGACTTTTAGTCTTGCATTTTTATATGTGATGTTTAAATACAGCTTAATGTGCTCAAATCATCTTGTAAAATGCTACTTCAGACTCCCACTGCTAAATCCTGAAACAGTGCCTTAAGACTACGTTACCTTGCAATACTCTGAACATATTATCAACAAAGATTTCTTCCTATCCTCTAGCTCGTGGGCCCAAACAATCCACAAACCTCAGCCATGGGGCAAGAATAGACAGTTAATGCTGTAATGCAAAGTTTGGAGGTCCTTTGTTACTGTTTGTGTCATTTTACAGGTGAGGTATAATTTAGATGTTCAGGGTCTTATTTAACCTCTGGGCTTAATGTCACTGTTTTTGTGAAGTACAAGGAAATGGAAGACCATTAACCTGGTGGCAAGAAAATGCACAGTCTTTCAAAGGTGACCTTTTGAGAAGCAGTAGTAAGAAAACAATTCTAAGGCCAGAGCTTACGAAACAAACACTGAATTGTGGCTTTTATTTGCTGTATAAAGACAGTGGTTGCGCGGGTTGCTCCCTCCAAATCCTGCAACCTGCAGAGTATGTTCCTCAAGCCTGTACCCTGCAAGGGGACTTCTGAAAGAGGGCAAGTACCACGGCTCACCCATTTACAAGTAAGTCTATGCACTATTAATGTGTGTAGATGCAAGTTTGATGCACAGAAGACTGGCATCTCTCCAAAGTAAATACATCAGCTAGATATCCAGTGAGTGTGAACGTGCTCTGCCCTGGCCATAGCGTGAGGTCTCCAGTCCCCTTGCTAAGGCCTATCAAGGAAGAGGGTTTGGGGGAAGAGCAGTGAACTGCATAACTCTGTCTCTAATGGAACACCCAGATAAGAACTAATTTTTAAAATAAACCTTAGTTTTGAATGCTTGGACCAAGATCCTCAAAATAATTTGCACACACATGGTAGTGGAGGTGATATAGGACCTGGGAATGTCTGTTTAGGCTAAAGGTCTGCTGTGCTGTGGAGGTCCATGGTGGCCTCCTCCACGTGCTCCTGGCACTATTGCACTGCTCTACCAAACCACAGCCAATGCTGATCGTTAAACCTTTCTGTATGGCTATTCATGGGAGAGCACCCTGCTGTTTTGGGTAGATTGATGCTGAGAGAAATAATTGCTCCAGTTTCTCTGCATGGAAGAAGAAGGGACCCAGGTGCTGGTGGTGAGATGTATAAGCTTGGTGAGCTCAGAGCATAGAATAGGAAACTTTATTCAGAAAGGATGTATGTGTATTGCCAAATCAGGGGCATGGTGGGCCTAGGGGATGAGCCATGGTAGAAGGAGACTGGCCTGAAGCTCAGACTGCATTCCCATGAGTCAGAGGACAAAGCGTACGGAAGGGAGGGTGGTTTCTGTACTCTGTGGCAGACTCTGAATTTCTCCTGCAAGTCGATGCAGAGGAGTGATGGCCTTGAGTAAGAGAAGTCCATAGTTCTTTCATGTTTTGTCCAGTCTTTCATATTTCTTCTGCTGTAGGAATAAGAATTGGACATTTGGAAATTCTTATTTTATACAAGCATGCATTTGGTTGTGTGAACTATCAATCGCCTGCAAATCTGGCATACACGTACACACTTTGTGCGCTGTGGGAAGCCACCAGTGTTGTGCAGTGGAGAGGAGAGGCTGAGCGCTGGGCTGGCTTTGCACAGCTGGAGACCATGTCACTGAAGGGGACACAAACAGAGAGCCGGTGTCCCTGAGGCCCCAGGGCACCAAGGGGGTGCTGAAAATCCCACCTGGGCACTCTCAGTCCTCACTGGTCTGAACATTTCTGAGGGTCTGAGACAGAATTTACTGCTGAACTTTCCTAATGTTTGGTTATTGCATTCAGATCCTCAAAGAGGAGCTGAACTCCAGAGATATCCTTGTTTTTTACCTAAATGCGTGTGCTTGCATGTGCGTGCGTGACGATGTGTATTTATATGTCATTTTCTTTCAAGCATTTGTCTGCTCCTGAACAGCGACTGCAGAGACTCCCACCAGCAGCAGCATTAACTTGGCACTGACCTTCTAATAAGCAAAGGTGCGACCTGTTCTTGGGTCCAGCCTTAGTGTGAGAAAGGGAGATGAAAAGAGGTTTAATTTGGCCCATTGTATGAATGGGTTTGCTATCACAAAAAGCCTAAATGCTCTTAGGGCTGTGATGTCTCTGTTGACATAAAGGTCTTAATATAGGTTATGATTAACATCAAAAAAATGTTAAATAATGCTATTTTTTCCCCAAACAGCTGATCATTTTCAAAATTATTTTGCTCATGATATTGCTGCTTTTTCAGCAGTGTATACAGTGTACATTACAGAGGAAAATGAAGGTCAAAATCTTAGGTGTTAGTGTAATTAATGAACTATGGGCCTAAAGAATGTGGTTTAATCCTAACGTCTATGGCACTGAGAGGCTGAACTCACTTCAGCTGCACTGTGAGACTTACAGAAGTTGTGAGTGTAAAAGCTAACACTCTCTTAGGGTGGGTTATTTGGGGATTCACAGAGCCCAAACTTTAAATTTGCACATATAAATGCATAGTTTTTAAAGCCAGAAGGAACCACCAAGATCTAGTCTGACCTCCTTTATAATTCAGTTGTAGAATTTCACCTCGTAATTCCCTGCCTGAACCAAATAACATGAGTATTCATCCAGAAGTGTTTGTGCTTTAATTCAGTAAGGGAATAGGTATGATACCAGGCTGTTTATCCTGCAATCTCAACACAGCCACAGAGCCCAAATAATGCATACCAAGCATCAAATCCTCTCAAACTTGTGGTGATAGTAATAAAAATTGCTAAATGCCTTTGAATAACAAATAAATCTGATTAAACCACTCTCTGCTTATGGCTATCCTGTGAGCAAGAAAGAACATAAATCGTTAGATACATGTTTTATAGAATATTATTCACTTTTCTGAGTAACTCTCTCCCTTCTTGGGTCTTTGATATTCTGATAGCAATGTCCTTTGCAAATAATGTAAAATGATGTATATTTTAGCAGCTACTGGCTAGGTTCTCAAGAGGAAACATTCTCTAATAGCCCAGTGCTCCTGAGGGGCTTTTACAAGCAATAAAATCCAAAGTATACAAGCCACCTTTTTGTCAAATCTTGCTTACACAAACAGCTTCAGAGACCTTTTTTTGCATTGCAAGACAAGTCCAGATGATGTGCAACTAGATTCCTGCATCCTACAGACATTTAAAGACTCAACTGTCTACGTGGTAGAGCAAATATTTGGAGTCTGAAGTGTGGCACAAAACCCACCTACCTACTGATCTCTTCAGTGAGGGCAGGAGAGGGGAAAGGGCCCTCACACAGTAATCTCCTTGTCTACTGAACTCCTTTCCTGCCTGTACTTTCTATGGCCAGAGGCGAAGGCGGCAGAAAACAGCCCTGTATATGCTGAAACAAAGATCAGGTGAAGAAATCTTTGATTTCTCCCCTTTACAGGTGACGATAATAAGGATAAAAATTTATCATAGATCATATTTAATGTGGTAAACTGAAATTTGGGATAAAGTTTATTGAAGATACCATATTGAAACCTCTTCTCACCACTCTTTGCCAAGCTCTAAATAAAATTTGTAGAAGCTAAAAATCTCCAGCAATGTTTTCACTGGTGGCCAGCCCTGATGGTACCGCTTATTTTCTGCCATGGAAGAGATTTTTTTTTTTTTTTATGTTTCCTGTGTTATTGGTGCTTTGTTTTCACTAGCACAGTGATTCCCAAACAAAAACTTATGAACCTAACTGAAGTTATCCCACAAATATATGTAATTAGGAGCCTGATGGAAACAAAATTGCAGAACCAGGTCTCACAATGTGACCGTGAGAGAGAAAGGAAGGGAAAGGCATGACCTCCAAGTGCAGCCAGGGTTGTGAACATCTGTAGATAGCCTTGGGCACTCTCTCCAGAAGCTTTCAAACGCTTCACTGCAGTATGTGCTATGTCGATGCCCCCAGCACTCTCTGGACTCCATTTGGCTTTCTTGGTTTCCCTTGTGAAGGGGTAATTTTTTTTTTTTTTACATTCAACTCCATGCTCTCTACTTTATTAACTTCTAATTTTTCTCCTCAAAATCCGTGTTTGGGCCCCTCTTGTCTGGTTTCCATCACTTCTAGTTACTGGAGCTGCCTGCACCAGACCCACAAATAACCTCTTCCTCTCCTATGATCATTTCCCAACTCCATCCTTCCCCTTTATTAGGAATGACCATTCCCTCTTCCTTGTAACCTTCATTGATTTCTGAATCTCTGTGCTTTCTTGACCTTTTCTCTTCATCTGCTAATTCAGCAGTTGTTCTATTCATTTTCTCTGTACCAAAGCTCTTAACCTGACCAAGAAGTCCACAGTGCTTGGAAGTGTCCAAACTTCTGAAGCATTTGTAGTGCCACAACACTACCACAATTCCTACAAACATTGCTTTTTCCACCCCTTTTCTCAGCCTCTTTTTTAACTGTCCCTTACTGGTGAGAGTAAACATTTGCTGTTCAAAGCAGGGAATAATGATTGCTGATTTTTTTTTTCTAGGAAAATCCCATGCCCATTTGATTTACCATGCAAATAAATAATAAAAATTGCAGTAATTAATATGTTATTGCAATAATAATATCAGAGATGAGAGCTGCAAGACTTTTTTTATCCTGGAAAAACTTCCTGGTAGATTCTTTTTTTCTTCACAGACTTTAATGCTGTTTAGATATGTGGCAACAAGGAAAGGATTCACTGAAAGTGCTTAGCAGATGTGCTTGGAGAAAACCCAACTTCTGAGACTGTGCTTTACAGTCCACATCCCCATCAATAGCAAATGTAATACTGTTTGCAAAGCTGATATTTAATTCATTGGTTAATGACATTCAAAACCACAGTGCGCGCAATCTTTCCATTCTTAAATGTAAATTTGTTTAGTTTTTTGAGTCCATATGAGTCTGAATTTGGAAAACCCAACAGCATCTAAAAACAGTGCAGGAGATCCACTGAAAACAGTTTGGCTTTTTTGTTATCTCTTTATGAATAAATGAAAACATTATAGCAGAAGTTGCTCTTTAACCTTCATACAAAGACAACAGTTGTGACGATTACACTTAGCAGAGGGTGGATTTTGTGAGTCTGTTAGTATTTCCATTTGCTAGTTCAGTCATACATTTTTCTGCCAAAATGGCAGGCTTTGCTAAGCTACAGACTAATTTAACTTCAGTAGGTCATCTGGTTAAAGCTAAGAGCAAAATTTATGCATTTGCATCAAACAAAAGCTTTATGCTTTTTTGAAAGATTATGTTTATGTTGGCCTTTAATAATTGGGCCAAATTCTTGACTGGTGTAATTTAACTGAGTTTTTATGCATGATATTCCAGCAGAGCATTTGATCATAACGTTTACATTTTTATAACTATAATGTATTTTACATGTAGAGCTGCACCTATAGCTAATGCACATAATAGATATATAATTATGAACCTAAGTATACATGCTTGTATAGATATATACTAATAGCATAATAAGTATGCATCTAAATGCACACAGTTTGTTTTCAGTTTGTGATAGACATCATTTGCTGTTAGTTAATGCCCTAAATTGAGAATGGTGAATGTGTTTACAGTTTATGTGCCACCATGGAATAATTATGAAATATTTATTACATGGCAATTATTCTACATAAATATATGTTGTATTTACAGGACAGAGCAGGAAGCCACAGAGTGGGCTGTGACATGAAAGTTCTGCAATGACATCAAAAATAGTAGAACTATTCCTAGCAGCTTTTAGGGCACTTTATCCAATAGGGTGCAGACGAGCTAAGTTTATCTGCATGGTGGTTGGTTTGCAAGTTTTGGGGTAAATGATCCAATAAGAGCAGAGTGGATGTATTTTATTTGCACACTGAAATTCAATTGGCAAAAATGCTGCAAAAACGGTTTGTATTTTTGTCACACTGTAAAAAGCAACTAACGACCCATGGAGAATTTGGGAAAATGTCCTATTTACATTCCATCCTATTTATATGGTCTGTTTTTGCATACAAAGGAGGTCTTTGTTTCCACAGGATTTGTCAACACCTGCTAGTTATTCCCCACCAGCAACCATAGTCCTCTGTGGCATCAAACTTCATTTCCACATGCAAAGAGTTTTGCGATGTATATGCATCAGGTACCTGGCAATTTTGTCTGTACAGGACATGGTGATGAGCTGCTCTCCCAGCAACACGCCGTCCCACGTCTGAGCTGCGTTATGACACCGGACGGGTATGGTTCCTTCTCCAGACTCAATCTTTGTTCGGAGGTGCCCACGGTATTTTCTCACTATGTGCTTGCTGCTGTTCACTGGGCAAAATAAACACAAGAATGGCAATAATTATATGTTTTTAGAAAGAACCTGAAAGGATGCCATAGTTTGCATTTGCAGAACCTCCTGTGGAGGTCCTTTAAATTGGATGCAAAATTAGATGAGATTACAGCCCAAGAAAGAAGCACAGTGGAGAAAAGTATGTGCTCCCTAGCATGGTTGTATTTTCATATCAATCAAACCTTTCACACAGCACAAGCTGGCCTCGTGTTCGTGTTCTCATTCCTTTACATATTTAAAAAGAACAGAGGTGCTCTGTTTTTGAAAGAAGCAGTACAGTTTCTTGTTTTTAACCCACGCTTAAAGGATTGAGCTGTGTCAGGGGTATCTTTGGAAAACCTTGATTCAATGAGTGTAATCATAGACTCACCTGCGTGACGCAGTCCAGTCTAATACTCTAGTGTGATATTCAGAGGCATTTTCTAATAATTTCAGAACTGACTTTTTTGGTTTGTTATCACAAAATTTCACTGAAAGTTCTCAGAAGCTGAAGTTTTATACTCTAGATGAAAAGCAAATCAAAACTTGCTAGTTATTCATTGCTTGCTTAAATTGCCTCTGTAGTCTCCCTGAAATGAGGTACCCTCCTGCCTTATGTCATACCGATAGCTTTTATGCAATTGCTATCCGTCACTTCAGTGATATTGTATATGTAAGTGGAAGGCAGCTGCCTTTGGGGTGGCGCAGGGCAAGCAGGTAATTCACTTGTCCTGTGCTGCAATGAACTTAACTGAGACCTGCAGCTATGCGGTAAGTGCAGAAGATAATGACATTTCTAAAGTACTTCAGCTTCATTTTTGTGAAAAGAGAAAAGCTGAAGTTCATCATCAAAATCACTCTTGCCCTCTTTATACAGTCACTTTACCCTGGGTATTTTGGTTGTAAAAGAACAGCTAAGGAACAGCAAGGAAACCCTCTGGGTCTGCTCGCTGTCTTACCCTCAGAGGGTTTCACGGAGGATGCCTTCTCTTGGAGCAGACCTTACACAGTTTCCCTCTAGCTCAAAGGAACATGATGGCCTTTGCTTTCAAGGAAGAGGAGCGTTGCTTCGACAGACATGAGGCCTTTGCCCATATTTCCAACTGCCCCGTGTATTTTTCGATGGCCTGCCCCTCAGCTGGACCTGATGCTTCACATCACCTTCTGCTTGTGAAGGTGATGCTCCTCAGCAGGCTACGGGGCTGCCTGGGCTCCTGGCACTGGTAACAGCGGGGTATCACAGGTTGTGGAGCTGATCGAACCTCTGGCCGTGAGCAGCTGGCTCCGTGCACGCTCCCCAGCCACCCGCTCTCTCCCTCTGTCATTTTTTACCCTCTTTGCTTTGTATGACTGTTTTCTGCGCTGCGAGCTCTGGTGGAAGCAATTGATTGACTTTGGCTGCTGCCAATGGATGGTTTACAAAAAGGGAATGGGAAAATAAATTGCTTCAGCCCATTGGGATTAGCGGAGGTAGCGAACACGTGTAGAACAACAGAGTCAGCTGTGACCTGCCAGCAGGCGGGCGGCTGAGCCCCCACCGATCATTCCTTCGTTTCCTTCCTGCTTTTTTAACATTTAAGATGGGGATGTGTGTGCCAGCAGCAGGCTGGACCAGGCATCAGTTGGATTGACTGGCCGTGGTTGAAACCAATTCCCACCCAAAACCAGGCTCCATCATATCCGAAATGTTTACAAATACCGTAGGTTTGTTTGTGCTGCTTCGGGAACTGAGTTTGGGGGAGAGCGGTTATTGCACTGCCATCCCCATCGGCAGCGGTGTCCCAGTGGGGGCTGTGGGGGGTCCTTGTGCCCAGCTGTCACAGAGCACCTTACAAACTGAGACGCTGCAGTAACCACCAGACTTGGAGTATTGTGGCTTCTCAAACTTCAGTTCTGAGGGAAACTGGGAAAAGCCAATGGACGAATAAAAAATTCAATAAGCAAAAACGCCAAAGTCTCAGAAACGTCTCAGAACCCTCTCCCCTCACCTTGCTAAGCTGTGCCAACACTGTAGGAAAACCATTTTCATGGCCATGTGTGCTGATCCCATGTACACCCCTTTTGTTTGGGATGCCTCCTGCAGCATTGTTCAGAGGATGCTCTTTGGATGAGATTAGCTATCTGGGAACTGGTCCATATTTTTCTTGGGACTCTGCAGGGAAGCTAATTTTTTAAAAAACTTCAAGCAGTGGTGAGCAGCATTTTTTATTATTAAACAACAGAGTCGTGGGGAAGGTACCATGAAATTTGGACAACAAAAGGAGAAAGTGATCACTTCTGCTTAGCAAACACATCTCACTGAGCAACAGCAAGAAATGTATAGCAAAACCACTTTGCCTTAGTCTGCACACACCGAGAACTGATGGCACGGCAGAGCTAGACCTCTGCCAGGGAAGCAGTGAAGAGTGACTCGAGAGACTATTGCTGTTTCTACTGGTAGAAAGTTTGACTTTAAGCAAATCAGTTCTGTTTTCCTAAGCTTTCCCGCAGGTATAATGAAGATAATGATGCTTCCTTCTTCTGCAAATTCATTTAAAGGTACTGCTCAAAAACTATTTATGAAAAACAGATGCTATCCTTTCAATAAAGATCTACTACAGGAGTCCACCTGCTGGAAATCCCCCAGGACAAAATGAATTTTTACTGTTTCTTCATCTTTATTTTTTTAGAAGATTATTTTTTGTTGCTACACCTTTCTCTCTCCATTTTCCATCTCTCCCTACATTCCTCTCACTTTCTCAGCTCCCACTCTGACCCTCCCCTGTAGGTGCACTGGTCTCCTAGATTGCTGGCTTTTTCAGGCAGTTCACCGTGTTGATACGCCTACATTTTGCATACATGCGAAGGGACATGTAACTGCTAGGGAATTTTAGTGACTGCATGACAAGATAAGAAGCCCCTCATTTATGTGACTTTGATTTCAGTATGTAAATATTACCTAGTGAGGGGCAAAGCATCCCACAATGTGCTGACAGAGATAAGGAGCCAGTTCAGGGGAAGAAAAAGCAGCAGCCCTGCAAACAACTGTTGAGCACTTGGGCAATTTAAGCATAGGCCAACAGTTATGGGGAGAGAGGGATCTGAAATAGATCTGTGAGTTTGGGGGGTCTTCTTATTTGATTTTTTTTATTTATTTGATCTTCTCAGTTTCCCTCAGGACCAAAGGAAGCACAAAGGCCAAAGTACTCCATGTCTGGTTGTTATTGTAGCATCTCAGCCCTGGCCTGCAAGTACCAGAAACTGAATAATAAAGTTTTTAAAAGCATCCAGGAAGTGTGTGCAAGTGCACAGATCATCTCAGTTTCCAAATGCTCATATTAAGTCGGCCCACATGTCACACTTTGCTCCCCGTAATGCGGGCTCTACCCAGGGTGCAGCCAAGCAGACGGCATTAGCTGATAGGATTCAGGCAGCTGTGGCCAGTGTACGCTTACCCTGGGATACACTTCCACAGCACTGATAAGGGGTTTTAGCTGCTCAACTGCTATTAAATTCAACGGCTAGGGTGTGACTAAAACCCTGTGCTGTACTGCCTGTCTCAGGCTGCTCACATTACTTGGATAGCCGCACACATGCTCCAAAAGATGATCTGTAGCATTTATATAAAATACTAATAACCCCAAGCTCTGAATACTTTCAGATTGACAATGATTAAATAAATCCGGATCTGCAATTGGAACACACTTAGTGGTTTTTTTAGCATGTCATTAAGTAGCGCAGGAAGATATAAATATTGAACAAAGAAAAAGATGAGGCTCCATGTGTTTTGCACTGAAGCTGCAGACAGACTCTAGCATATAAGCTGCTTGCCAGCAGTAAAAAATGCAGTCCACTTGCTGGCACAGCCTGCTATGGATCATTTTAAAGCAGTCTCAGAAATATATTTATTTATGCAACTTAAAGTCACAAACTACAGCCTACTGCTCTTCTGCTGTTCAGTATGATCAAAGCATCAGTGACTATGAGCATTTCTGATCTTTGCTGTGCTGGTTCTCCAACTGCTTAATCTCAACTAATTGCAGGGGAGAAGGCGTCTGAGGATGCCTCTTCAACCAGAACAAAATGTCAATTCAAACCGGAATTGGAAAGGACAAATTTAAAAATCATTTGGAGTGGATTTAAGATGTGTGCTACGCTCAGATGTGGAAATTACTCCTGAGAGTTCCTAAGATAAAAAGGTGCTGGATTATTAATTATTGGATTATAAATTTACACAGGTGCTTTTCATTTAAAATCAGTGAAACCCACTGATTTCAAGCCTTGCCCCTCATTTGCATATTTTCTCCAGGACCAGTTCTGGCTCAAATGGTAATGAAAAAAGCCACTCCATATTTATTATTTAGTTGAAGAGTGAAGGGGAAATGGACGGTGATTAAACAGAATCACACGAGTAAGGCTCTGTCTGAAATTTTGCATGACTGCCTCAGAGATTCATTTTCTATTTCCCTGCTTCAGTGGAGGCTGTTCTCTCCTCATGAAGGAAGAAATAAAACAGCCTATCTTGCATTTTTTCAGTGCTGGACCCTCCATTCATCAGCATGGTTATAAAGCTTCCTTAGAGCAGTTTGAAACAAAGGGGTGGACAGACAAGTGTTAACATCTGACTGCCTTTTTATTTTGATGGTTAGTAGAGATGCATTTTCCTCAAGCAGATGCTGAATAAATGTACAATATTACTATTTCTGAATGTGTTGAAGTGAGCATCATGGCACACTGAATGCTTTGGATGTGGTCTCTTTTGCTGGGTAGGGTGGCTGGCCAGATAAATCTCTGCTGCGCTCTGCTTTAGTGACCAGCAGAGAGCAAGGCTAAAATGCAGTGGGCCAGCTTTGAAAGCAAGAAACTTTAGGGATATTCTGAAACAAGTCTGGATTTAGGAAAAAAGAATAGGTCTCCTCACAACTTGCAAAGCTGAATTGTGGCTTCTGAGGGTAGGATTCATCACACCGAGGGCTAGGCAGGTAAAAGGAGTAGTCTTGTCTGAGGGTCTATGGAGCTGCTTCTGCGGCGAGTGCAGGAATGAATCCTTCCCAGGAGGGAACACAAGCACCTGGCTTGCATGGGTTAAAAGTATGTTGAGATGAATCCCATAAAGTTGAGATATGACTTTTAAATATAGGCCAGACGGCCTATTGCATCTGAATGCAGCCCCAGGAGAGATCTGCTCACTCCCAGAGCCATGTAGCGCCTACGACATTGTGGCAGAGTTCAGTTCAGATCTGGGGTCTGGACCATATCATTAAGCCCTATATACACTGAATATATATTTTATGTGAGAATGTTACAAAACCTGGGACACCTGTAATTTGTGGTACTGAAATTAACATTTGAAATTGAACTTTACCTTTTCCCTCCTCCCTACATCTTTCCTGGCTGAAATCCTGGCTTTAGACAGCAATCAGATATACTATGACCTGATAAAAGATGTTACCTTCAGCATGTTATTCTTTCTCCTCATCATTAATCTTCAAATAACATTTTTCAATTGTTCTACTTTGTCCATAATTTTTCATCTGCCAATAGTTTCAAGTGATGTACAGACAAGGTGTGAAAGCAAAGGTAATTTGCCCATTCATAGGTTATCTATATGTGGCATTTAATCCAGAAGAAGAATCAGTGATGAGAAAAACTTGAAGTTTGAATCCAAAAGATCAGAAAGGCAATGACTGTATTATTTGTCCTTATCTGTTTTAAGTACATATTAATTAAAATGATTTTTGGTTTGAGCCGCAGTGTTAGAGACTGTATTGTAGGAAGGGTGTAAGAATGGTACTTCACCATATTAAAGTTCATCACATTAAAGTTCATCACTGAGTGTTTTAATGAAAACTCTTCATTTTGGTCCATCAAAATGCCTCCATATATGATCACTGAAGGGCAAAATTTCATCTGTTCAGGTTACATAGCACTTTTACAAAGACTTTTTATTATTTTTGTAGAATAATATGAAATATGTTGAAAGCTCATCTTAGGGATGCTAGAATACCTTTATGAAACTAACTGCTAGAGCAGAGAATGGCACTCTAACACATGAAACTCATTTTGCCATCAGACTAACTTCTAAGTAAGCCCTGGTCTCTTAACATGCTTTAATACCTTGGGACAAAAAAAAAAAAAATCTGAGAAATAGATCAAAGTATGTACCCTACTGTCCTGGTTTCAGCTGGGATAGAGTTAATTGTTTTCCTAGTAGCTGGTACAGTGCTATGTTTTTGAGTTTGGTATGAGAATAATGTTGATAACACACTGATGTTTTCAGTTGTTGCTAAGTAATATTTAGTTTAAAGTCAAGGATTTTTCAGCTTCTCATGCCCAGCCAGCAAGAAAGCTGGAGGGGCACAAGAAGTTGGGAGGGGACACAGCCAGGGCAGCTGACCCAAACTGGCTAAAGGGGTATTCCATACCATGGGACGTCCCATCTAGTATAGGAACTGGGGATTGCCGCTCGGGGACTAGCTGGGCATTGATCGGCAGGTGGTGAGCAATTGCACTGTGCATCACTTGCATATTCCGATCCTTCTATTATTACTATTGTAATTTTATTACTGTTGCCATTATCATTATTAGTTTCTTCTCTTCTGTTCTATTAAACTGTTTTTAACCTATGAGTTTTACTTTTTTTTCCGATTCCCTCCCCCATCCCACTGGGTGGGGGCGAAGTGAATGAGCGGCTGCGTGGTACTTACTTAGCTGCTGACTGGGGTTAAACCACGACACCTACAAACTGGTTTTCTGTAATGTCTGTCTTTGAGGAACTCCTGGGATCAAAATGTAATTAGTTAAAATTCTCCTTAAAACAATTTGTTGGCAACAAAGTCATGCACCGTTTTCTCTGAGAGTTACAAATAACTGTTCCAGGCAAGGGGGAATGAGAAGTACTAGGTCAGGCATGGGGAAAGATCCTTCATGCCACCTAAAAACTCAGGCTGCAGACTCCAGCCTGCTCTGGGATAGTATGTTAAAGCCAAAAGCACAAGATTTATCAGTGGAATTAAGATTCTGTGCATGTGGCAATCAAGGAAAGTACAACTCAGACACTTCAAGATTATTATTTTTAATTACTAATTGCTCCTCTCATCTAAAATCAGATGTGCAATGCTGTTGCTTTGGAAGCGCAGCTGCTCCCGCAGAGCAAAGGCTAGAGACCTGGCAAAGGGCTGCGCTAGCGCTGTCAACTCCGTGGTGGAGAGAACTTCTGCCTCTGAAGCCTTTGTGAGCCTTGTCACCAGTCACAGAGGCACATTAGCTGGTCTCCAGCAATGATCTGGACAGTGTGGGGAGCTGCTGCTGGTACCCAGGTCAGTGGCCGAGCAAAACCAGGGCAGTAGCTAGAGGCTGCATGTGGGGAGTGAGATGCCACATCAGCTGGAGGCCAGTGGGGACCAGTTGTTCACCAACATCCTAAGCCTTGCATCATTGTATCTTCTTCCTATTTTTTTTTTTTTAATGAAAAATGTTTTCTCTTAAAGCTAGGCTTTGTCTTTCTTTTAAATATACTTCGTGTGAAAAATTGTCAACATCACTGGAATTGCCCATTTGGTGGCAATTCTCTCCCCTGCCATGTTTTAATCAAAAAGTTTACACAAACACAAAAGGAACGTTATTCATCATAACCTTCTTTCTTTTATCAACAAAACATGCTGTTATTCATGTGGCTTTGGGATGTTTGTTGTTGTTTGGAAATTGAAATCTTCAAGAGTGATTTAAGAAAAATGTTGTGAAAGAAGTCAGCAAAATATGAAAACAGAAAATGAACCCCATGAGACAGAAACAACAGAAATCTTCAATAATATTGACAGATAGTCAGCCCCCCGTAATTGGTATGAGCCTAGAGAGGCTATGGTTCCTGCTGTATCACCAGACATATCCTAGTTCAACTTCAGCTTCTGGAGCTGCAGATGGAAATTACTGAGTAAAGTCCTACGATCTCTGGCTGGAGAAATTCAGTCTAGATCATCAGGAAATCATCCCTGTTGGCCTTAAAAATCTATGGATTGTAATTACAAAATTATTCTGAATAATGATATAATAGTGCTTAGAACATATAGTGCTTTCCATTTTAATATCCTACCCTGAGCTTTAATTACCCTTTCGCAAAGTTGTGACAGCTGGATACCTTTTATTGCCATTTTACAGGTATGGAAATAGAAATGACCAGAGTAAGGTGAGTTGCTCAAGGCTAGCTAGAGAAGTACCAGCAAAGTCATGGTTAGGATTGAATTGTTTGTCACTCTTATGCAGCTGTCTTCAGATAAGACTCTAAGAAACTTCCTAGGAGTCTAAGGACTTTCAAAAGTCCCACAGAGATCTTAACTGGACCTGGAGTTGCCTGAAAAGCTTTGTAAAACTCAGCTCATGAGCTTTACCTGTGACTCCCACTCAGTGGAAGCATAAATTAGACCAAATTAGATCCAAATGGGTGTAGTTTTTGCCCACAGGGGTTTTTCCCAACTATGTTTTGATCTGTTCCACCCAAAATACATGTTGCAATTAGGCACATATCTCTAGCAGGGTATGGGATGTTGGTGGAACTGGCGCAGCTATTGCCAGGAGCAGGAGGTCCCTTTGTGCCGGCTTCAGGGGACCTTGGAGAAGCTCAGACATTATTATTCCCTGGGCTGGACAAATTCGGGGACAAACAGCTTTTCTTGGTGAAATTTTCTACTACTATTCTGAAAGCTCCTCAGCCATGGCCTTTTGCTGAGTAATATAGCCTTTTTATGACATCTGAACATTGCGTCCAAATGCAGTGTTTTACAAAGCCGCAAAACCCATAACAAAGCAGAATCAATAAATACAGTGCAATTCCCTTTGGCGATTCAAGCATTCTGTTAAAATTAGGATCTGATTATGGCTGTGGAAACCTGTTTTCCTGAATCCTAATAAACACATTTTGCTTTACATGAAAGCTTTTCAAAGCTGTGGCCAATGCTGGCTTTGAGCAATCCATAGTTTCCAGCATATTCTTTCTCTTTTCCCAGACAGACGCACACTGCGCTGACACATCCTGAAACAACAAAACCCAAATAAGCAAAAGCAACCAAGAAAATCACAAGGAGAGGGAATTGGGGCATTTTCAATGCATTGTCAAAGCCAAAGAGTTTTCTCATGGTGTATCAATTCTGACAAAGTTTTATAGCAGAGACTGACGAAAGGGAGCTCTCCAGATCAGCTGATAGTGAATTCACTGGAGCTCTGATCCAGGACTTGGGAAATACAGGTTCAAATTCTTCTTTGAGTCTAAGTGGCCTTGAATGAAAATCCTCACCCTGAACTAGGCGTGGAAGGAAATGAAGCAGGGTTTTTTTTCTACCCATTTTTAGTGTGCTGCTGACCAGGAGACATGAAAAATACAGGACGTGATCCCACTTCAACACAATTATTTTATTTCAAAAATTTGCCTGACTGGTTTTGATTTCTTTCCAGCCAGTCAGTACTTTGAGACTTGAAAGTTGTCCATGAAGTGAAGTGGTTATTCACTAGTCAGCTTTAGCAAAACTCCACTGAAAACCTAACTACCCAGCCTGGCAGAGATTAATAACAAAATATGAAGCAATAGCAAACTTTCACAGGTTGATTAATTGGCACTGAAAGCTTTAGGACTTCCAACGTAGCCAAACAAGAGCCTCTTTCAGAGGTGCATTCTGGGGTCAAGCATAATAGCAGCAATAAAACCACGAGTACTTTCACAATCTCACCACACTTTCTAAGCCTGGACATCACTAGTTTCTCTGTCAGGTTTAGGGGCTAGAGCTGACCCTAGGGATTGGCAAAAGGTTTAGCATGGCAGGCTGTGTAGGGCATCAGACCTCTTCTTTGGATTACCAAAAGCGATGGGATTGCCAGCAGCCAGAACACCTGGGCCACGTATTCTCAGACCCTCTGGCACTGCTGCTGTGTCTGAGCAATGGGTTCACCTGAGCCTGGAGATGCAACAGCTGCTTCTTCTACAGCTTTTCTCTCAGGCGGTGTCAGAAGGGCTGCAGGGTTCATGGCAAAGGGCTTGGGCCAGTCCCTGCCTCTGCTCCTTCTGGTTCTCCCGACATGAGTCTTTCTTCTTCTCTCTCCTCCATTCTCTCCCTCCCCTGCAGCCCTTGAGGAGCAGAGAGTGAGTAGGAGACGCTGGGGGAGGAAAAGCTTCTTGCAGCACTGGAGATGGGTCAAACCAGTGCCTGCAGGTCCTGTGTGGGTGCTGTGCATGGGAAGAAGGAGAGGAACTCCACACATCCCAAAGCTTTCCAGAGTCTCCCCACCCCTCACAGGCCTTATGTTGCTGTTTCTTGCTCACTCCCCCCATCAAAGCTGAACATCACGGATCCCCTCCCCCGCCAAACTTTCCCATCCTCACCATGGCCGTCCTGTCCCAGGGTCCCACTGATCCCTCTCAGCCACAATTCCTTCTCCTGAAGTCCCTTTGCCCACCTTCCCCAGAAGAAGGGTCCCCCACAGTCCCAGCATGGACTTACGTTGAATGTTGGGGAGAAATCTTTGAACTGGCTACACGCAGCACCACCTCCACACCTGGGAAGCCCTGAGCTAAATCAGAGCACTGCTCAGACCCGCAGTGCCCGGGGGGACAGGGCAAAACTACACCTGGGCTGGGCTCTGCTCTCATCTTTGCCCATCCCGGCCAGGAGCACACTTCACTTCTGCTCCCAGCTACAGGTGATATGTGTAAGTGATGGAGAGAATTAACCAGAGGGGACAGTCCTGTGACCGTGCTTTCCCTACTAAGTTAACTTAAGTGAAAGCAGCCAGACTCTGAAACAGCATTTCAGCAGCCTGGGAGGACTGAATTAGAAAACAGGGCAATTACATAGAAAACCAATGACTGCTAACAGTGCTGAGCAGGGATGGAAGTTCCTTGACAGACCAGCTTTTAGTTAACTGTAGAAAGTCTTTGCATTTCTTCTGTATTTACTTTAGTAAATTGAGGCTGTGTCAATGGCACAAGACGGAAGGGGCCATCGCTTCAACAGGACCTGATCTCAAAGGAGGCTGACAAAGGGTGCTATGCTCTCACCCTGAACCCAAACCTTTTGGATCCATCCCAGTCCAGTCTTAGTTGAAACAAAAGGACAATTTCCCCTCACCTTCTTTAATAACCGGTTCCCTAGGCCCTGAAGTAATGCAACAGCCTCATGCTGCGCCTGCAATTTCTGCAGCATCCTTTACATGACAAAGCAATCTGGGCTGACCACAATAATTCATCCAGTGCTAGGATTATTTCTCCCAAGGCAGTGTTCAGTGCTACAGCCTACAGTGTTGCATGTATTTTTTTTCTTTCGTGTTACTTCTGGGCATGGTTCTCTATGATAATTTTGTTCTGAGGTCCCCCCAAGGTATTGTTCTGCTCAGTCATATGAAAAATAGGAAGAAAATGCACCTTCATCCCAGTTCCACAGACAGGCCATTCATCAGCATAAAATCAACTTTACAACCTAGGAGTAGGCTGCTCCATGCTCTGACTAGCTACGAATTTCCAATATGGTCTCCCAAGCTACAGCAGGCCAGCAGCCACAACAGAGCGATATGATATCTGAGAGCACTTGTACAATGGAAACAAATAAGAATGTCCAAGCCCAAGGGATGGCCTGTGGTTACCCTCAATTTTTGTAACAGGGGCAGTATATCAATCTGTTAGGACCTGCATTTTCTTGTAGTTACAGATATCTAATTTCTTTTCAGATCATTGAGTTATTTAGATGGTTCTTGAAATGCTTTTCCCCCCTTAACGTCTACTCACAAGAACAGAATTTGTCCATTTAAACAAAACATGGGATTGGAAGAAGGAAGGCAGAGATTTCTTCCCCTCGTGCATCCAATAACATTCACCAGACCCAATGCTTTTGGGAGGGATTTTAGCCCAGCTGGCGCTGTAAGCATCCTCATTGTATTTGCATCCTGCTACCTGCCTGCTGGACCCTGAATGCAGAGCTCTGCGGTTGAGTGTCCTGACAGTCACAGGGGATCATTTGTGTCGACAGTCACAGGGGATCATTTGTGTCCATCTCTTGGCCTTAGATGGCCTCTGTTTGAAGTTGGCCCTCTCCAGCCACTCTGCTCAGGATAGGACTTCCAGGGACTGCTGATACTATCTGGGTCAGCGACATCTGAACACAGACTGCTGAGTCGCAGTGTGAGCAGGGCAACCCTTCGAGGCAGCCTGAGATTTGGAGGTTAACTGAGAACGTTTTTTCTGAGAATGGGATGTAAAATCCTGCAGCCAGCCTCACAGGCAGGGAAAGCACAGAGTGAAAGCACACTTGAAGTTGAGAGTGCAAACTTGTCTTTCTGGGTACTGTTCAGTTTCCCAACTTCTCTGAAAACTGCAGTGCACATCTCCCCATCACATCACCTACCAAGGCAATGATCCAGCTCACGTGGTTGCAAGTGGATCCTGTTTAGATGAGAGCTCTGTCAAATGTGTGTGCATGAGAGCTTCAGCACAGCTGTAGGTTAATAGACAAGCAGGAGGAAGACCCCATGTGGAGCAGATGCAATGGTGTGTTTCAGACCTAAAGGGAGCGGGGGATAAAACAGGAGCTGGGCTATCAAGGAGTCAATGGTACAAGGCAATACAGCATGTTAGCAAGAGATAGAAAAGCAACCCAGGGGAGAAGAATGGAGACAAGCCCTGGGGCAGATTCTGTTTGTCTCTGGCAATCTATATAGTAAAAAAAGAGAGAGTGCATCTCTAGTGGAAAGATGGACAATGAGGTAAAATTCTGCCAGGGAAGGAGGAGTGGAGAAGTGGAGGATTTATTAGCTCAATTTTTTAAGCAATTCATTTTGCTTTTCAAGAGGCTCTTAAAAAAAAAGCCAATGTGTCAAGAAGCCCTAAATTAGCTAGGAAGGCACTTTAGCAAATCAAGGGCTTGATTATTCTGTGGTTTGCCCTAGATTCAGGAGAAGGTGTAAAATATGCAACAAATATTACAGGGCTAGCTGCCCCCATGGCTGCAGCTCCACCTCATGAGCTGGAGTGTGTGTGCTGTAATGGAAAATATAGAATCATAGAATCATAGAATAGTTTTGTTTGGAAGGGACCTTTACAGGTCATCTAGTCCAACCCCCTGCAGTGAGCAGGGACATCTTCAACTAAATCAGGTTGCTCAGAGCCCTGTCCAACCTGACCTTGAGTGTTTCCAGGGATGGGGCATCTACAGCCTCTCTGGGCAACCTGTTCCAGTGTTTTACCACCCTCATTATAAAAAATTTCTTCCTTACATTTAGTCTGAATCTACCTTCTCTTAGTTTAAAACCATTATCTCTTCTGTCGCAACAGGCCCTGCTAAAAAGTTTGTCCCCATCTGTCATATAAGCCCCCTTTAAGTACTGAAAGGCTGCGATAAGGTCTCCCCAGAGCCTTCTCTTCTCCAGGCTGAACAACCCCAACTCTCTCAGCCTGTCTTCATAGGAGAGGCATTCCATCCCTCTGACCATTCTTGTGGCCCTCCTCTGGATCCACTCCAACAGGTCCATGTCTTTCCTGTGACTCCAGAACTGGACCTACTGAGTACTCCATGTGGGTTTTCACCAGAGCGGAGTAGAGCGTCAGCCCCCTTGAAACCTCCAGGAAACCCATGTTAACTTGTGCTGCAATACTGCCCTCAGGAGAAGTCAGAAATCCAGGTATACCTTGCTTGGATGTACATAAAGGGAGAAGGTACAGAAAAGGAGACGTTGTCTTAGGCTCCCTGACCTAAAGCACTGAACTGAAGCAGGAGCAGAAGCTGAGTGTGTGAAGGAGCAATTAGAGAGTGGTAAGGACACTGGGAACATGCTGCCTCTTCACCATATAGCTGTGCTACAACCTTGTGGGTGACCTTGGAGACTGGCTAGAGAGAAGGAGCCAGGACAAACCCATAAAAATGCTCACAACTGTCTGAAACCCCTCTGGCATTTCCCAGCCTCCTATTCCTGCAACGCCACCGACCCTGGCTGGTCTCCTCTCCCGCTGTCGCCAGCTCCTGCGCCTCTCCCCTCAGCCTCCTCCCCTGCTCTCTTGGATTGTACAGCCTCCCCCAAAGATTCAGCTTCACTTGAATCCCCCTGTAAGCTCTTCCAGCCTCCTGACCTACACGCACCAAAAAGGAGTTAGAAAACCCTCCATGCTGAGAGCAGCCCTGGTCCAGCTGGATTTTGCCTCTCTTTTAGAGCTGCCTAAGGATGTATCAACAAACAAGTCAGCTCACCTCTGATCCAAGAAGGGCATCATTGCAAATCAAAGTGGGATTTTATCTTTTTGTCCTGAATCTCTTAGTTTCCTGCATGAACGTGGCATGGGTGGGGGCTCTCTGGACCTCTCCTCTGCATTGCAGCTGTTCACACGAACCACGGTAAGGTCAGATTTTTACACATGCCGCTAACTTGATGCCCTGCACTACTCAGTAAGAAGTAAACGGCGTTTCAAGTGCATGCTCGCTTATCTCCTCCCTTACCAGAACAAAGCTCATAAGAAGGAAATGTGAGACCTCCCTGAGGGTGCTGGGAAGACACGGTGGATAATAGGAAATTTTTGGAAGGAGATTTGAGAAGTGGATTTTACTCACTCCCTATATTGATATAGGCTTATCATATTCCTTCGCAAAACCAGAAACCACATGGCGAGACACTGTTTTTAAATGTTAATGCATCTTTAGAGAATAATCAGTAACGTTTGATGGCTTGCACTAGCTCTAGGAGAGGCTTCTTTGTTGTTTAAGAAATGAAACAGCATTCATCTGGAGTTTCTTGTCATTACTGGATGAAAGAAAGGTTATTTCTTTAGTAAAAAAAAAAAAAAGAAAAGAGAAGATCTGAATGATAAACATTATAAAATGCTTATCTTCCCAGATGTCTCTGGGATAATGTGAGCTAAAAGGAAATGCTTATCTCACTGAAGGACAGCTTTTGGCAACATGTTTTTTTTACACAGCGCTAAATTATTTTAAGAGCACAGGACAAAGGTAGAGCAATCTGCTTAAAAGAGTGAATTACAAACCAGATGTAGTGCCCCTTCAAGTCCCACTACTGAATCACTGTGTAACCTTGGGTAAGCCACACAGCCCTTTCTGCCTCAGCATCAGGACACTAATCAGTGTAATAACCAACATGAAAAGTATTTTTGTGACTTCCTACAAGTTTACTGTATGTGTCAGGTGTTGCATGATCATGTATTTTTAAACACAGCTTCCTGTATGTACTGTTATCTAAAGAAGCATTCCCTCATTAGCTGGTGGATTCATGTGTTTTTTGAAGCAACCCAGGAGCCAAGCATGGTTCACCTCTAGGGCTGTGTTCAGCTGCATATCAATAGGCTGTCAGCTGCCCAAAGCACCTGCTTCCTTATGCATGAAAGAGCAGAATCCATCCTGGACAGCTTTCGGTTGTTCTCAAGAATGGACTAAATTTTAAAAATAATTACAGATTTTGGTGCTTCCGTTTCTGATGTCAAGTAAGGGGTGCCCCAGGAAGCCCGCCTTCTGGAAAACACGAGGGCCTTTAACTAAATATAAAGCCTTTTTAGATATCTCTTGATACACACATAAAGTGGGATGCCAAAAATCACTATTCATTTTTGATATTCATAGGCACTTTTTTATTTTTAATTTTGTTTTTAAGATGATGCTACATCTCCTCATTTTGTTACCTCATCAGGAATTTGTCAATTTGCTGTTTGCCTTTTAAACATGTACTTGCTTTTCTTCATTTTATAAACCCTGCTGACAGAATGTAGAAATCATGTCAGGTAAGGAAGGGTATTTCCTTCCTGAATAGGTGCATTCTGCTTTCTCGCCCCAGCAAGTTGCTGTTTCACAGGTGACAAAAAGATTCCAGTCTGGGGAGAATAATACCTAATCATTAATAAATAACTTGTACAAATAAGAACTGGGAGTGAAAACTACTGTCTGATGGATTTGCCTGTGAGGAAGTTAGGTCGTTGTGTGACCTTGGATGATTAATTTTACATTACTGTGTCTATGCTTTCTCCTCCATCCATTCTTGTGTCTTGCCTGCTTCACATTCAAGGTAGTCAGGGCAAGGACTATTTCTCATTATATATATGTACATTTAGCAGCCAGCACTATGGGGATTAAAGCACTGTAAAATGCATGTATGAGAAGCAATACCTAGGGGCAGGGCTAAGAGTGCACCTTGTGCATCGTGCATTTGATCATGGGATGACAGACACGTGTGATAACAAGCCATGGACCTCTCAAGTCCCCTGTCCTTTGTTGGGGGCATTCGCTGTGGCTTGGCAGGGGCAAAGCTGGTGCAGTGGGAACACAACAAGGACGAGCCTCTGTGATGGCAGGGCAATGACAGGGACATGCATGTTTGGAGGGGTGACAAGATCAGAGTGCTGGGTCATATGCTGGAGACGGGATGTCTTTTCATGGACAACAAGCTCTGCAGGTCTGTTGGTGGCACACACTGGCTCAAGACCTGATTTGCTTACCTCACTTGCAAGATCACCTCTAGAGGAGAAATCCCTGGAAAATCATGTTTCTGCTTAAATGCCATAGGTTTGGGCCCAGGGACTCCAAGGCTGGCCTGGTAGACTGCCTCTAGCCCATCTGCCAAGCAGTGACCATGCAGTTGATTTAACATAGGCAGGATGGCCTGGGAAGGATCCTTTCCAGAAGGGTCTGGACATTATTCGCTGCAAGGGCAGGTGATATCTGGAGAGAGTCTGACCTTCAACCAACACTACAGATGTGTGATATCATATCATCTCATCTCATCTCTCTAATTCAGACTCCAGCCGCTGCAGCCTGGACAGCTCAGGTTTAGTGTAAATGCAGCCCTTCAACCCATACGTACTGCCTGAACCCTGAGAAAAGTCTATGCATCCCCAGCTAGAGTCCTGATCCTCTGGTCCAGCCCATGACCTGGCTTCAGGGATCGCTTTGATCATGGGGACCCTTCCCAAGGCATTTATTTACTGTTGGGGTTGCATTTCCTAGCAGGAAATGCAGGCTACTGGGGACATATTCCCTAGCAAAGCCACTGAGCCTCAGGCACGCAGAGCAGCCTCCCACTGCCTTGCCCAGCTCTAATTTTCCCTGCACACCTTTGTCCAGTACACGGGACCAAGCACCAGTTGCACAGACACACATGTGTCACACAGCCCGTAATGTTTCTGCTCTCAAGAGAAACATTTTCTGCAAGCAAACAAAGAAAGAAAGAAGGACTGATCTTAAAAAAGAAAAGAAAAGAAAAAACCCAAGCAAAGGGGAAAAAGGAGAGGGATTTTTTTTTTTCTTACAGTCAGTTGTGATTTCATAGGGGGAGTTGAGGCGTGCATCTCCGCAGGGTGAAGTGCTCACGTACAGATGGAACAGGATGTTCTCCCGCAGCCTGTAGCCTCCCTCTTTTAATCGCACGAAGATTGATCGCTCCCAGTCTTCTCGCCGTTTGCTATGATCACAAAAGAGGTTCCAGGTCATTTGTTACACGCCAAATCAGAAACATTTCTGCTCTTTCTCTCTCTGTTTTTCTCCCTCTGTTTGTTTGTTTTTATTAGCACCTGGCATCATATATTTTGCCTAGTGACAAGAGAAAAACAATAAGCTTCTCCAAGTGAAGAAATGTGTGAAGGGGGTCAAAACTGTCAAAGTGCTTTTGGCTTGCTTACCTAGAATATATTCTAATGATAAAACGTGTGGATTTTTGAAGGGTAACTCTCCTTCTTCACATGCACAGATGCATAAACACATTGATTTTAAAGAGGTTCTGGTGCATGAAAGAAGGAAAAGTTCTCTTAGGCTCTCATGTGAGCAAATCGGCTCTGCTCATCACAATGCCTAGGCACGTGTTTAAATCCCATTAACATCACTGCAACCAAGATGTGCATTTATATGCTCCACTGAAAAGGCCCTCTAATGAAGCACCCGGATTTTACGACCCCTGCCAACCCTCCCAGCTCCCCAGGCGTTGCTTTTCTCCCCCCTTCAACCAGAGCCACCTACGAGCGCTCCATCTAAGCCAGCAGTGTCCTCTTGGTCACTTGGCATTTTTGGAAATCAGAAGCCATCCTGAGAGGGGAGGACAAAACTTGTGGAGGCTTTTCTCAGCTGAGTTGAAAGAGATACTTATTAAGACGAAGCTTTTCTCTTCGCAGTGGTTCAGCAGCTAGATGGGGACACAGCACACATATTCCATTAGCAACAGCTGCCCGGGAGGCCAAACCCTCCCAGTCCTGCCGTTTGCAGCAATAGCTCGCATTAAGGCTGTGCTGCTGTGCGGTGCCTCGGATGATTTACATTTGGGAAGATATGGGTGAATTCTCTGACAGGCAGCTGCCTCTAATAAGTACGTTTGGGTGATGGTCGTGATTATAATTTTGAAGGTGAAAATGTGATTAGTGAAATTGTAATGAGGCTCCTTTCCGTCAGATGCCCCGGTCCTCCCCTCAGAAACTCGAGGGTCTTTCTTCAGGAATATCTCTGAACAGGAAGGCACCTGCAGGTAATGATTTTCCTAGGAGGCTCTTAATAAGCCAGAATCCTACCCATTTAATTCACTATAGGACAGCCCATTAACCAAGGCGATTTCTGCTGGTTTCTCTGCCTCCTGTTAGTGTAAACAGGGCTGCTTTCTACTCAGCCTCAGAGCAAGTCCTTGGCTTTAATCCAAGCTGCCTCTGCCTGTTTTCTCTGGGTGCAGCCTCTGTGCTATTGAAGCTGTTTGGCTGTCACTCTTCCATGGTTTGGGTGTTTTGTCATTTTTTGATGCCGGGATGCGTTTGCTGTCAGGAGGAATTTACAGGCACATTAGCTCGCCTGTCAGGGACAGGGAGCCACACCAGCTGCTGAGCCGGGGCTGCCACATGCAGCTCCTTCATTTTCTGCTGGCTGTGGTGGAATTTCCCAACTGCACTAATTATATTATGGCCCTGATACAAGCCTCTGAAATAATAAAATACCTGTAAGTCCTGCTGCTCGGACATTAGAGCAATTGCAGTTAGTTTTAAATAATTCACTGCAAAATCAGCTGGGAGAATACAAAGCTGTGCAGCCCTAATGCCTGCTATTATTATGTTAAACCTCGCCGGAGTGGGGGGCAGCTTGCAGTACTTAGAAACAGTTGCTATGTAGGGTTGGAGCAGTCATTCTTTGGGCTGGATTTCAGGAGTTCACAGTAATCAGCACCCATCCTGGTTTTACTGGTTATTGTTTTTCACTGATTAACCTTGCTCTCTTCCCTCTCCCTGAGTACCAAGAAGGGTCTGCGGCCAGTGTGGCTGATGGGTTGGGTGATAGACAGCTGCTCTAAAAATAGGTGGCAGGGCTGGAGGGCAAAGCAGCTTGACTCTTCCTCCAGGAGGCTGAGATCCTCCGTACCACATATGGTCCTGACCTGCCTTTGGGATGGTTTTCTGGGGGCTGAACTCAAACATGAGATTCATTCTCCTGCACAGTGGCTGAAGAGGTTAATAACGCAACTCTGAGAGTATTGCTATAAAAGAGTTTGGGATGCAATACCGTCTGCTGTGTCTTAGCAGAGATTCTTGTGCATGGGATGCTTGGGGAATTTCAAAGCCCAGGGGGACCCCGGGACCTTGCAAAACTGGTCCATGTGGAGCATGAGATGCACTTCTGCAAAGTGACTTCACCCCCAGCACCTGTACAGTTCTGCCTTCCCTCTGGGGTTGTCGTTTTGGGCTGTGAGTGGGAAAATGAGTTTGCAGCAGCAGTCCTTTGCAATGCCACTTTGCACAGCCATACACACCTGCACAAAGCAATGAAGAGAGAAGCCCACAGTGAGCCCACAAATGTCATTCATTCCGGGGGTGGCACTAAAGGGTCATTTCCGCATGCTGGCTGTGGCTAAAAGAGCAGAATTTGTCCCTAAACCTTTGCCTGTTATGAATTTCCATGGGAGAGTTAGGATTTGAGGCTGATTCAAGAAGAACATTTAAGAATGTGCTTAATTCTAATCTTGTGCTTAAGTTCATTATTTTGCATAACACATGCATATGTTTTGAGCTGACTTCAAGATTTAAGCACGTACTTATGGTTTAAGATATGCAAAGTGTTTTGCTGAAACGAGTCCTCACCCTCTAAAAGAGAAGGAGAGGAGCTGTTTTTAGCATGTAAACATACGTACGGGAAATCTCTAGTGCTACCTGCAACAGCACGGCATCCTAGAGAAACTAATAGCAGGCTTAAAAGGGACAGAGCTGTGTCCATTAAGAGGCTAGTAGGACAAAAAAAAAGAAATATTAGGTGTATAACAAGCAGCTGATTTTCCTGGAGAAAACAGCTGGACTGGTTGAAGACTATTCCTTGCTTTTTATGTATAAACTAAACAGTTGTTTGCATCTGACTCACTGGAAGATCTTAGCTTCTGGTAAAATCATTGCTCCAGCACCTGCAGGTGCTGCAAGACTGCTATGGTACTGGTTTCTTTTAAGAATAAGGTATTAGTTTTGTTTTCTTTAAAAAAGAAGAGTTGGATTTTCTTTTCTTCCCTATTGGTCAGTTGGTATAAATAATCCCACTGAAACCCATATAAATTTTACTGCCATCATTGCAAGAGATTCAGACTATGGTATTTGTGTACTTTTTGATGGCAATTTTTAGAAAAAGCTTCTCAAAAGGTCTTTTTTGTCCTTCTTTTGTACATCAGAAAATTTATGTCTTACTTTTCATCTTTTTCGTGAAAGTCTTGAGAACTGGAGGATTATGGTTGTCATAAAAATGAAATCTGGGAGGGGTAAGGGTTTTAATCAGACTGGTTAGAAGCTATCAGGTTTTAGTTGTGCTTTTGGCTTTTATTTAACCCAAGCTCTAGACAATGAATTGTTGAAAGAAAGTTTCCTTTTGAAGTATTTGTCACTCTTGCTTCTTAGCAAGGGTAAAGTTCCCATTCTGGAACTCTCTTTCCCAGTAAAAGTTGGGAAAGCCTCATCTCTAACATTTAGCAATACAAAGAGAAGGAAAAAAAAGTAATTTACATAAAGCTGCAACTTTGGCTTGTGGATGGGACTGCTCTACAGTTCAAATATCTGAAGAAGTCACCCTATGCTGTCTTTATAGGAATGGAAAAAAATTTGCTCCAGTACATGGCAATTCATCTCACCTACAATAGATACCTGAGTAAGTCTGTTGAGTCCCACTCCAGAGATGCCCATGTCTCTCCAGTGGTGATAAAAGAAGCCTTGGGGATCTAGTTCACACTTAACTGACTAACTTTTAGACAACTCAAGAACAGTGTTAAGACATATATTCAACTCAGTGACTCCATCTCTCCTGGCCATTAATTCTCTACCCTGGCCCTCACTTTCTCCAGCATCCTTGTCCCTGCTCTTTGAAGCCTTTCATGCTACACTCAGGCAAGTACTTGTTTTGCTTTCACTGAGGTCAATGGCAGCATTTGTAAATTCTGGAGAAGTGGTTCCTTTTCAAGGACAGCATCATATAGAAAAATAAGTCTTGTGCTGGAAATTCCTGAAGTTTGAAATCCAGCTGTGGAGATCAATTTGAGCAGGTAGGCTTGGTGGGAGGAAGATTTGTGGAAAATAGGGAATACTCTCCACAGAACCAACTTGCGGGTTCCAGAGGGAGGGATGGAAAATTTAAGCTCTTTGAGGCAAGTACTATGCTTTCATTCTTTTTTGGGGTTAGGGAACCATTTTTTGGTCTCAGTTCATATAGGAATTTGTACAACAGGTTCCTGGCCTGGAAGAGGGATTTAATTTGGGCTAGGTAAGTGCAAATGCATAACAATGCAGAAGCCACATTTGTGTTTCCCCCAAGCTTGAGGAGCTGGTGTGCAGAGAGTCCCAGTGGAGCTGAGTTAACACGTCTGTCCTAAAAACCCTGTCCTTTTAGCTATGCGGTAGCACCATATGATTTCTCTGCCTGTGGGAGTTGTCTCTCTTTTTCTAGAGAAAAAGGGGTAAATATGACTTCAATGTGCAGAAAATGCATTTTTCATTTCATTTCGAACACCCCCGTTTTCTCGCTTGTCAAAGCTCCGGATGATGGCATAAAACTGAATGTAGCGATAAATACTAGAATTGAAGAATATATTATAGCACACAGTTTTACTTCCCTGTGGACTTTAAGGAAGCAAAATCTGATTTGACAATATCTCCAGCTCTATCTTTCAAAGGTGCTTAGCCTTGACAATTTTGGTTCAGCTTTTTATCATGTGTGCTGGTCAGAGAAGCAGTGGCGCCTGCTCTTGGCTGAACAGAGAGTGATTTGAAGTTATTGTGAACAGAATTTGTGCTGCGCTGAGGACTCTCTTAACAAAAGACTGTTGACATTGATCCAAATAAAATAATAATATGACTGAACATGTTAGGGAGGTGGATCGATACAATAGTTTAAGATACAGTGGTAGCACTTGTTTCCCAAGAGACCGTAGCACGAAGCAAGTACTAGGGCTGCTACACTGATGAAAACATAATAATTTAATGTAAACTTGAAAGCAATTCAGATTGAAATAGAGAGAATATTGGTTTTGATTAAACCCTTCAGGGTTCTTGTCCCCCTTTGTTAGCCAAGCTCATCTACTCAATATACTCTCTTGTCTTCAACTCCAGTGTGAAGTGAAAATAACCATTATTCCTATTATTGTTGCTTCGGTGCAACAGTATCATAGGTGCTCACAAGAACACACAATCCTGCTCAGATTAATCCTTGTGTCAGCGACCTGATGCAAAACCTTCTGAAGTCAAAGAGAGTTTTTGCACAGAGGTTAATGCCCTTCTGATAAAGTCACATGAAAATGCAAGCAAGAATGGAGGGTGGAAGAATGACCTATAGATAAAGGGGGATTTTGTTTGTTTTCTGTCCTTGCTTCCTTCATTCCTTGGTTCCTTCCATGTAATAAATGCCACCTCAGCTTCACTTCTGCTCAATTTTCATAGGATCATGGGATAATTCAGGCTGGAAAGGACCTCAGGTCTCTAGCCCAACCTCCTGCTCAAAGCAGTTTGCCAGGTTGCTCAGGGCTTTATTCACTCAGGTTTTGAAAACCTCCAAGACAGGAGGGAGACTGCACAACCTTGCCAGGTGACCTGTTCCACTGCCTGCCTATTGCCATGTGGACAGTTTGTCCTAATATTCAGACTAAGCTTCTCTTGTTTCGGTGTGTGCCTGTTGTCTGTCATCTTCCCACTGTGCACCCTGGTAAAGATGCCAGCTCCATTGTATGGTTGACATATGTTCTGCTGGGTCTGCCATCCCATCTCCAGGGTGACCAGGCCCAGCTCCCTCAGCGCCTCCACACAGGCCAAGTGCCCTGGCCCCTCAGCATCCAGGAGGCCTTTGCTGAACCTGCTTCCGATGGTTGATATCTTTTCTGTATTGGGGGACCCAAAACTGCGCATGGTATTGCAGATGTGGTCTAATGAGTGCTGAGTAGTAGGGGATGATCAATCCCTTGACTGACTCTTCCTACAGCCCAGGATCCCGTTGACCCTCCTTGCTGCCGGGCACACCGCTATCTCATATTCAGCTTGCCGTCTGCCTATGAACCCTATCCGTTTTCAGCAGAGCTGCTCCCCAGCTGGTAAGGGTCCAGCCTGTGTTGTTGCAGGTCATTCTTTCCTCCTAGGTGAGAGACTTTCCATTTGTCCCTGTTGAGTTTTCTGTCAAAGTTTCTGCTGGCCCTGTCCTCCAGCTTGCCTGGATGACAGCCCAGCCCTCAAGCATATCGACTGGTCCTCCCCACAATATGGTGTCCTCTGCAAATCTTATAACCAATCACTACATAGCATTTTCCAGATTATTGATAGACATGATTAGCGAGGTCCCAGGATAGACCTCTGGGGTGCCTCACTTATTACCAGCTTCCAGGCAATGTATGACCCATTAACCATTTAAATGGTAACAAGGTGGGTTTGGCTGAAGACAGGAACAATAATTCCTCTGTAATGATTCTACATGCTATAACATTTTAAAACATCATAAAGAAGGAGTGAGTGAGAGCATCTTGCACTTTGGCACAAAGTTTACTGTACTGTTAACACTCATTGGTTCTCTAGTGAGTCGATGAAGGAATTAACGATCAATAAATCACTTCCTCGAGATATTTCAGCAGCAGCAAGGAAGACAGGAAAATGGCTGCAGTGAGCAAAATGACCCCCTTCCACTCTCTGGCCAGTGAATAATGCTAATAAGCCCGCACGTAAAGATTTGTACAAAATCATCAGGCTTCATAAAACCCAACTTTATGAGTCATATCTAATAGCTACAGAAAGAAAATCAGCTGAAGTAAAGGAGCTTATGACCCAACACTCTAGACTATATAACTCTCATTTTTTTCTGTGCAGTGTATTGGTTCTTCATCAGCTAAAGACTCGGAAATAACAACATAAAGAAACAAGTAGTTCAAATGTCTGGAGGATGGATCTGTTCCACTGAAGGCTGTATAACATTGCCCAAGCATCAACAGAATTCAGTTACCTTAAGTGTAGTTCCAGCTGTGAGTAGAGGAAGTGAACAAATGCCCTTCTTGCCACAATTTCTGCATGGCAGTCGTTGACCGCAAGCCCTTGGTCATTAATGTATTCCCCATTTATACATTTGGTACCCGATGACAGCACTATAACCTGAGCTTGCCTGATGTCCAAACCTGTAGGAAGAAAAACAAAAGGGTTGTGAAATTGCCGGGGGTGAGTATGATATCATGATTGTTAAAGTTCTCACAGCTCACACTTTGATGTGGCAGCCCAGACAGCCCTAATGGGATGCTTGTTAAGGTGATGATATGGCCTTTGGAACATGCAGGAATCTCACATCTCTGTTATTAGAATAATAAGGGCTCTATTTCAGTCTCGCTGCTAATTCCAAGATAAAAGCTTGCCACGAAGTTTACTTGTTAAATCAATAACTACATCATAGAAGAGCATATGCTGTAGGGAGGTAATAAAGATCTCCTGCAGTGCTGATAAATGGCCAGGTTTTTATGAGCTGTTGAAGACATTTTCTGGTGGGAACACACACTCCCTGTAATGTTAGGTTTCATTGCTGTTGCACTGTAAGTACTAAATAAAATGCAAGTAACACTTCTGGAGCTGCTGTTTAAAAATCTCAGAGAAAAAACAGATCTGACTTTCAGTTCAGTTTCCTTTCCTTTTCTCCAAGAGCAGCTACCTCGGTGCCTTTTCCACTGTGGTTTCAGGGACGGAGCATTCATCACTGAGACCAGCTCTGTTCCTCCATTGCCTCTCCAGATAATGGTGATGGCAATTGAAAAACATGCCTTTCTTGGTCCAGATAGACACTTTCTAGGTTCAAATCCTGATTTCTTTGGAGTCAGTGGCAGAATGCTCACAGACTTCAACAGTACGTGAGTTTCACTCTAAAATGTAGCTTATTTAGCCTTGTGGACAATTTCAAAGAAGAGTTAAGAATGAACTGAGCCCAAACTGAAATAATCTATTGAACAGCACATTTCAGGATGCATCTCTCTGAATACCAAAGAACAAAGGAGCAGCTCTTGGGAAAAAGGACTTTTCTGGCTGATGGGTGCTTCCTCTAGATGTGACAAAGTAGCCTAAGAGTGCTGGACTGTGTTTGACAGCTGTACACGACTGTGTGTAGGCAAACACATGTACAGTATAGCAGGTCAGACTGCTGGGGTTAGTGTGGTTGTGCCCATGTAGTGCCACCTGAGATGCCCACGGTGTCCTGCCTAACCTCTGACTGCTGTCCAGGAGGTTCTGCACCCTCCTCACACATCTCAGATGGAAATCCATAAAGTGACTCAGTGGAAATGGATGTCTGTGTTTAGGCAACTTAATCAAGCCCTCAAAGTCTGACGAATCAGTGACAAAGACAGGCCTGAGGCTACAAGTACCTACAAGGGGAATGGAAACGATCTCACCATGGGCCATTGTGATGCTGTTTCTATGATGTTACTTTAGCTGTAGAAAAGCTTTAGGAATTATAAAGTCAGCAATATTATTTTTTTCTTATGATGAAGCCTGTTGAGTGGCAGAAAAAACAAAAAATTGCAGAGATTTTTTGGGTTAGAAGCACCATGGTTGGGGCCATGTTCTCTCATAAGATCCACTGGTGTGATATGAGAAAACAACTGAATGGAGAAAGGAAACTATATTTTAATCATGAAGCGCTGGTGCTGCCAGTGATGTCCCAGTTAGTAAATAGGACCAATAATACTTCATAATCTCCACACAGCACTGGAACTAGTGGTAGATGACAGGCTATAGCACTGTTGCTATTCTTAATGTATATAATAGCAAATGATACCAAAATTATCTCATTCCTATATCAATATGATAGCTACATCAGTAGTTCAAAAGGTTTAGTGGTATTGTGGCATTGCAGCATTGTGACATTTGTATGAGAGGTGTAAGTATTGTGAAAAGTTCAGTTAATCACACCTGACCCCCTGGTTCTGACAGTCTCATACAGAAGTTGTTATAGGTGCAGTGACAAAGTATACATCACTATATGTTTGTGCTGGAAGTTTAATCTCTATTTATTACTATAAATGTGGCCCCCAAAAAGTGTTTGGGAGTATTTATTAAAAAAAAAAAGCTGGCAATCTAGAAAACCTGAGAAGTGAAGATGGAAGCACATGGGAGAATGCAGTGGAGAAATTAAATTACAAAGTGTTTGTGTTTATTCCTGTTTTATTACCAGATAAAAAGTTGAGGTGGACAAATGGCTCCTTCCCTACAAAGAAAGGTGTTTATAGTCTGTACATTAAAATTGCTTTGATGTCACTTTGCTTTAGGGTCATTACTTTCATGAGAAAAATAATAGGTACCTTAGATCAGACACATGTCCATCTAGTTAACTGTGTCCTTCATGTGGACTAACACCAAACAGTGCATGAGGCACTGCCCGCAACAGAGGTTTTTGAGTCCCACTCATCATCTCAAAAAGTACTGTATACTTTCCTGAAGAGTATAGAGTATTTTCCTTGGTTGGAAGGTCCCTGATAAGAATCAACTATTTTTTGGTTCTGTTTTATTTATTTACCAATGTAGACAGAATCTTATTTTCCTCAGCACAGCAGAAGTACACCAGGAGGCAATTTCCTTCTTCAGAAGCCCATCAGCCTCTCTGCCTGCACCTGAGGACCTCCATCAATATTCCTTCTCAGGGCAGTGAGACTGCTTCCTTCACCTTACATTATCATATCCCTAATGTGCCTCCCCATCTCCCCCTTCACCTTGCAGTCAAAGCACTACACTCTGCAAATACAGAGCAGACCATCTGGGGAAGCCGTCCTGCTCTTCAGGAGCTATACCTTACTCACCCCTCCCAATCAGTCCGGTGCATGGTGTGATGCCTTTTATTATTTCAAACATTTTATCCATAAATAAGCTTAACTCTTTCTCTCTTCTAGTATGAGTGTAAGATGATGAATGCATTCAGGATTTTCTGTGAGGTCTGGATTTATTCACAAATGAAAGACAAAGGCACCCAACACCTATTGATGTAGCAAGAATATGAATCCCTCTAATCTCATTTGCTATCACAATGTCCACCCACACAGTAATAGCAAGTGTGCTTGGGGTGTTCTTTTTTTGGGTGAATGAACTCCGTATGTTGGCTTTCAGTGATGTGGAGCCCCAGTAGGTAGTCACGTGTGGACACAGCCTCGGGTGTCTTCCAGTCCTGGCGAGGTGCACGTGTTTGCAGAACATCACTGAGATGTTGCCTGGGGCTGGAGGAAATGGTGTCCAAGAATTTGCAGAACCAGTCTGAGTGTTAAACATTGAAAATCTCCATGTATTTTCCATTTGCAATGACAGAAAATAAAACACGTTCCTTCATGCTCAGAAATACCCAAGAGTTATGTCTCACTACTGTGACACTCAGAAACACAGGTGTACATGACTTATGCATTAGCTCTGAAATATTTACACCTCACTGGGGAGCCAAATGGGGAAAGTGATCTGTGACCAATGTAGCACCATTCAATGCTGCATGTGAGGGCACCCAGCATGATGAGAAATACTTCCAACAACCTGACAGTTGCTCCATGTGTTCAGGAGCACATATGCTAACAGATTGCCCTCTTGCATGCCTTCTTTTGTACATACATAGGGTTGGAGGTTTATCCCCTCTGAAATGCTTGATATTATTTCCAGTGAACATAGGAGGAATTTGTCTCTGAGAGTAAGACACATGATGCCTAGTTGATGAAGGCAAATTTTAACATTGACTGATCACATTGGCATTTTAGGCAGCATTTCCAACTCTTGAGCCTAGGTACTTGCTTCAGTGATTCAGAATTAATAGGCACTTCTGTACATTTGTCTATTTTGCATAAAAAACAGTCATTACTAACTCTTGTTATTAATGTTTACTTCCTATTTTATTTTGCCTGCAAAATACTTCAAATTTCTCAAGTGATTTCTATTTACAAATGTCAAGCTACCTCTTAAACATTGATTAATTTAACCTCAGACATGCGGCAGATCTGGACCGAGCACATCATCAGGTTGTGCCTAGGAAAGCTATAGCGTTGAGTGTGGCAAACCCCTGAACTAGCACTAACCTGGCAACACCAGCCACGTCCCACCTTCCCCACTTCGGGGTGTGCGGCAGGGCATGATGCTAGAAGAGGATTGCTCTTGGCAAGACCCATGTTCTTACCGAGGGGAGCCAATCTCAGATGAAAGACCCAGGAATCTAACTGTGTTCAGGTCATTTGACAAACAAGAAGAAATGGGCTACATTATTATGACCTTAATTCCTGACCCACTGATTGTCAGAGTTCATGAGGCATTTCTTTCCCTCGCCACCTTCTGCGAAGTAATGTTTGAGGAGACATTAGGTTAAAAGTAACTAGTGAATGATTTATAACAGGCACCTGCATTAGGTTTCTATTATTTGCCTAAAGACTCCTAATAGTTTTCAATTTGAAAAGGAAATGGAGCAGAGGAAAGGAAATTGGGGAGCTGTGTCAGCATACTGGCTGGGTCCCGGCTAACGCCGTGTTGATGAGGAGAGCTGGGAGAGCGGGAAGGGAAATCAAAGTTTTTTTTTTCAGAAATTCTGCCAATCAATTAGTTGCGTTATAGAACAAAACCGGACCTCTAAATGACGCACCGTCTTTGATCACAGATTCAGTCTAATGATCTGGTGAGGTAACGATTCTCTCTGGTGCTCTGCTGAAAGCCTAAGCCCTACCCTGGGGTCTCGTAGGCAGGGTCTTCTCCCACAGCCAGGCAGGGGCAACCTCCACTCTGCTGATGTTCATGCTTGCTGTGTCAGTGATACTCCAGACTTGCACGTCAGAGCCGAGCCGTTGAAAAGCAAATGGGTTTTATTATAAGCCATTTTCAGTTTGCTGACACCGGCGGTGGGATTCATTTCAGCTATTCTGGATAACTGGAGTTTAGATGTCTGTAGCTGAGCTAATCACTGTAGTGTGTCTTTATAGTCAAAGGAGAGGAACTTTCCTGGGACGTGATTCACCTGGCCTATTTTAGATATTTGCTTTTCGATAGTCTGCATTACACCCTAGTATTGCTGACTTCTCTTCATGAACTCTGAAGACCTGTAGACACCCAGCAGAAGTATAGTTTTCTACAATGTAGAGAGATGCCTGTAGTAAGATTTCTCTTATGATAAGTAACCAAATACCATGTGCTGTGTAAAACTCCCCAAATAGTAAGATGGCAAGGAGAGCAAATGTAGTGCCTTTTAAATTTTTTTTCCATGATTTTTAAACTTTCTGAGGTAATTTTTTTAGTTTTTTCCCCACAACAATTAAGTATAATTGTTTGTATTAATGTTAATATATTCATGGATGGTCATATTGCCTTGAGCTGGGCTATTACACACATAAAGCAAACAATGCTGTCTTCCCTACATGATCTCTAAAAACATAAGTCCTGCAGCCACAGGGCTTGCAATAGAAATGATTCAGAAAGATGCTGACAGAAGAGACAGTAAGGAAGAAAAAATATGAAGGTTTTGTCAGCATATAAGTTGGATGTGGAGAACTGGCTGACATCTTACGGACTACAGTTATGAGCTGTGCTTTTAAGTCAGCCATGGCCATAAATGCAAACTGTCTACACCCATCTGCTTCGAGACACAGCTCTACCAATAAAACCAGAGAGTTTTGGCTAGTCTAATCAATGTTTCTACTGACTTTAATAGAGTTACTCTCACTTCTAGTGTGTTATGATCATTAAGTCCTTCCATAATACAGAATTTGTAGCCCTGCATATTTATGTGTTGGAAAAGGAAAATCAAAATCACTAGGTAATTGCAAGAGGTGTTGACTTTTACATGCAATCAGAAAACTGAATCACACTGGCTGTATATGGAGAACTTCTGTGACATTCAGTTAGCTTAATTCACATCGAACAGGATGGAGTTTGCAACTGCTAATGCCAGCATACAACTGGGATCACACTTTGGCTGCTCAGCAGCTGGTGCAACACGTAGAGAAACACCAGTCAGTATCGTCTATTTCACTGCATGTTTTAGACCCTGCTAGTGGTAATGAAATCTATCTTCTTTTTCAACATGACACCATGAAGACAACTCACTGCTTGGAATATATTCATTTTAAATTAGAAAAAATAATCAGAAAAATCAGGTTTGATTAATTAAAAAAACCAACCCACCTCCTTTATTGGGTTGGAGACAACTGACACAAAATCCTATGCTGTAAAGAGGAAAACCAGAAATAATGATAGTGTAACATCAAGCCTTCTGAATAATTCATGGGGTACAATTTCATGTTATTTTAAATGGTGCTGCTTCTTTCTCTGATAAGCAATAATTTTATGCTCTTTCTTTACCTTTTTTAACAAATCAGTCAAAAGGACTGTCTATTGTTATCTGCAAAAAAGTGCATTTGGAATAATTTTCAAGGCAGCTTAATAGACCTCTGATCACAGAGGAGGTTTTTTGGTTTTTGTTGTTGGTTTTTTTTTTTTAAATACCCTCTACTCATAGCTGAATAAGTTCAGGTTTCCATTTCAGGTTTGTTTAGGGAAGGAAAATTTCTTGATGCTACACAGCACTGACAAGTTCCACATTATTTTCTGTTATCTTCTTCCCTGGCAGCTCTACTACATCCTTAGAATGGCTTTAATTTTGTAATAAGAGATAGTAAGACATGAAAGGGCAGTGATGCTGGAAAAGCTGCCTGCGGGCACAGCCGTGGGCACAGTCCTGCACCCCACTGTCCCCAGGCAGGTCCCTGAGCCCGCGCAGAGCTCTGCGGGGGACTGCGCTGCCAGGCTGGGGGCTGCGCTCGCCACCCTGGGAATGGGCAATGTCCCATGCAAAACACTTCTGCAAAAGAGGCAAAGAGCTCTCCTCCCTGAAAAAAAAGCAGGAAAAGGACATGTTTCTCTGAAAAGGAGTTGAAACCATTGTCCCTGTTTGTTAATGCTTGCATGGGGGTAGGTCTACGGTTAGAAGTGAGGGATGTGTTCACCCAGGTACATCGGTCCATTTGGCCTGTAACTTGGTGATGCACCTACAACCCCCTCTGAAGTTTCAAGAGGAGTGAAATCAAGATGCGTGTGTGAGGTGGGAGCTGAAGATCGAGGGACTGGTGTGTGTGGCATGGAGTACCCTACCCTTCAGGTTCAATGTAGAATATGCACTCCTGACACACTGCTGTTCCCAGCTCTGCATGGAGAACAAAACCACACTCGTGGCTCCGAAAAAAAAAGAATATGCAGCCATAAGAGAAGAATTGTGTACAGCAGGCATGATTAACAGTATGCATACAGTTATTAACAGTATGCATTTATCTGCCTGCAATAAAGACTCTGCTCAATGTCTTCTCTCCATTTGCTACAGTACCAGTGATGGTGACTGTGATCATTTCAGCGACAAATGGGAGCCTAGGACTTCAGTGAGCACCCCGGCTGTGTCCCATAGCTTGCAGTTGGCTGTCCCGAGGAGCAGCCCTGAGATGGATGGGAGCGGCTGGTGTGAAGAAGTGGCTGACCAAAAAACTGGGAAGGAAGAAGCATGTTAAGGGCTTATGAAATGTAATAGCAGAAGTCTGAACAAAAGGCAAATACATAGCTAGGAAATATTAGGAATAAAGAAGTTGCTAGCAGTGAGGTTAAAGGTATTTGGGGGTACAAATGGAAAGCAGTCTTTGAAATGCCAGAGTTGTGCAGGGATTTCTTTTCCTGACGTCAACCTGTGGGTTCTGTGAAAGTGAATATATTGTATTTGTGTGGAAAGAGAGGGTGTAGAGGGAGCCTCTGAGAGCCTCGTATTTTCTTCCTTTATTAATGTGTTGGGTAATCCTGCCTCTGACTGCACCACTTCGGGAAGGCTATTCTCTGCAGTGCTCTTCATCTTCGTCAGTGAATGAGCAGGGGCAGAGGCGCCGTCCTCTCTGCCCTGATCTCTGATCCCTCTGTGCTGGAACCAAGAACCAGGGTATTGTCTGAGAGCAGCCATGGCTCTCCTTTCACAGCCGGGCACAGTAAACTTCCCCCAGTACCGTGGGGTGTTTCTTTGTGAACAAATTCCAAATTCAGTTCCTCCGGAAGAAAAATCCCTTTCTGTCACAAACCAGTTTTGAACTGCTCGATCACATTCTCAGATGCCTGAAAAAGGACTCTTGCACTAATCCATTTTGCAAGATGTTCCTATGCATGTCTTACCAGTAAGTCTCATTCACAAAGAGAATTTCCTGTCCCAGAAAAGAATGGAGAGGAAGCTGCCAGAGTGGAGGCGAATCAGAAAACAGGGGCAAAACTGCTGAGGGCTGCAGAGGAGAGTGACCCAACAGGAAAGAGTACGAAAATGAAGAATATAAACCTTTGGTAAGCGAGACCTATGAATGTGGTATAAATGCTTCCAAGTATCTGAAGGGTGCAAACCCCAAGGAGAAATGTGGGTACTAAATTTGGAGCAGTACAACTGAGGACCTGGGATGACATCACAGAAAATAAAAGTCAGGCTGAATAACTGGTGAGAATTATTAACAATGAGATCCATTAGACTAGAATGGTCTCCCAAGGTAGTGTTGAAAGCCCCATTGCTAATTGATTCATTTAAATCTAGACCAGAAAAAGCACTCGGGAATGCACCGCAGGGAACAATCTTGCACTTGCAGGGAAATGGACTGGATGACTTAGTGGTCTTTCCCAGTTCTAATTTCTATGGTCCATTTCTCTCCTCCCCTTAGTGGATGGAAAGGATGAAATCCTATCAGCTTTGCTTCTGAGGAGTGTGGAAGGAGACAGTGCTGTTCTTGCAAGTACCAGTGCCCTTTGCCTTCCCTTCCTTTCTGAAAGTGGGCTTTGGAAATCTGGAGGGGAAGGAGGGACAGTCAGCCCAGGCCCCTGCATGCTTCATCCCCATACCAAATCCACGAGGATTTTTTTTAAGCTAAATTGGTAGTGGCAGAATCAATGCTATTTGAGGGTCCTTTCCTTTCATGTGAGTTTGAACACTGTTTTCCTCCACAGAAACAGAGCTGTGTAGGGGATTACAGGTAATTCTTAATTTTAAAACAGGACTGAACTGCACTTTGCCTGCCAGGTCCTGAGGGCAGATATCTGTGTTTCTCTAACAAATATTGTGCCACTGATATCTGAGCACTAGGTAAATTGACAGTCTTATATGCTAGTGAGATCCTTAATTGCTAGTGAGAAAGGATGAAATCCTGAATGTGGATTTTGGCAGATAAGTACAGGAGGAACTTATTCCTCATTACTTTTTTCTTAAGTGTACTTGCATTTAAAAACATCTTCCTATGCTTTTTACTAGGTCAGTAAAGTAAAAGCAACGGTTGATGTCACTAAACCTTTATTCACCCAATAAACTTCTGTTTTTAAGATGAGAAGCACTCTTTGTTATTGAGATTGGAAGAATTTCCAGTTTGGCTTATCACAGAGCAGAATGAAAGTCTGAACTTTCCAACTCCCTGCTTCACACACTTAGGGATGGAAACAGAAGTGCCTATTTTTCATTTCCATGTTTTATGTTAATTATTATACCCATCTTGGTGGCGAATGCAATTATATGTGACAGAGAGCCAGGGCCTCACCTGCATCCAGGTTTTGAGAGATGTCAGTTACTATTTGAATCAGAAATATTCTTGAAACAGCAAGAACCAAATGCTAAGTCCAGAGACAGTAAATGGTCTGGGGTAAAAAGCTCAGAGAAGAGCTAGCTGCTCTGAAAAGGAAACCAGAACAACCAGCATGCACAGCAGGGAAGAAGACGTTTGCTGCTGGAGCTGCCCCAAAGGCACCAGTAAGATGGGCTGGAGACACCTACAGCTTGTGCAGCAGGTGGAAATGAGGGCTCAATTCCCTTCCCAGGTTAGGTCATTCTCCCATGGGAGTGCCTAAAACTGCTGATATGAGGGGGGTGTTTTCCCCTCTTCTTGCTGAACGTGTGCTACCAAACAACTATGAGGACAGAGTTGGGGTGCTCACCTCCAAAAGTGAAGCCCTAGTTCTGTACTTACTCCCAGCTGGTGCGTGCATTTTATCATCTTGTTTAGTGTAAAATACATAATCCAGCCTGGAACGATGACCTTGAACTTGTTTTTCCCTACTCTTCGCAAGGCCACAGGGCTGTGTCCCATCTCATATTTTCGGTTTCTAAGTAGTGTATCCTCAACTATTTTCTGTTCCTGAGCACTGATTTAACAGAAAAGATGAAGAAACACCCGAAGTTGCTCTTGTAGGGGGAGTACTTGCAGTGGCATGCCTAAGCCCTTATTTTAAAAGAAGTGATGAACCTGGTGGAGCCACAGTTTTAACTGCAAAACCTCAAACATCCTTTGAGCTGGAGTTTGGAAACCTAAATCTGTTGGGCTGCAGGAATCCTAGTCTGCCCCTTATAGGTCTACATTACAAAATCCAGAAATAGAGTTTCAGCTGTGGAAAAGGGATGCTCTTATGGAGTTCAAAATTATTTAGAGCAAATCTGAAGACTATTGGTTTAAGGTTTATAACCAGAGGAAAACAGATTTCTGAGAAAGAGTGACATATATGGTTTCTAACTACTTATCTATCTACCTATTTTAAAATATTTTGAGCAAACCTGTCAACTGGTGTTGATGTGTCAACCTGGGCACATGTAAGAAGTGGATAATGTTTCCAAGAATGTCAAATTACTTTGGTGAAGGTGAAGAAACTTCATGAGATTTTCAAAAGCATGTCAGCAGTTTGGGCACCCAATTTTGATTCGGGAATTTTAGTCTCATTGAAACACTGAGTCTCACTGGGATCAGGCTTTTAGCATCCATCTAACTACGCAAATGGGGCATGAGAGCCTAAATTACTCTTGTGACTCTATTCTTGAAGGGATGTGCCCTGGGCAGTAATCTGTAAATTATTCACAGTTCCTCTAACTGGTTTGGCTACTTGAATCCAATCTGGGATGGAGCAGACTGACACTCTACATAGGGCCTACATTTTCTACTGTATTTTACTACTTTATAACTTTCCTATTTAAACTAAGGATCAGAAAACAATTGGCCATCAATATTCCTGATTGTACTTAGACGTCAGGCTTTATGAGTCTTAATATGACTGTAAGGATCCACGGAGACATATTGTCAACTTTACTTTTTTCTGTTATTCCACTTAACAATGATTAAGATCTGTTCCATGAGATACAGATGATAATTTCCCATCTTTTATCACAGCATGAAATTGCTATTTAGGGCTCTTTTGTCCAGTTCATCTTTATTTCATACAAGATAACTGAGAAGACCTCCTAGTTTGCTTTTAACATCAAAATGATTGTCAGCTTAAAAAAAAAAAAGATAGAAGAGAGAAAATTGAAGTGAGAAATCAACTCATAACCTTTTTCTATGAATGCCACGCTCCTGTGAAAAGGACTGAACTTTCTTAATGCTTCATTTTTAACAGAAAGCATGACAAAAAGTTCCTATCAGTATTTAAACTGCTAAGATTTGTCAAACACAAATGGGAAAATAGTGTTTAAATAGCAGTCTCATTTTGTCCATAATGATTATGGGAGGGTTTTTCTGCAAAGAGGACTTGGCAATAATAGATCATCTTTGCACTGAGTGACAGGAATTCTTTACTGCGGCCAGTGATTTCAGGTAGAGCGCAAACGTATGCCCGTATCTGGTCAGAGCTGGCAAAGGCAAACTCCGTCTGTGGTGTAAATAACCAGCGTGAATGCCGCCAGCCTCTAAATCGCAGCGCTCGGTGTGCAGCTCCCACCTCCAGCTCCCACCCCGCGCTGCCCTGCCCTGCCCGGGGGCTTCCTATCTCCCAGCTCGGGGAGCAGGCAGCACCGTCTGCGCTCTCCTCCATCACCCGGGCACCGGTAAAGCCAGCTGCCCTGACCGCTGACCCGTGGTGGGACCATGCGCTTCGCCAAGCCCTGCAAGACCTGCTTTCTCAGCAGCGGCTCCTTGGCCTCCTGTCACCTGGTAATCTGTGACTCCGTGCATCAGGGGTGAAGGTACATGAGAGTGTTGTGGTTTCACACTTGTTGACCTGTGTTAGAAAATATTAGCTTGCTTGCCCTTGATTTTTTCCAACTGTATCTACTGGCATAATAATAATAATAATAATAATAATAATAATAATATTTTCCCCTGATTTTTTTTGAATAAAAAGGTACAGCAGACAAGCGGGTCAAAATAAGATGTCCAAATTGCCCCCAAGACAGTCACACAGGAAGAGTGGGAGCTGGTAGGTTACCTTAATCTGTGACAGCAAGAAAGAGTATGTCCAGCTATTGTTGTTGCGCACCCTGAAATGAAATATTGATTGATCCTGGCCAACAGCCAAACACCCACCCAGCCTCTTGCTCACTCCCCTCTCCTATGTGATTGAGAGAAAATAGAAGGAAGGCAAGAAGTCTCATGGATTGAGATAATGATATTTCACGGTTGCTTGGCAAGACAAATGCCATAAACCCAAATGCCTCCCCCTTCTCTTTCTTTCCCCAAACTTTTATTGCTAAGCACAATGTGATAGGCCATGGAATATCCCCTTCCTCAGCTGGGGACAGCTGTCCTGGCTGTGTCCCCTCCCAGCCTCTTGCCCACCCCCAGCCTACTTGCTGGGGATGGGGATGGCAATGGGAGAGAGAAAGTCTTGACACTTTGCAAGCACTGTCCAGCAATAGCCAAAACATTAGTGTTATCAACTGTGTTTTATCCACAAATGCAAAATACTATGAGGAAAGTTAACTCCATGCATCACATGCCTGGATATGCATGTTCTGAGGGGATGGTTTGTGTTTGACATGATGTTATCTGGACTGTCTCTTCCACAGGTGAACTGATGTTTTTAATTTACCATATGTGAACCCATCATATCTTTAGAGAAGTCAGGAGAACTACTGTGGATAGTCAGTATGCGATAAAACTTAGGTCCTCATATTAATACTATGCTACAATAACAAGTATACTTATTGTTCTACTTGAAGATATCCTGTGGGAATATGGCTTGCTGTACATGGAAGATTTGAATGCAATGTCTTACCCATTAAACAATTTTTCCTAGAGTCAATCAAACAATTTTTGATAGAACAATCTTCTCTGAATGTGTTTCAACAAAATTAGAATGTGTTAGAGGATGGGCAGATTTCAAATACATTAGAACTGCAAAACTGTTAAATAATTTACTTCAGCTGTTCCATCTTTTGAAACATTTAGTTCAAGATCTGTTATGCTAGTTTTTTAATTATTATGATATTCAATTATTATATTACATCAGATAACAACACATCAGCTGGTATCTAGTGTGATAATTTGCTCATACCTAGGCAGGTGTTTTCAAGGTTATCTTGATGTCTACTAATCAAATGTCTTGAAAACTTACTTTCACAAAAATGCATCGAGTTTTTAACTTTTCATCACAATTCAGAGCAAAGCATATCTAAATACATTGGACTGCCTGTTTTTCTGACTAGCAATTTATTACTGCGGAACATTCACAGTCAGTCAATAACATCATTTTCTACAGTTTTTTCTTTCTCGTACTTTGGAATTTGCCCTGGGTGCTACAGCATAAGTCAATTACAGTGCACAAATGTAACTCTCTTTGGTTTCCCTGGGAAACTGAAATGGCAGAAAAAAATGTCAGAGTTCAGGAAAAGAAAACCAATCTAGCACACTTCTGTTTCGCCTGTAGAGATTTTGTATTATCTTAACAGCAGTTATCACAGAATCACATTGTGCTTTTTACCAGCTTTGTCTGAAAACTGTACAAGCACAGATAAATCTGTTTCTAGTCAGGATGACATTAAATTGAAATGAAGGTAAAAACAAATTAATTTTTGTCTGTTATGGGTGCGTATGGTACCAAATGCAACAAGACATTACCAGATTTGTTTTTGTTGATGTCATTAGTAAACTGCAGAGATCTAAGGGTTTTTCTGCCAAATTCTATGTTAAAAACACAGGAAATTGGTACTTATTTGAGTGTTTGATGTGGAAAACCTGTCTGTGCCATCTCTGAACAGAGTGTGTCAAGGTCCTTGCTACCTCTGGGAATGATGGTGGGGAACAGACCACAAATCTACAACTTTAGTACAGAAAATAATGACATAAATGGCAAATGATTCATCTTGCCACGGTTGGCAGACATTCTTGTGCTGGAAAGAACTCAAGTCTTCCTGGAAAATGTACCAAGATAAGGCTATTTCTAGCTTTGCATCCTCTGTGAATCACTTAATATCTGTGCATTTCTTTTCTAGGGTCCACAAAACCAGTAAGATATTGACAAATTCGATGGCTGACAGATTGAAGGAATTCATAAAAGGGAATTCAGAATTAAAAAAGAAGCCTTGAGGGAAATGGTTTGTGAATATAAGTAAAATTATACTGTGTCTTAATGCTGACTAAGATGAAATATGAAATACAAATGTGTAAAATCCCACTAAGGTCATGGGACTCATAAAAAAAAACATCAGGAGGACACTTTCACCCCTTCCCCAAAGAAGAGACACAGACAGCCCCAGCTGCCCAGCAAGGCCAGCAGGGATCTGGATGTGCCTCTTCCCTCCCCTAGTACTGCATGCACTCAGCAGGCACAATTTTCAAAGTTATGACTCCTTTAGGTGACTTCTCTTCCTGTATGGTGTGGGGTTTTAAACTGCTGCTTTGGTCATACAGCAATGAGGCTGCATTCGTTCCATCATGCTTTTTAAAGCAGGTCTAGGCCTGGGCTAAAGAATGCAGAAGTAGTACCTTGGCAAGGTAGAATGGAATGAAATTTTTACAGGCAAAATACACACTGAATATAAGAAAACTGAACAGGGGCACTAAGCTGTGTACAGCCTCCCCTCAACAAGTGATTAAAGTAACAATTCTTGGCTCCTGTAACTTAGCTTCTTATAAAAGGCATATTTAAATGTTCTTCCTTGTGGTCCAGCTTTGAAAGCGCTCCTCTAATAAATTACAACACTTTTTTAAAATCTGATGAGTCCTACAGCCAAGAAATCTGACTATGACAAGGCAGCTGGTATGCTGGTGCATATTTCACTTCCCAAAGTCAATCACAATCTCCCTTTTATTTTTCTTGCTACTAAATATGTCTCCTGTGGTCCGTAGGACTTACAAACCATGTTTTGTGTTTGTACAACACTATGGCTGTGCAGCACTTACTTAAAAAATGGAAGACTCATCCATTATTCCAGATCCTAAAGTAATATAAAAAATAACTACCCAAACCAGATTAAGCGAAATGATAACAAATTTAGCTGAGGAGGAGTTCCGTTTCAACCAAAGGTCTAAAAGACTTTTAGGCCAACTTCTCTACTTCTAGTTTCAGGAGAGAATTTCTCACTCTTTTCACATCAGAAAGGAGGAGAATAAGTTACTCTGCACAGAACTCTTAGCTGTATTTAGGTTCTGTGGTTGGAAAAGATCCAGCAGATAATCCTGTCTCCATCCTGCTGCCTTGCAATATTCACAACTGTCCCTATTGAATCTAGCTAATGTAATTGTTGAAAGGAAGGAGTAAAACGAGCCTGAATGAATTATACATGCCTTTCCCCTCTGAGCTTATCTTCTCATTTCTAAACTCAATCCACTGCTCCACATGTCTAAGTGAGAATGAAGTTTATGGCAGCATCTCCACTGCTGACATTCTCATAAATACTGAGGTGCCCCAGCTGAGGTACGCTCACAAAGACAGACAGGCCATCTATGCAACAGTTTCATCAAAGGGCTAAAGATTTCTATATAGTATGTGTCCATCAGTTAACTCTTAACAGGAGTGAATATCAAAGTTAGGCCCTGCTGATAAGTGTAAGTATTTCCCATGGTTAGAGCAAAGTAGAATTAAAACAACATGTGCTCTGGGTCTGTTTCTTTTGACTGGAAAGGAAATGGGCTGAGATTTGCTTTTGTTGCCAGTCTGAAACAAGGTTTATGGTAGCCTTGTACAACAAAAACTTGGTGTTTCCAGATCTAAAAAAGCAATTAATGGATAATACAACTTTTTATTGATAACTACACCCCCCCCCCCCCCCCATCTATTAGGAAAAGCAAAATCAGACAGGTCTGCATTTTGTCCTGTAAACAAAGCAATGTAGGGACATCTTTATGAATAAATCTTTACCTCTGTTGCCAACATTTTTTGTGTGAACTTACTTGAGATGTAAATATTTAATGCTTCTTTTCTCTGCATTACTATTTATTTTTCTGTGTGGGAGTAAAGGCATCCTTCAATACTGTGGACGAGGTAAATAATGTATTACTTAGTCATGAAAAATGCCAGAGGAAAATAAATGAGAGGATATCTTACCTTTGGTCATCACAATGCCTGCAAGAGTTTTGTGGCGTGCATGCATAGAAGTGAAATTATCTGTCAGCTCCCGGAACTTCTGTGCAACCATTTGGTATACAGAGTCGGCAAAATCCTGAAAGACACAGTCAGAAAGAATTTTTTCACTTCTTTGATTGAGGAGCCTGGGCGTTTCTGCAGATTAGTCACCTGCTGTCAACTGCTGAGAGGTTCCTTTTAGAATTAGACACCACCTACCCAAGCAAAGATGAAAGGAGTATCTCTCTGTCAACTACCCACATCACCCTCAGAAAAGGCCAAATTAACTGAAATAAAGCTAGAGACCCGTATTGACTAGGATTAGTGGTAAAGGGAGAAGATTTCAAGGCTGACTTATTTTCAGCCTCCTAGACGTTGGTCCAGGATCAGTTCACAGGAAATTTGTTGGTCCTTTATGGATTTTATTGTAGTGAGCTGAAGAGGCGGACGTGTGTCCCACCAAACCACTTATTTCCATGAGCCCACTGAAAATTTCCATTAGCCCACTGAAGCCCGAGAGCTGAGGTCTGGGTTATAGGTAAGGACCATCTGTTTCTGCATTCAAGGTGAGTTTTTAATGACTCGCAGCTACTGAGGTAAAAAAATCAGCTCACGTTTAATGCTGTCAGAGGAGTACCATGGTCTGTCTTGCTTCCAGCTTGACAGCCATTGGGAGGAAGGGAAGGGGAACCTCTGTTTGCACACCCTACCGAAGGTGTTGCTCGCATGAGTTCATTGGTGTGCAGTAGTGCTGAGGGACTGGTCTGCCAGGTCTCCTCCTGAGCATGTCAGCTTTGTTGAAAGGTCAAATTTTCCCATGGACTGGGCTCTGGAGACTGTGTGGTCTGAACCCTCAGATCTGAGTGAGTCCAGTCACCAGGGAGAGCCTTGGGAAGCTGGTTACTGAAGCTGAGCAGGGTAAAAGGTCTAAAAAGTGAATTCTGCAGACTGCATATGGCTGAATGTGAACTGAAACCAGCTCTGGTGCTCCTGAGAACACCACTACTTGGACCAGTTCCCTGCTGCAGAGTTTAGTATCTTTTCATTTACTTAATCTCTGCACTTTGTTTGGCACAGAGCCTTTCAAGCATACATTAGAGATAAGTCAGAGGAATGCTGTTTGTGAGCATGAGTTGTTCTTAAAGTGCTTTGCAAGTTTGAACATAAAAAAGTAAGATCCAAAGGATTTTTTTTCCTGAGCCATATGATTTCTTGTGGGAAACCAAGCTGTACCTACAAATCCTTCCAGGAGCAGTTCCTGGGGGCTGGACCTTACTCTGGGATGCTGACAGAAAACCTCCTGGCATGCTGTGATCTGGTTAGCACCCAGTGCTCATGTCTTTATTAGCAAAAGTGGCTCGACCAAGCAACAATTCCAGTTTTTCTCTTGCTGTCGGGCTAAGCTACCTGGGGGAAGGTCCCGGTAAAACAGGCCCCCCTGCATTCACCTGGTTTCTTTAAGTGGGCTCATGGAATACATGGAGGAGATGCTGAGTCTGATACTCAGCCTCCCTCACCCTGAAAGATCCACAGCCATGCAGGAGTAAGGAAATGTATTTAAGAAGATCATAGCCATTCTTTTTCTCCCAAAACTGTTAATGGTAATGAAAACATGTTGGCAAAACCACAGTATTTTAAATTGGGAGAACATACAGCTATTTTTCAGAGGAAAGCAGATTCTAATTCACAAATATTATCAGTAATACTACTGCCACTGAGAGCCTCTACAGGCTGTATACCATATGTTTCTACAGTTTGTTGCAAAAGTCAGCTTAATTTTTAAACATTATTATAGCAAATATAAAAAAATCTAATTAAATAAAACATAACAACAATTAGGGAACCCCCTTTTCATAAAACCTGGAATATTTTTTCCATGTACAATGCTTGTAAGTGATTGCAATATGCTCAAATACATGGAGGATAGGCTTTCTCTGAAACAATAATTTTTCTTTGTTTTGCTAAATGCAGTTTTCCAAGGTATTGCTCTGGGAACAAATCATTTGCCCAAAAAGACAGTTTAATATAACATGAAATAAAATATGCTGGCTTGTTGCAAAAGAAGGAAAGAAGCACATAAACCCTTTCTGGAAGATGCATGCAGAATTCTACACTAGAATTAAACGAAAACTAAGAAAAATTATCAAGAACAGTTTGACAGTTTCTAAATGGAATTTCAATTTGACCGCATTTATAACTCTTCTAATCTAATTGTCCACAACCACCATGTGAGCAAGGTTTTGCTCATACAGTGCTTCTGAAGGATGAATTTTGGGTCAATTCTCATTTGTCAAGCATCAAGGCACCCTTGTGATATAAATGCAATTATAGTTGCTTTACAGATGAATGAGTGAAGGCACTAAAAGGGTGAGGGACTGGTCCAGGGGAATAGCATGGAGCTGGGCACAGCCAGGTGTTCTGATTTCCTGATGCTCTGGTTAAGTGCTCAGCGCTGGAACACTGCCTGTCTTTCATAATATGAAAGTTTGTTTCTAAACTTGTTTTCCCTACTGAAGAGTGACTTCATCCATAACGGAAAACTAAGAAGTATTTGCAGGACTGATATAACTGGGCCCCATATGGTGGACTGAAAATCTGATCAGTTTTATTTAGACTAGAAAGAAAGCAAAAAAAAAAAAAAAAAAAAAGAGTATCTCAATAAAACTATCTACACCATCATTTAAAAAAGGAATCAAATCATAAATTTCATCTCCTGCAGTACTGAAGTCCAATCCATGCCTGCATTTCTAGCGTACCCTCCAAATCTGCATCCCAGGGCATTTTGCGCTCATTAAGAGTTAATTAGCTTAGAGGCACATACAATTCCTAAAAGAATCATTTAAAAAATGCTAAATAGAACAAATAACTTCTAACTTTGGATTTAGAAATCCCCACAGTCAGAGCTTTCTTTACTTCATTTGGCAGTAGGTTCCAAAGCCAGAGAGCAAAGAGACTCACTAAAGGCAAAATAACGACATGACTTCAGATAACATTTAGGGACGATAAGGAATTCAGCATTTGCTGATCTCAAGGAGTGACCTGGGACATTAAAGAACAGCAAATCCATTAAATGTGAAGCCTCTTAGCTAAAATAAGTCAGGCGAGTATTTTTGGTCTTGAATCCATTGCCTGAAAGGATGCCATTGAAATTAATAGAAGCAGAGGAGTGGCATACATGAATACGTGTAGGATGCAGGAAAAACAGCCAGAAACATAGGGTCTAAGCTGAGAGGTCATTTACAGGCTGTGATATTGCCCAAACTTTCCAAATGGATATTCCAAAGTACAATGGAAAGCAGGAAAGGGAGCAGTCTATTTTTGCAGATGGTGAAAAATAAGAAGTCAATATATGCACAGCTCAGCCCTGTAATGAATTTGATACCCTGAGGATTTGCGTGTAATGCAGCATAATTGCAGGGCCTGGAATAATCTGTCCCTGAAAGCTGGCTCAGTGGCAGAGCTGGGTATAGGGTTAGTTCCCTCACCTATACCCATAAGTTACAAGAGGTGCAGAGTGTTGCCTTCCTCTCTAACATACACCAGAGCAGCTATTTGGCCTTATTCATTCATGTGCGCTGAAATCACTGACAGCGTTTCTGCCTATATTGAGTCTTTAGACTGGATTTCAATGTTTTTACAGAGACAAAACTGGTTACAGATATATCTAATGCATACCGGACTGATACAGTGGAGATAAGAGTTGGTACATTTATCCCTGCTCTATTTAGAACCATAAATTTCATTCAAGAGATTTTCTTGCTTTACTATTAAACCATAATCCTAGGATACTAAAAGATACATATCCAGATGATCATTCCTGATGGGATATAAACCAGAAAAATTCTACTACTGATGGCCATTGTGAGCCTGGTTGAACTTTTGGGATACAGGCTAGACTGTGTTATCTGCCATCAGAAATAACTTAAAAACCATACACAAAAGAAAGCATTCTTTTGTTATTCTCTATTATCAAAACAATTAATCTCAGAGAAAAGTTGTGTTTGGTGATATCACAGTTCCTATTGCCAGACATGAGTGAAAATAATCTCCATCTGGAGTAAATACAACAGCCAAATACATCTTGGCAGCTTCTGAACGAATATCAGGTTGGTAGTAGAAAAAGGGAAAATTTCAGAAGATGGGGGAAAAAGAAGAGTAGAAACTTTCTTTGTGAAAGAAAAATTCAGTGCAATTAATACAGGTGCATGGAATTGCACTGATCATGTAATGGCAGAGAAATGGCAGCTTGGGGCAGGGGGACAGGGCAGGAGAAAATAAAAAGATACAGACAGTCAGAACTCTGAAAATTTTTACCGAGACACACAGGAGAATAAGTGCTCAAATACCGCTTGAGTGCTGGACCTAGGGCTGGCTTATGTTTGGGTCTTAAATCTCCTTGGAAAACGGGTGTGATGCAAAATGCCACTGAAGCCAGTGGAAGTATGCCTGACTGAAAGATGCTCCAGTTAAGGCTCAACCGGCAAGGATGGGAGTTCGAACATGCCTGTGCCCTGGCCAGGCAGGGTGAGCTCGACCATATCAGCTTTGCCTGCATATTGGAAGGAAAAAACATGACTCTGGGGAAGAACTGGTCTTCCAGGTGCTGAGTTTCTTTCAAATCCCCTGCTTTTGTTCACCTGCTATCAAAATCTTAGCTTTCACAGGTCTCACTTAGGTGTTTCTGTAGAAACAATATTTGTCTCACAGGCAATTTCTTTGAGATCAAAACTTTGCTCAGTCTTACTAATACAGTGAGTGGTATGAGTAAGGCAAACAAGACTGTTAGACCCACACCAAGGGTCAAATCTCAGTTCCACTCAAACCATGCACATTGCCTAATGCTTACTGTCACTGGTAGAAGCAACAGTTACTTGTTCAGCTGCCTGGCAGAAGAAAGAAAACAGATAACACTAAACTTTTCGCTGTGAAAAAAGACTGAGATCCTGCAGTACTCAATAAGCTATATTTTAACACATACAAGGAGGCTGGAAGAATGAAAAATAGATGTTATTACTGCTAAAACTGCACTGTGTTGTCTGAAGTATTCATCTGTCCTTGATTACTATATCAAATTACTTGTGTTCTTCACAAAGGAAAATCAAAATTTAGATCATACCACTACATAACCAAAAACTTTTAGTCATTTCTTAGGACTAATATTTCAAATGGTATAAATAATTAAAATGTGTTCAAGTTTGCAATGGGAGTCTTCAGGGTAAAACTGACATTCAACAGGAGTAGTAAGGATATTAAAATCAATAGATTATAAAGAAGAAAGCCTTTAGTAAACATTTTCTATTGAAATCCTGTCTTAGGGTTTATAGGGTTGAAATACCAAAAAGGTTAGATTTGCATATGGATAAGAAGAAATATTCTCCTATACAGATATCACCAAGGGCGCTGTTTCTCCTGTCTACCAAGTACTTTATTTTCCAGAAAATTACTGACATTTGGGGGGTAAATGTTGAACACTATGAAAGGGGACAGGGTTGAATTAAGTTCACAACTTCCTTCACAGATAAAAGGAGATGGACACCTCATTCTTTTTACTGGCTGAGGGGGAAACAGGCACTTGTTGACAGTGGGAGTTTGTATTTTTTCCTGTGGGGAAATCTCACTGTCTAGATGGGAGGGGAGGAAAATACAGCACAAAGAATATCAATCCTGAAGCGCTGCTCCTGGTCAGGGTGTGTAGCAAATTGCTACGCAACACACTTTTTCCCAGGCTTGTAAATAAGTTTGCTGTAGCTAGTTGGAGATTCATCGCTCAGTGATTGTACCCTCGAGCCAATGAATTAGTCAGGCTCTTCCCAGGTACTACATCATCTTCAAGATGCAGCCTGGAGAAGAGAAACAGCCGAGGGTCGTGGGCTGCCCTTCACCATCAGTCTTCTACCACCAATTTAACACCAGGAGCTCCCCCGGCGTGGTGGAAAGGGCTGAACGAGGACCTAGAGGAACGGACCGGCCGGGGTGACCTGTGCACGGGAGGAGGGCAGCGGGTCACAAGCAGCGGGTTGCAGGCTGGGTTCATTCCTTGCCCTGCTTCCTGGGACCCTCAGTGCAAACCACTGGCTTTGCCATGAGTCCCACTTCTCCGGAGGTAAAAGGGGACGATTTTTACCCACCTCGCAAGGGAACTGTGAGGCAAATGGCAGTGATGGTAGTGAGAGTCTCCAAGCAGGGTCATGCAAGGACTTCTGCAGCCAGACTGGAGGCTGCAGTCCACAGCCCCTCATAACTCAGCCTTCCTTCAACGTGCACAGGCATTTACAGAGTATTACTCAAAGAACAAGGCACTGCCAGGGAATTCATTGTGGTTCTTTCCTTGAGACGTGCAGTAATTATTTCTCTCTGATCATAACTCCTACAGTATTGATCATTATGTCTGGTTTTGGCTTATCCCTCAGGGCCGGCGTATATGGGCTTTGTTTTATCTTAGATGGACGTGGTTTTATTTTGTCTGGCTATATGTTTTCATTTCAGCTGACCGTGTTCGTATATCCTGTGTACATCCTGATTCAGAGAGGTCTTCTCATTCCTGCTTCTCAGAGGGGATTGGGCATGTGCTGCACAGGCAGCAGCTTGGTGCACATTCCCACATTGAGCTTCTAATGAAAACTCCAATAACACACTTCTGGCACTGAATATCCTCACGGTTTTTTAATCAAGATTGATGGGGAAGATCAACCGCTCCTATTGATTCAGTCAAAAGAATCAGTTTCACCAACCCCCCAATCTGTTCATAGTCCTATTACAAATGTTTTAGCTACATATGGTGCTGAGCTACCACAATGAATTCCTTATTTCTGTAATCATCTAATGTCCCAAATTTGCTCTGCATTCATGAAGGCTCCTCAGTGTCTCGGCTGACCTCAGCTGACGTGGCCAACTCACCCAGACTGTGCAGTGGGCTCCTGGGCTCAGAGCGATTATTTGCTGGCTATTTCCCTCTCCTCCCCTCACACTGGCTGGAGGCTGATTGCTCTGCTAATTTCCCAGGTCCCACAAAACATATTTGCCTCCACACCATTGCTTATATCATTAGTGATCATTTACTAAATATCAGCACTGTGCTGGGTGCTGTATGAGGCAGACTTTGAGGATAGTCCCTGTGTGGCAGACAGAAGAATGACAAAATACCCCAAAAGACCCCAGAATGGGAGTCAGAATAGAAAATTCCTTCTCCCACCCATTTGTTTTTTGGGTTTCCCAGTAAACCTAAGGCTTTATGAAAATGATAGCCACCACCCGTGCTGGGGTTGGGAGGATACAGCATGCACGGAGGAATTAAGATGAGACAAAGGTGGAATGGGAGGGTTAGTTAAGGTCCATCCTTTGTGAATCTCAGCACCCTTATGCCTGGGAGATTTCCCAGTGGCTTCTTTAGGTTTTAAATTTGACCTTGTTCTAATGAATGCGAGGCTGGCTAAAAACCATTTTATCAGATTTTGATGAATTGTTCATATATCCAGCATATTCTCCAGCAATGATTAAAGGCTGCAGTAGGCTTCTCATTTGTGATGTTTCTTGAGTGGCTAAATGCAAGCTGAAAGTCCTTCACTGCATCTGAAACTTTTTTACTAGGTGTCGTGGTTTAACCCTAGCTGGCAGCTAAGCCCTACGCAGCTCCTCACTCACTCCCCACTGGTGGGATGGGGGAGAGAATCAAAAGACTAAAAGTGAGAGAACTCGTGGGTTGAGATAAAGACAGTTTAATAGGTAAAGCAAAAGCTGCACACACAAGCAAAGCAAAACCAGGAATTCATTCACCGCTTCCCATGGGCAGGCAGGTGTTCAGCCATCTCCAGGACAGCAGGGCTCCATCACGCCTAATGGGGACTTGGGAAGACAAATGTCATCACTACAAACATCCCCCCTTCCTTCTTCTTCCCCCAGCTTTCTATGCTGAGCATGACATCGTATGGTCTGGGATATCCCTTTGGTCAGTGGGGTCAGCTGTCCCGGCTGTGTCCCCTCCCAACTCCTTGTGCCCCCCCAGCCTCCTCGCTGGTGGGGTGGGGTGAGGAGCAGAAAAGGCCTTGGCTCTGTGTGAGCACCGCTCAGCAGTAACGAAAACATCCCTGTGTTATCAGCACTGTTTTCAGCACAGATCCAAAGCATAGCACCCTACGAGCTGCTATGAAGAAAATTAACTCTATCCCAGCCAAAACCAGCACACTAGGGAACACAAAAGTCCGCTAGTAAACTTTGTTTTAAATCTCTTCAGTGATACTTTCAGACATGACTGGCAAAGAGGTGCTGTGCCAATGTTCGTAGAAGTTTTTCTTGAAATATTGAACTTTTTCACATGAATAACAGGTTTGAAATGGGGGGACACCAAATGTTATTGGGGCATTTGGGGAAGGAGGGACAAATTTAGAAACTGCTAGCTATGATGTGAGTTCTGCTATAATGAAAAAGCTTCTGAATTTGTGCGTAAGTGCTACTATGTGATCCTGTAACTGAGATTAATCCATGTTAAATAACTCAAAAGAAATTTGTAGCAACAGTAGGAAGTACAAAGATCAAATAGGAATTTATTCTAGAGGCTCAGTGAAAAAAATTGGTCTGTTTTCACAATATATCCCTTGACTACAGGGAATCAATCAAACTTAATATAATGTATCTTTTTATTTGTTTCAGAAACCCCTGGAGTGACTGAAAGAAAATAGAACACATAAAATAAGCATACTCTTGAAAAAGGAAACGCTGTCAAATCCAAATGCCCCAGCTCCTCTGAAAAGTACGATTTTCTATTTAGTAGGAAAACATTTTGTATGTAGGTTTAATTAGAATCTTTAAATTCACATTAGTGTGTTAATGTTAGGATGCTAACAGATGAGCCCCTCTATTTGAGGTTGATTCATTGCTGTCTGCATTCATCTTGCTCTAAAAAGATGCTACCAATAAGTACCATTTCAATGAATTTAGAGGAAACAAGCTTTTCCACCAACAATAACAGTTGTTCCCTAAAGGAGGCCATGCTAAGTTTCCAGCTTTGCTTCTTCTGAATGCAGCTCTGCATTTATTGCTCTGGTAATGAAGAATGTCCATACCAATTTTGCAGAATCATTCTTGAAGTCAATACTGCACCTGCTAACAAATGCCAGAAAGGAGGGGTTGGTTGTTTGCCTTTTTTCTTTTCTTTTACTGATCCTTAACCCAAAAGCCTTCTTCCTACAGAAGCACACATAAGGTTGGCTGCAAGTGCTGAATAATTCAAAACAATGAAGTAGTGTTCGCTTTGCAGCCTTGTGCCTGCTTTAGGACAAGCCTCAGGTGTCAAGCTGTTGTACACTACAGATATTAAATTAGCACGAATGGGTTTTCTTTAACTAGATAAAAGCTCTATAAAGCCACCAGTGCCTAGGAATGGCTAACTCTGTAAAAAGGCTTTTATGCTCTCTATAAAAAACTAGATTTTAGTTTCATATTAGGAGCCATCTCTCTTTAATAAAATCAATGCTTTATCTGAGACATGTCCTTTCAGTTTTCTGTTTCCTCGCTTTATCTTTCTTAGGTGCATTAAAACGAATATCCTTTGGAAACTAATGGTGGCAAACCCCTCGTCACATACAATACTCTTGGCTGTTCAAGGTCCACTCTCTTCCCAAAGCCTAACCAGTTAGCAGCTCTTGGGTAAATGTTCAAAGCAGGGAGAGAACAGTGCTTGCTCAAATCCCTTGAGCATCACTTTGAAAATCTACGCCTGTGTGTTTATGGTTCTCATTAAGGGGCTGCGCTATTAAGAGCCTTCCCCATCACACATACGCTTTGTTAGATAAGGCAGGGTGCAGGCAGTGTCCAAAACAAATTTAATCTATTCTGAACTGCTGATCCCAGCAAGGCACTGCACAATTCAACTTTCTGAATCACTGCAGAGCAAGGCATACAATACACTGTGCGGCAATTACTATACAGACATTGGAATTTTTCCTTTCTTGTTGTTAAAGATCTTTCTGTCATTTGCTGTAATGATTCTCGAAATCCAGCTTTAACCTTGCTAACAACCTTTCCCTTGGCTGGGAGGAGTGGTAAGGCAATCTACATTTCATGTTACCTCACACTTCTTGGGGCTTTTCCTCAAATGTGCAATTAGCAGGGACAGTTCTCATCATCTATGGTGGCTTTGTGCCAGGACAGGCAGAACCGCCATTTCAACTGAATCCCGACTGCCACTCTGGCACCCAACAGAACCTTTTGGGGCTACAATCAGTCCCCCTGGGACTTACTGTCCCTTACTGGACAAACACAAGTAATTAACATAACATTGCTGAAATTAAGAAAGAGCTTTACTGTTTTATGTCTGCTGAGAACCTGCATCTGAACATAAAAATTCAGCATTAGTTTTAGCCCATGCTCTAAAAACCATATATCAGTTCCCATCACCGTCCCCCCCATCTCCAGTCAAGAAACTCCTAACCAAGTGTCCACACCTAGAACCTGAGGATGGTCTTTTCAAACCCTGTGATAAAACCGGTTGCCTCAGCAGACCTGTCTTTGAGCAAGAGCCCAGGGAAGGACAGAACATGAGGCCAGAAGACTGTGGAGTGGCACAGCATGGGCTGTCCTCCACGGGATGACCTTCCCTTGGGACCATACACGTGACAGGGATGGAAAGGATCTGCCTGCAGATAAGTGCAATGTTACAGCTTTTACTTACAGCTCAGATTTCTTAAGGCAAATAAAATCTTTAGGAAAACTTCCTCACCATGGGAAATTTGCTTTAAGTGATTTATTTCACTGTGGGTGATAAAAGAAGAGCTTCTTGCGAAGAAAATACAAAGAATAAATGGATAAACCCAGTAATTAAATTAAAAACTATTATTTCTATTTATTTAAGGACTGACTTACACAAAAATCTCAAAGCAGTTCACCTACAAATTGACCAAACCCTATAAAATTCATGTCAGGTAGGTAAATATATTTATTCCTATAAAATTGATGATTAAATTGAGAGACAACCAGCTTTAATATTTTGCCTAGGTAAGTCAGTGTAAAAGACAAGGAATAGAATGTCAGTTCCTCCTTTACAGCAAAATAAAAAGACATAACACAAATATGAATAAATTTCTTTTATCAGCACACCATACTTCTGGAAGGATACCTCAAAAGATCTCTAAGGTGTCTGGCATTACACATCTGGGCTCCTGTGTACAGCCATGGGGTAAGAAAGAATCTGCCAAAATTCAGACAGCATTTCCAGAGAGAAAAGAGGAATAACCAGCTTCATACCCAGCTCTCGGAATATGTAAAACTATGTCACCAATCTGTGTTTTTAAGGTAATTGCTAGATGTTAGCTCACTTCCTAAGATGCACATAACCTAAAGGGCACTCCAATAAATTACTTTGAGCATGTTTCTCTCTCCTGCTCTGCTCACAGGGCTCCTCAGCAAGGAGGAGCTGGCACACAAGCCTTGCTCTACCCTTTTCAGTCTACAAAACTGTCCCGCCAAAACCTGGGCGGGGGGGGGTGTGGCACACAAGGGCTACACAAAGTTCTTGGACTCAAGAGCTGACTAATGTGGATAGCAAGGTAAAACATGCTGCTTGGAGCCCCTGAAAATGATAAAAGCAAAAAGTGAAGGATTTCAGGGCTGTCTGCCATTGCACCTTTGTCTTCTTTTCTTTCTCCAACCCTTCTCCTCCTGTGATTATGTTTAACCATTTTCCCCACCTCTTCTGTTGAGTGAATCTGTGCTTAGCCTCGCAGAAGTATTGTCTAGGTGGTCTGGAAACCCAGACAAACTATATTATACAAATCAAAGTCTGTCCAGTTTCTGATAACACCAAAACTAATTTATTTTTTGTTTATACTCCACTACCTTTGACAAAGCTTCCTCTAGAGATTTATATCTCCATCCTTACTGCCTTCCAACTGTTTGTCAATTTTTTTGCAACTGACAAAAGAAAAAAAATATCTGACATCAACCTTGGAAGAGGTACTGAGCGCAGAAGTTTTTTTTCAGACGTGATAAAATCTTGCCTAAAACCATGTCCAACCTTTTCAGTAGAAAGTCCAGATGGCTTTGCAGCCTGTACAACAGACTTTATTCACTGATGCTTCTCTAAGTGTCAGCAGGGTGTTGTCTTCCAGAACTAGTAAATGCACAATGAAAGGCAGCTCGGAGGGGAGAAATAAACACAAACAAAAAACCCCCTCACTTAAATCCCCCAGCCTCCCCCCAAAATAAAATTAATCTGCGAATTTCTACATGCATCTGACTGAAAATTCCCCCCAGGTAGAGAAAGGCTTTGCAAACAACTGGAGGTGTAACGGATGGGGTAGCTGTTCAGGCGGCTCCAGGGTGAACAGTGATTTACGCACTCACTGCTGACTCTAGGTCGCCCTTGCCTGCATTGCAAATATTTCAACTACAGGATCAGGACCCTTGCTGAGTCTGTGTGTAGGCTTCAAATTGCAGCATCTCATAGTGTTGTTTTCACTATGGTCAAATTAGCACCAAGAAGGATTTATGAGTCTGGCAGGCAGGGAGGGGGAGGCTCAGGGATTTGGGTTGAGTTTTTGCCCCTGTGCCTGGATCCCCTGCAGCCTGATGCCAGGCATGCCGTCAGCCCCTGCCTCAGTTTCCAATCTGTAAAATGGGAACGTGTGTGACTTCTTTGATATTGGTGAGGGTCAAAGTACTTTTTTACGTCAATTTATGGCCAAGCTTACCACGGGATTGGCACTGTCCTGCCCATCCCTCCACTCTGCATAGCACCTAGCTTTAGACCTAGGCAATATGGGAGGACGAGCAATAAAGCAGCTCTGCTACAGCCAGCTCTGGCCCTGCGGCTGTGCCGAGCTCTGATAGCAGCTGGATCCTGCACTCAGCAACATGAGCATGGAGGGAGAATGCCTGGTGCAAACCAGGAGAAAAACTGCCCGCTCTTGATATCACTTCTGAGTCCTCCGAGGGAATCAGGAAGAGTAAAAAGCTCCAACCAATATGAAGCTCATGCAGCTATTGTCATTTTAACCACCATCCGTGTGATACTGGTGGCAGTGGTTAATACTGCAGCCACCTCGTTAGTATTCCCTATACTGTTATAATTGTGTAGCCTTGCGGTTGGCAGCGCTCTTGCTCCATGTCTGTGAAGAGTTTATCCCAACGTGGCATGCTCCAGGACCAGAGAGCCTCAGTACAACTGCAAGGCAAATAATAAGTGATAGCAAGTGGGGAAATTCTCAGAAGAGAGGGGAAAAAAAAAAGAAAAGGAAAAAAAAAAGAGAAACCTGCTGCACACAAAGCCCTTCCAGCATGTGTCCGATTTTGTTTCTTGTTGACACACTACTCTCGTTTTGAGCTGACAGCTGTGGTCCAGCCTTTGTCAGGTAATTAATCTGGGTAGTTCATTTTCACAGGTGAGTAGCAGGTTGGCACAGTCTCCTCTAGCAGTGGTTTGTGGGTTTGCTTTTTTTTTCATTTTCAGAGCAGCATGGGTATGAAAGCGTGCGTGTGTGTGTGTGAACATGGGCACACAACACGCTCTCGGACCTGGCCAGCCATTTGTTCCTTCCTCACTGCAGAGTTCCACACTGCAGGTATAACTCCTATGCTTTGCAGGGTGAATGGAAGGAAACCTCAGACAGGAATTTAAAAGCATCAGACTTGCTCTCATTGATTACAACTGACAAAACATTAAAACCCCCGAGTTCCCTTGCCAAGGTTGAGCACTGCTGGTCTGACTCACACAACAACTTCTGTGTCTGTTTAGAAATGAAACTGATTTAAAAAAAAGAAAAAGAGATGGGAAGAGAGAGAAAGAAAAGCCATCATATCTCTTGGCAGGGAAATGGGGGGTGATCTACTGCATTTTAACATTTGGTTAGTTGTGAAGTAATGCAGTAATAATAATAATATTTTGCACATACAGCGGTGACAGCTAAAATGAGCACATTTTCTTTTTCGCGATGCAGACAGTGCTCTGCAAGGTCATCGAGCTGGGAAACGTGATTCTATGGTTCTTGTGTCAAAGTGCCAAAATATCCTTTCACTGAAGCTGTACGCCTTCAAGCCATCCCTGAGCTCCACAGAGCCACTTTCTTCTGTTTGATGGTTTCTTGCCACTTCCACATTGTGCCCCAAGATACCTATCTTGACAAATGGCTGGGTAATACATGGCTGGGCAACACAACTGTACCTCAGCATCTCTGTCCTCCACAGCCAACATAGGCTTTCTTCATTTCTTCTTCCTTATGTTCCTTCTTCCTTACATTTCTCCTTCCTTTTTCTTATAATCCAGTATGTTCTTAAAACCTAATCTGCATACCCACCCCTCTGTTTCCATGGGCAATCAAGAGATGGTTCAATTCAGATTGTGCTGTGAAAGGACACAATGTTATGTCATACACTTTTGTCTCCTTGATTAGTAATACTGAAATGTACTGTGAGCCAAACAGCATGGCGAGCTGTAACACCTCTCTGTCGAGGATAACAAGCTTTAGTCCCTAGGGGCAGGGTGCCCTGATGGAAAGCAGTGCAGTGATCCCTAGGCAGTTGGCTACGCCGGGAGGGGCTGTGTTAGGAGAGGTGGATTAGGAAACTGAGCACTCTTCATCTTTTCTTGAATGTTTGGGGCTGTTATTTCTGGGGGAACATTTCAGTAGCTACCCTCACTTTCAGTCATCAGCCCATGAAGTCGTACAGGACCCCTGAGTGATGGCTATATTCTGGCCATCTCTTCCCATAAGAGACTATTTCTGTTCCCTGACCATATGGGGAGCTCAGATCTACTGGCTCTCAGCAGCAGATTAAATCGGTTGTCTATCCCTTCAATTTCAGTGCTGTAGTAATAGTAAATAGGTACCAGTAGTAAGTGATCAGAATAAAGTGATTTCCTTACACCAGAAAATGGAATGAAATCCCCTCTCCTAAATCCCATTTAGCTCTGCATTCATTACATTGCCAGCTTTTGTAGTGAAATGTTCGGATCCTATTGAAATGTCCTAGATATTAATTTTCACTGCCAATAACAAGAGTCCTGTGCACTTAACGTTGTCCTTGGAACACAGTAAAAATATGTTTCAGCAGCTAATGAAATTATCACAGACCCTGTGACCTGGAAAATAAACAGAATAAGAAAGTCTTACCCTTGCTGGCTAAAATGATGTGGTACAGCTGTATTTTGTCACGTACTTTATATATCTATATATGCATATGTCATGCCAAATTGTAGATTGCCATTTTATATATATTAAGGTGGTTAAGGAGGCTTTTTTTAGCTGACATTTCCAACACATCTCAACAACTGTTTTGCTAGGATTTATGCCATGTATCACGTATTTTATGGTTTCTTTAGCACATACAGGGTTTAACTGTTGGAAGACTGACACTCACTGGCTTCTAACAGGGATGTAGTAGTGTTACCCTTTTCTTCTCTATCCAAACTTTAACATCTCAGGCTTTACTACTTTTATTTTGTCCTTAATATTTTTGTGCAGATAGATCTAAAAAAACCCACAGAACAAACTCTTATTAAAGACGTACAAAGATGTCTTTCAAGGCAAGGATGATGGGAAATCTCTCAGGCCACAAAACTGGGAGACACTTGAGGGAACTTATTGTCATTGCAAAATGCATTGTCATACACAGAAAAGGACAAAACCTGGGCTTCCCTTGGGTTTTTAAGTATCAAACCTGCATAGGTAGATCGTTGGAGGTCTTTGAAGAGCTCAGCCTCATTGCAAGCCCAAACTAGATGTAAGGTTGTTCTTTTATTGTATGTGATGCCAAGGACGCGAGGCTCTAATGCTTTCTGGTACAGACATGACAAACCTGGTCAGAAGTTGTAACCATTTTGTTGAAGCAGCTACTGAATCCCTGTGCCTCAGTTTTTCCATCTGCATTTATCTGCCTGCAGTAGCCCAGAGATCACCCTTATGGCCTCAGCAGGTAAATCTCTTTGGTGAAGTGAAGCATTGTCAGCAACACAGGAGACCTCATCCGCATCAGAGACAAAATGAACCCTTATCTCCTTTGCAGGTGAAATTCAGCTATAAAACCAGTCATTCAACATGTTCAACACCAATGGGAGATGACACTGCAAAACCACCTTTCCATCTGTGTCCCCCTGTATTCAAAAAAAATGGGCTAAGGTGCTAATTTTGCCTTCTCGATCACCCTGCCGGGAAGGTGGAGGGTTGTGTGGGCTGTCACACCTTGCAGGAGGGAGGACAACCACTTTCCACCACATGGCTCCAGCAGTGGCTGCTTACTTTGTGTACTGGCTGGTGGCAAATCGACAGCCACAAGCTCTCTGGGGAGGTACACAGCTGTCCCACCAGAAGGATACAGCAGACATCGACTTGCACATCACTGGTCAGAGGCAGCCCCTGGGAAACAGTGTTTGGGCATGAGCCTTCCTTCACAGCCAGCAACAACAGTGCCATTAAGGACTACGTGTTTTAAGGAGAAAATGGCCTACTTGGGCTTAGGCAGCCCTACAAGGGCTGATTCTGGTTCTGGCTCAGTACCTGGCAAGAGTGAAATGCTTTTGCAGCTTGCACCAGCTTCACAGGTATTCTACAGAATGCAGAATAATGGAGAAGGAGCACCCTTAGCTGGTGGTCTTGTTCTTCACCAGGAAGGTTGAGGATCCAGGAGCATTCATACCACAAACTTATCTAAAAATCCCTTAAGAGATTAGCAAAGTCCCTTAAATGGAGCACAACACAATCTTCTTTGAGAATTTTAGTTTACAAAACCTCAAATGTAAAAACCAGCTCAAAAGGCAAGGACCAGCACAAAATGAAGAAGTGTCTTGGTTTCAGCTGGGATAGAGTTAATTTTCTTTCTAGTAGCTGGTATAGTGTTATGTTTTGGGTTCAGTATGAGAAGAATGTTGATAACACACTGATGTTTTCAGTTGTTGCTGAGTAGTGTTTATACTAAGTCAAGGATTTTTCAGCTTCTCGTGCCCAGCCAGCAAGAAGGCTGGAGGGGCACAAGAAGTTGGGAGGGGACACAGCCCGGACAGCTGACCCAAACTGGCCAAAGGGCTATTCCATACTACGTGATGTCATGACCAGTATATAAACTGGGGAGAGTGGGCCTTGGGGGTGCGGATCGCTCGGGAACTAACTGGGCATTGGTCGGTGAGTGGTAAGCAACGGCATTGTGCATCACTTGTTTGTATATTCCAATCCTTTTATTATTATTGTTATTATTATTATCATTATTAGTTTCTCCCTTTCTGTTCTATTAAACTGTTATCTCAACCCATGAATTCTACTGTTTTTTCCCCGATTCTCTCCCTCATCCCACTGGATGGGGGGGAAGTGAGTGAGCAGCTGCATGGTGCTTAGTTACCGCCTGGGGTTAAACCACGACAAGAAGAAAGAAGTAATTATTAATGACTGGCACATGTTTGTGCCAGTTTTGGCAAAGGAACCACAGCTGCTGAGGTCCTCAACTAGTAAGAATAGGGTGAGCTACATTCATTTCCAGGTGGTGAGTCCAGTTGGATATGGCTGAGACTGCAATCCAACATACTTTCTTTTTAGTGGTAAAGCACTTCAACAACCAACTTCTAAATCCACCATCACTGATCATTTTAGAAAAGTTTTTGCTTTTTCTCTCCCCCCACAAAGCCTCCCTGCCAGACTCTAGTTGTGTTACATATGGAAAGAATTCAGAATCTGAGCTAAACATTGGACAAATCCATAGAAACATTTACCTTTGCTTAAGCAGGCTTTGGTTTGGACTTCCTGTGTCTTTAAAAGTGGAACATTTCTGCTATTTCATGAGTTCAACTTTTTATGCAAAGCTTTTAAAAAAATTTGCTTGTGCATTGAATTTCAGTCTACATCTGTAGAAATTTGGAATAGCTAATGGCTATCAGTGATGCCTACCAACACATTTTTTCGTATCAACTGGCATTGATGTATACCCGTAGCATGTCTTTTGCTAACTAGTACTATTTCTAAAAATCTCAATGACTAAAAATCAGTCACTCAGAACTTACTGCAGGGGATTGCAAATAGCAGCTCTCAATTATGGAATGCAGACAGACTATAAACCACCGTATGAAACAAGGGATGGGATATTGAAACAGACTCACTCAATAGGAAGAAATCTTTACAAATGTTTCTTGCAAAAAAGCAAGAGAGGATGACAGCCAGTAGTCCTTGTCCCTTGCCTTTCCTTCCAGATTTCTCCATTCTTTCTCATGCACTACTTGCTTGTTTACCATTTTTTTCCCCTTCGGCTTTTCACTGTTTCTTCTGAATAAATCTCAGATGCTCTTTACAAAGGTTTATCTCACTATTACATGTTAACTCCTTTCCTTTGTACCCTTCAGATGTGCTTTTTTTTTTTTTGTCTTTTTTCTCCTGCTACCATTTCTAGTCCACTTGGAGAAGAGGGGGATCTTGAGCATTACAGATATGTGGCATAAGAGCATGAAAAGGGAAGATCTATGATGCTGGATCTGGGCGGTACAACGTAGTGTTGGGCAGAGACACGACCTGCCACACATTGACCCAAGGATGTTACTCAGTGCATATGCTGGAAAATGTGATCATCCCTGCCATCAGCCAGGAGACATTCTGCAAACAGATAAATGTTGTGGGTTAGTAGGAGGACTATCTGCTAGCGAGATGAATGCAAGTCCTCGCTTTGGATCAGGTACTGGATGAGGAGGGACCGCAGGTAACAGGAATTCAGCTGATTTCCTTCAGTGACTTTTCAGCTTTACCCCGATTTCAGAGCCTGCCCAGAGCTCCTCGCCAGCACCCATGGGTGGAATAAGAGAGCAGAAAATAGATCAGCAGCAGTGAAGTTGCTGGCTCTTTTCTCTTTTTGTGCTAGAGAATGCTAGCTAGATACTAGGAAATCCTGCTGTGTATTTTACAGAAATTACAAAATTTCAGCACTCTGACCTAAAACCTCCCTATCGCGCTTTTTGTGGGACATAAGGAAAAACTTCCAGCCATATCTGCAGATTAATAAGAATTAAAAGTCATGAAGTCCAAGGTAAGTAATGGGTACACGGGGTAGCAGGATAGAGGCAAAGGCTTTTGTTGGTGAGTAATGCTACAACACCCCCAAGCATCTAGGACTGCATGACTTTACTGATTTTATTGTAAATGCTTTTAGCTTACAAAGGCCCTCCTTTTGCCTTGCTCAGAGGAGTGCTTACTCGAGCAGCAGAAGGGACTACTGTACCAATTCCAAAGTGAATAAAGATGCTCATAATCCCAGTTTGGACATACTAATTGCACAAGCAAGTGAGTGCACATGCGCTGAATAAAACAAGCTTGGCAGTGCTTGGGAAATGGCCCTGATCTGCTGCACAGTCCCCTCTTGGATCTGTAGGCACATCCCACCACGTGGGCATGGTTCTCCTACCCCTTCCCACAGCTCTGGGCATCCACCGCAGCTGGGTGAGTGCGAAGCATCCCGGGTGTCCCCGCTGCCGCGGCCAGCGTTACCTATGCCTCCCAGCAAGCCATACATCATCAAATATTGATATGGTTCCAGTAGGCTGCCACTCCTGACATTTGATGTATAGCTTTAGGTGCTCTCGTTTTAATTCTAAGGAGTCAATGAGGGATCAAAGGAAATGTCGTATTTATCCCATGCGGGGTGCAGTGTGACACATCTCGAACCGGCAAGGGAGGACCCACAGGGCTGCTGAATTCCCACCGGCTGTTTCCTTGGCATCACCCAGTTAAGAGGAAGAAGGCCAGGCTTTTAGTCAGCAAGTGGATACTGTTGCCTGCCCTCCAACATTTCAAATATTTATCATGTTAAATATCAACTTGGAGAATATTGCGTTCGTTTAAGCTTTTCACGTTCCAATGATTTTTTATTATTTCCATCGACCAAAATAAATGAAGAAAATGTTTCAGACTACACATGAAAGCATGTAAAAATCAATAACTGGATTTTAAAAGATCTAGAATGTCTTGAATACATTCATTTTTCAAACATTTTTCTCTGATCTTTAAATAGCTTTTCTTGGAGCATAACATTTTTTGAAAAGTCAAATACAGAGCATTAAGGGTATAATTACCATTTTAATTATAACTCAATCATCCTATCTACTTTGCATAGAAATTACAGCTTTTATGTCAGGATTTTGGGTACTCACAAACATTCAGGAGTAATTAATGCTAGAGGTTTTTACTGTATATGAACTTTACTTTGTAGCACTTACTTCAACCGGGCTTCATTCAAAAAGTGTAAATATACTGAATTTTATATTCACAATTTTCAAGGAAAAAATCCTTCTCCATAAATATCTGTAAAGCTAAGACAGAAAAAGATCAAAACTTGACAATCTTGAAAACAAAATTTATTTGCCTTCTTCTTCAAATGTGATTTATCTATGTAAATATGGCCAGATCGAACTCCAGTGGCAGCAATGAAAAAATTGCCACTAATAGTATCTGACCAGACTCATGGAACATTTACAATAATTTTGCAAATATTTCTGGAAGGTATTTAAGATTCAAAATTTTATTTCTAGACACCTTTAACATTTCTTTTTCCTATTTGAGTTTTTATGAAAAAAAAGCAATTTTTAAAGATTTATTTTAGAAAATGAGTTTACCTTGCAAATTTGCCTTTTGTATCCCTCTGTAATTACAACTATATGTATGTGTGTGTGTGTACATGTGAAATTCAGCAAACCAATTAGAAGAAAGCTGTTTTTCATCTGGTTAACACCACAATATTAGATTTAAGCTGCTTCTCCCTGTCAGTGTTGAAATAGGAAATAAAATATTTGTAAGGGTATAAATATAAGGAAATAAAATCATACTCCATTTAGAAATGGGTGCTGTTTCTTATTTTACTGACTTTTTGCCTGTTCCACATGTCACAAAAGACTATTCTATGCATTTTTATCATTCTCTGTGTGTTGTGTTTTGTAGTGTGCTGGAGCAGCAGATGCCTTTTTTTCTTTCCTTTAAAAGCATGATAAAGCCACACAAATTTTACAGAGGAGTCTTACAGAACATGTCCTTTGTCTTATTTTGAACGTTAATGATGCAATGACATTTTCGGTGCTCTTTTATCATTTCCTGGCTCAAGTATTTTTGGGGAGAAAAAAGGCAATTCTCCCAACAGTAAGGCTCTGGCTCAAGTTGCAGTGCTTCACCCCCCAGAAGTGGCTGTCTTTGTGTGGTGCAGTGGGCTTTTCTGCACATGGAATTGCTTTTGCCTTCAGTGAAAGCCTTGCATGAAAGCCCAGGCCAAATCAAGCCCCTCATCTGGGAAGTGCTGCGGGATCTGGAGGGAAGATTCATGATGCTTATTACCAGCCTGCACTTGAGACAGATGTCTTACACTCTCGGTTGTGGAGCTACAAGTAGGTTACATCTGAAATGCATGTGATTAAAGCATTTATGCCAAATCACATCGTGCATTCTGCATATATATGTGTGAATAGCTCTAACTTTTTTGATGGATGAATGAAAAATATTTTCTTATTATACCCATCAGCAGCATGAAGTGAAGGTGAATAGATTTTACACTTGGACTGCTCCGTGTTCTTGACAGTTTTGCAAACAGCCCTCTCAATCTCTCTCTGTCCCTAATCTTTGCCAGATGAAACTAGGATCCTGATGTCATTTTAATACCGGTATCTGAAAAAAAAAATTAAAAATGAGGGGGAGTGTGAAACGGGAGGCAGAAAACAGATTTCACCAGAATCAGTCAGCTGGCCTGACTGGGCATTGACCTGCACCTCGGGTAGTCACTTACCCCAGTGCCAGAGAATATCATACTGCCTGGTGCAGGGGAAGATTTCAGAAATGCCTAAGCCCATTGATTTGCTGTAGACTTGAGTCTTGTCCACACAGAAAACTTGCACCTACTGAATTTAAATCAGCTGTCAAACTCTGTGTGAAGCTGAACCGCCGTAAACCCATGTGCGGCCGTGTTATTGTCATGTACGTACAAGACGGCAGGGAGACAGGAATGAAAGCATTTTTCCTCCCTCCCTCTTTCATTTTCAAGCAAGAGTCAATCCTAATTTCACCCTCAGGCTCTGCAAAGCAGGAATCAGGCTGACAAGGCTGGGTTAGCCCGGAGGATGGCTCCAGTTATCCTGCTGGGCAGGTTTTTGTGCGTTTGAGCACCAACCTGATGGCCGAGCGAAGTCTGCTGCCCGGCATGAGCTGCCCCAGCGCCCAGGGAGAGGACGGCCTGCCAGCACCAGAGCTCAGGCGGCGGCGGACCCCTTCCCACCCCCCTCCTGTCCCTGCTCAGCCAGGAACAGGCCCTGGCTAAATCCAGACGGCTTATGCCGTGTAGCAAGGCCTTCCCGAGGGCCTTCCCTTCAGTAATAAACAGGGCTAGACTTTAATGAGGGACCTGGCAGGGCCTGTCCGATAGGTAGCAGTGTCCTGGCAGGGAGCGGGCCGGACCAGAGTCTGGTTTATCTGGTGTTTGTGGGTGCTGCAGGCAGGAGCCCTCTGCTGCTGAGGAGCTGACGGCTGCTGCGTCTGCAGCCAGGGCCCTTCCCTGAAGCCCACCGTGGTGGCACACAGCGAGGACCCCTGGGGATGGGGAGCCAGGGGGAACTGCGGAGCCCCCAGTCAGCTCTGCGTGATGCCAGAGAACTGCCCGAGCACGTGGTGGAGTCTGTGTTGGAAACATGCTGAAAAGCACGTTTCCCCCGCCTTGAGCTACGCCGTGTGGGCCTTAACGGGAGCTGGAGCTGTGGTCAGGCCTCCTCTCCCAGAGCCAGCCATGCTGGCTGGGGACACTGCCGTCCCCAGCAGCTCCTCAGCAACGTCCAGCTCTGCTGGCAGCAGGGATCCACTCCTTGATCCAAAGTAAGAGCTTCACATCACCTTTTCTGTGGGCATTAGGTTAACCCTTCATCTCCAGCGGATTTCAGTGCACTCCTGCAGTGTGTCTCAGCAGGAACAAGATGCCTTTTTTTTTTTTTTTTTGAGTGGACACTGTTTTGTTAATCATCTATTAAGTCAGTACTCAGCTTAAAATATGTAGATCTGCTCATCTGCCTTACTGATCTGCTGCTGATCTTCTAATACAACAAAACACCTTGCAGTCTTTGAAGTACCAGAGATGATACCCAAGTTTTTGTATTGTATTTATACAGTAAACTTCTTGGAAAATTTATTTACTATGAAAAATTAGGCACTACTCTAAATAAATTAAGCCATTCATCTGAATATGTTGATTCTAATCTATGCAGAGCTATAGTAATTTCCCATTAAATGTTAGCAAAATCTCAGCTTCAAACTGAGATCTAGGTTGATTGCTACAGGAATGAACGAGCAAAACCAGAGAGCACCTGAAATAATTCATTTTTATGTCACTCTCCTGTAAATTTTAAAAGGGCTAGGCTCAGTCCTCAAAGTGCATTAAAAAATATTTCCCCCCAAACAAGCCTGGACTGCAAATGAACCCTGATCTCAAGACTCATGTGGAAAACAGGATTTATAGTGAAAATACTAGGTCAGCATAAACCATAATGGTGCTATAATGATGCTGAAGACTGGACTGCTTCTTTGAGTTTGTTTCTTATAGAAGGCAAAACAAAAAAGAGGCGGATATCCTTACCTAAAGAAAAATGACCATAGAGCAAGCAATAATTCTTACGTTCTGTTTTGGTAATACCTTCAATTTAACAACAGTCTGTGAAAAGGAGTTTCTCACAATGAGTTATTTAGTCACTATGCCATCTAGGGTATAACTGTCATTCTGAAGGGAACATCCATGCTATGATTTGCTGTCAGTCTGTTGTACACTGTAAGTCCATTCATTTTTTCCCTTAACAGGTGAAGATAATGCAGTGATACACAGTAAAGGATAGATGATAAAAACAATTCTTTAAGAAAAAAAATAGACACAAGGGGTTTGGCAGGAAAATATGATAAAATGTTCCATTCTCCTTTTTAAAGTACTGTAATAAAACATGTCTGAAGTGAAGTACAGATAACATAAACAGCAGAGCATGGGACTGCAATCCCAGCATGATATTGCATAAGGAGCAATCATGAAGCATTCCCACCACAGTTGCCCGTCACACATTATTAACAAGAGTGTTAGGACTATTAAATAATCGTGCTAAAGGGACATGATCAACTTACAAAAAAGGTGTTGTATTTGTATCAGTTGTATTTGACTTGATAGAATTACGAGTAATTTCAAACCCCAAGATTTTAAAGTCGGAAGGGACCGTTTTGATCTCCTCATCCAGTTTCCAGCACAGCACTGACCACAAAAATGTTGCAACAGCTTTTCCTGAAATTAGATCAGTAACTTGCAGCTCAGAGGAAAACCAAATGGAAGATATCCTGCTCTATCCTGCTCCTGCTCATGGTAATTGGTAGAGGTTTCTGAAGACTGGAAGAGAACAAATGTCACTCCTATTTTCAAGAAGGGCAAGAATGAAGATCCAGGGAACTACAGGCCTGAGAGCCTCACATCCACCCCTGGGTGGTGGTGGACAAAATCCTCCTGGCGTGCATTTCCAAAGACATGAGGGACAAGAAGGGGACTGGGAAGCAGTCCACATTGATTTAGGAGGGGAAATTGTGCTTGAGCAACCTGATAGCCTTCTATAATGAGGTGACTGGCTTGCTGGATGAGGGGAGAGCAGTGGATGTTGTTTACCTTGGCTTTAGTAAAGCCTTTGACACCGTCTCCCATAGCAGCATCATAGACAAGCTGACAACGTATGGGTTAGATGAGTGGACAGTGAGGTGGACTGAAAACTGGCTGAAGGACTGAGTCCAGAGGGTTGTGAACAGTGGCACAAAGTCCAGTTGTAGGCATGTCACTAGTGGTGTACCCCAGGGCTCAACACTGGGTCCAGTACTATTAATATCTTCATATATGATCCGGATGAGGGGGCAGAGTGTACTGAGAGGGGCAGAAGAGTGGCTCATACACCAGAGGGTCATGCTGCCATCCATAGGGACCTCGACAGGCTAGAGAAATGGGCTGACAGGAACATCATGAAGTTCAACAAGGAGAACTGTCAAGTCATGTGCCTGGGGACCAACAATCCCAGGCACCCAGGCAGGCTGGGGGCCGACCAGCTGTAAAGCAGATTTGCTGAGAATGACCTTGGGGTCCTGATGAACAACAAGCTGACTGTGAGCCAGCAATGTGACTTCATGGCAAAGAAGGTAAACAGCCTCCTGGGCTGCATTAGAAAAAGCATTGCCAACAGGTTGAGGGAGGTGATCCTTTCCCTCCACTCAGCACTGGTGAGGCACATCTGGAGTTCTTGGTCCAGTGCTGGGCTCCCCAGTACAAGAGAGATATGGAGATACTGGACTGAGTCCAACAAAGGGCCACTAAGATGATTAAGAGACTGGAGCATCTTTCATACGAGGAGAGGCTGCAAGAGCTGGGATTGTCCAACCTGGAGAAGAGAAGGCTCAGGGGGATCTCATCAATGTGTATAAATACCTGATGGGAGGGAATGAAGGCACGGGAGCAAGACTCTTCTCAGTAGTGCCCAGTGACAGAACAAGACGCAATGGGCACAAATTAAAAAACCATGACATTCTATCTGAATACAAGAAAGCATTTTTTTTTTCTGTGAGGATGGTCAAACACTGGAGCAGGCTGCCCAGAGATGTTGTGGAGTCTCCATCTGTGGTCGTACTCAAAACACAACTGGACATGGGCCTGGACAATCTGCTGTAGTTAATCCTGCTTGAGCAGGGCCTGGACTATATAACCTCCAGAGATTTGTTCCTCAACTGTTCTGTGATTCCATTTATTAAAACCTTTTATGATCAGCTTCATGCTTTCAACAAATTCCATATTTAGTGATCATCTTTCCTTTTTTTTTTTTTTTTTAATTTGAATCTTTCAACAGCAATCAGGGAGAAAAGAAAGCTAAAATAAATAAAACAATCACAAGTTGTGGCAGCAAGATGCAAAGTGCTGTATTTAGTACTACACTTAGTTCCTTGCCTAGGTTTCCCATTGACAATATCCCTTTAAACTACAAAAGCAAAACTAGCCAGTGACACTGCCAGTTACTTTTTTGTCACCCTCTCTTTAGGCCACTTGGAGATATCTGCATTGACATTAAAAAGCCATTATAAGCAATTTAAACTCTGAATTGATCCTGACACATACATTCAGGTCTTCCTCATATGGCCTTTCAATAGTTCTTGATTCAAACTGAGAACAAGCATCACCCTATAAACAGAGGAGATAATTATGCTTTATTGATTAACCCCTCAAGGTATGAATGGAAACCAGGCAGCTATTTGAGAACAGCCATCGATGTGGTTTTTAAATTGTAGTATATCAGTCTTTTCCTTTCCAAATATTCCCTATATGTGGTCCTCTAACATGGAACCTGTACCCAACAAAATTTTGCCACTGGGTTCAATGGAAACCAATATGTCAATGTAGATTCATAAATGGTGACTTTATATACTTGTCACAGTTGTGTCCCAGTGTTATTCACTGTTCTGGGTTTACCCTGGCAGGCAGCTCAGCCCCATGCAGACACTTCCTCCCTCCCAGCTGGATGGGGGAGAGAATCAGAAGTGTACAAGTGAGAAAACTCATGGGTTGAGATAAACCCATGGGCTGAGTTTAATAGGTCTGTTATTAAAGTCTTAACTCTAACGTCCCCCCTTCCTCCATCTTCCCCCAGGTGTTATTGCTGAGAATGACGTCCTATGGTCTGGGGTATCCCTTTGGTCAGTGGGGGTCCGCTGTCCGGCTGTGTCCCCTCCCAACTCCTTGTGCCCCCCCAGCCTCCTCGCTGGTGGGGTGGGGTGAGAAGCAGAAAAGGTCTTGGCTCTGGGTAAGCACTGCTCAGCAGTAACGAAAACATCCCTGTGTTATCAACACTGTTTTCATCACAGATCCAAAGCATAGCACCCTACGAGCTGCTATAAAGAAAATTAACTCCATCCCAGCCAAAACCAGTACACCCACTTACTCAGTTTCCTCCTAATACTGGCTCATTCATCTCTTGATATATTGCACACAAACCCCTCAGATGCGTTGCAGACTGCCCCCTTTCTCTAACAAACTGCAAACTCCTTCACAGTTGCCAAATACAACAAAGGCTCCTGTTTAATCCAGTGTCAACATTGATTGGCTTCAACTTTGCTAAGTAAGGAATTTAGCACCTGCCCCATCTAGCCTATAACAAATATACCACAGCAGAGTCATCAACGGACATCTGACTGACTTAACTGTATCTCCGGTTTACAGCTGAACCTCTAATCAACCATTTCTCAACCTTCTGCTTTTTGCTAATTAAGCCCCTCAGAAATCAGAACCAGGTATGTTAGGAAAAAAATGATAATTTAACAATTCTATGTCTCAGTTTATCTTACTATTTGAGAAAAGAAGAAATAGTTTTGTCAGGATTACTAACAGTCCTTTGAACTGGCAACACACTGCATTGAAAAACAGTGAAATTGTTCACAGCTGTTGCTAGAATGTATTTAAACTCAGATGATCAATTTTGGGTTACCGACACAGGTACAAATAAAACAAACAATGCTTTTTCCTGCCTGCTCCCTTGGCCCCACCAATCAAGCACTGAGATGACTGCCCTCATGTTCACCCTTTCTGGTTTTGTCCCAGACTGACACATGGGCTCAGCCTCTCCATCCACAGGGAACCCGTTAGTGTGCTTTCCCTGGTTCAGGAGGACCATGCCCCAGTGGTTACCACAACGTCACCTGCTGCTTTGCTCTGTACAGTATAAAGCAAGAAGAGGCACACATATCTCATAAAAGAAAAATTTTCTCTAAGAAAATAATTAATTAGTACAGTGAAGTCCAAACATACACAACAGAAATCTACCTCCTTCTTGTATTGTGTATTCCTACATTGACAGCTAATTGATGCTAGAGTGCCCACATATATGTTATAGAAACAAGACTTCTGGAAGCAGTGTACCACTCTAGAGAAAGTATGATTTGTCCACAGCAGCCAGGCTACCCCAAGAGAAAATGCAGAGACTTTATGCCTCTCTGGTGGTACACCACTGCTATCCCACTGATGTCGCATTTGCAGCAAACACCAGTGCTCCTCTTCCAGCCTTCTCAGGGCTGGTGTGGGAGAAGGGAGCTGCCAAGATGTGGCAGGAGGGGTTTTTGCACAAACTCTGGGTGTGTACATGCTGGAGCCAGGTCTGTGCTGCTGTGGGCTCCTGTGCTCTGTACAGGTGCAGCTTGGCGGTGCCGAACCTGTGGTACCCTCGAAGTCTGGGTCAATGTAGTACTGCCAGCAAAAGAATTCCTGCCTGATGCTGAGGTCAGAACTGGGTGCTCCATAAAGCTGCCAGATGACCACATTTTTACACAACTCCCACCCCGCCCTGAAGAATTCCATTTTAAGTGAAAAAGTTCAGCCGTCTCCTGAAGGGAACAAATTGAGATGCATCATATCAAAACCTGTTTCAGGTCACAGCCACAGCAATACCATGATTACACCAATTCGATTCATTCTCTAGGCTTTAATTAAGAAATAGTTCGATAACATGCAGCTATAGGGAAGCACTTACTAAACCCGACTCCCCTTACACCCTCTGTGACTCTGCAGTCTCAAATACAGCTATACCTCTAAAAAAGAGGATGCACAGGCCCCCTGTGTTAAGAAGAAACAGGACCGAACGGAGACACCAGTATGTCTCAGTATGTCCTGCCAAAATGCTGCTGGGTCTGCTGGCTGCTGCCTTGGGGATAACTGCATTGTCCCCTGTGCAGGACTAGTTTGGGTTGCTCTTGCTTCTACAAAGTCCCCATTTTTATATTGTATAGATAGAGACTGAGTGTCTTGAGATATCTGCTGCTATCAAATATAGTTGAACAGTCTCAAGGATTACTAGGAGCAGCAGAAAGCTGATCACAGAAAGCTAATTTTGTTAGGAAAGCAGTCTGAAAACATGCACAGAAATGTCTTCTGCAGAAATATTCCCATCACACAAATGGCTGCTACCATGAAGGGAGATAAAAGGATGGGCAAAATTCTCTGACTGCTTCCATTGGCCCTTCTAGCTTCTGCACTGCAGTGGCAGCAAAAAATGTACTGAAAGAGGACAAAAATATTTAGCCGATAGCTCCATACCCTACACAAACCACAGAGTTCCCATGTATTCCATTAAACTTGCCTGTAAAGAAGCCTAGCTTTGGACTCACAGGGAAAATGATCCCTCTGAAATTGTTTTTAATTGTTTTAAAAGCTTTCTGTTCATGAAATACAAGATGAAAAAAATGTGAACAATTTGTTGTACTCAGAATTATCCCAGTAACTAAATGTATGAAAAGGCTGAGTGATATACAGGGTGTATTTCCCCCAGTGATAAAATAAGAATGACCTCTGTGACTTCATTTAGGTTCCACCTCTCCTGAGTTATGAGCTGTTCCTCACTCGTAAGGTATATCCCATATCTCACTCAAACTCTCAGTGGACCACAAAACTCCTTTCCAGAAAAAATTATGCTTCCCTCAGCCTGCGGAGGATTACCCATGTCAGGCGAAGTTATATTATTGTCTTTAGTGCTGCTAGGAATTACTTTCAGGATGTTTCAGCTCATTACCTCAAGTCTTCATCAGCTATTTTCTGAGCACGGTAACCTTTGTGATGCAGGTACTGTATATATCTACAGTATTGATTCTGCTTCTCCTGCTACATTACATGCAATACATGTAAACAGACAAGAGTGTTTTGTTACGGGCTAGGAAGGTGCAAAATGCTAGTGGATCTTGCAGCTACAAAACACAGATGAAACGTTGAAGTAATCAGCTGAACTGTCATGGAACTAATTCCATGATATAGCGGAAGCAATTGTTTGCACTTATATGTCCTATTGTAAAATACAATCAGTGCTAAACCAATCCTGTTAGTGTTGTCAAGGACACACTTAGTTCCAAATGCTCCCCTTTTAATCAGTAACCAGTTATTAGTTAATTAGGTAGTGATCATGTTGTTTTTCATACACGTGTATTATTATTGCACTTGATTTTGTGCCTCTGCACAGATCACTGTTAATGTGCTGCGAGTGCAATTGTGTTAATGTGCTCTAATGCAAGCAATTATCACAAGGACGGGGCACGTAACATTTGACCTAAAATTCACTGTATTGTTCTCACAGCTGCTTTCTTACTTCTAGCTCCAGCCTGCTCCTGCCTGGATGAGGTGTGCCGGGAGAGAGGAGACCATTCCTAATAACAGGAGTGTCAGAAAGGAAAATGGAAACCAGCAACAGGACAACCAGAGCCAGGAAAGGGAATTAAGGCTGAGGACTTTGGAAGCCGCGTGTGACCCTGTGCCGTGGGAGGCCAAGCCTTGGGAGTGGGGGCTGGACGTGCGTGGGGCATGGCAGAGCTGCCTGCTCGCTGCCCGCACCTCGCTGTGCGGAGCCGGCAGCTGCCTGACACCGTCAGGGCAAAAGGCAGCTCGGAACGCAGATGAGCGAGTAAGCAGAATATGCAGCAAATTGAGGGCGTCTCACAGCTCTTGCTTGTCTGCTGTGCTGCTACAGGGAAAGATGTGGTCCCCTTTTTTGGTCCCAGCTCTGCAAATTCATCAGTTTTAATGGTGGGGGTGAGACTGCCTCTAGAGAGCAATGTATTTGTTAACAGTTAACATGCAAGAAATCTTCTGTCCTCCTAGTATTAGTGATGCTTAGTAATGCTTACTAAACAATGTATTTTTTCAGTCATTTTTTCTTCCAGTCTGAAAGCTTTTAGCAGGAGCAGATACCAACTGTGTCAAGAGAGAAACAAATACTAGTAGAAAACAGACTTTATCTCAACTGCATTTAATAGGGGCCAGAAGCAGTGAACTAAGGATATTCAGTTGAAGTAGTTCAGTCAGAGATAGCTAAACTTTTTACTGCGCTTATTTAAATAGAAAGGCCTGAACTGGAGATTAGCTATTTATCAGCTGCATGATGGAATGAGAAACAGCTGCAACATATTTCAGGATAAGTTTGATATTTTTTTCGCTATAAATCCACAGGTTCAAATTCTGCTCTGATTTATGCCTGTGGGAATATGGAATAAAGGTATTAGCTTCCCACATTGTTTTGTGGCTTCATGCCCATGTATATCAGAGCAAATTTAGTTTATGTTGGTTCAGTTATTCACCTTAATTTCCCAGCCACAAAAAGGACTTTTAATATTTGTAATGATAGCAAGTATATGTGCAAAGAAATAAGCTCCTAGAATACAGTACGCGCCATGGGTAGCAAAACACAGCTCCCAGCTACCACCAAAGCATTTCCCTATGTGTTCCTTTGCAAGGATTTCACTTCAGGACTGTGCTGTAACTCCAACAGTTTCCTTCCCAGACTTGGGCTTTTTGCCTGATTTTCACCAAAGGTGTCCATTCTGCTTCTCACCCCAAAAAACTGTTCCCAGGTGCTCAATGGAGTAATTTCTATATTTTAAGCTTCTATTCCCAACCCCACCAAGTCCACCTCACGTCTGCAGCTGGGAGCAGCCCTGCTCCCACACGCCAGGTACCACTGCCTAGGAAAGGCAAACCGCCCACGATGATCTCCCCGCCAGCATCTCATGTTTAGAAAAGGAGAAGAAAAAAAAAAAAGGCTGCTAACCACTACAGTACGAGTGTTTAATTTGCTCAGATCAATTTCTGTCAAAGGCAGCCTGGAAGCCTTTTTTTTTTTTTTCAGCTTGTCTTTGCAATGTTTCTTTCTCTCCCGCTGCTCAGTTCAGCCTCATTGGTGTTTATCTGGTGACCTGTTGTTATCAAGGGCTCCCCAACAGATCCCTCGGATTTGCACAAGTCTCTTCCACTCTGCCACGGGGAAGCTCTGCTCAGATGTCTCCTTGATTTCAGCTCATTTACATGGCAAGGATGTTAGTCTGCCTGTAAGGACTTTCTCGTTTGCCTTGTTTGCTTGTTTTTTGATATATAAAGGAGACTGTACTTTTCTTTTTCCTTTTTTTTTTTTCTTTTTGAGAGAAGGAGGGCTTATGATCTCTCTAAGTTCACAAACGTCCAAGAAAAGATGCAGGCAAAGATGTAATTTTCTGAAAATGTATATTCATTTTAGGTTCCTGCCTATTCATAGAGGGAAAAATTTCAAAATATCTACATCAAAGACTAGTAAATCTGAAAGTCACGTTACTTTCTTTTTTTTATGAATACAGGATTTAAAAGGAAAATTTATGCACTGTAGCTTGTCAGTGTTCCGGGGAATGCTATTCATTTCTTCCTGTCAGCGTTCTCCAGAATGTGGTGACAGCAGCAGCCTCATCCTTCTTGTACTTTTGATTTCCCTCAAAGTCGAAATGTAAAACATGCTGCTGAAGGTTCTAGCCCTGGAAAAGCAGAGGGCATCTCCTATCAGTAGGCTTATTATGATTGTGACCAAAAATATCCTGCACCAAAAAAAAAAGGGAAGGGAAAAAATAATTTCTACTTGAGGGTTCAGATGGCAATATTTTGTGGTTTTCTTTTTCAGAATTTTTTGTGAATTTGAGTAAAATAATCTGCTTATTTATCAAATAAATAATTTTTAAGATGTCTTGCTGTCTTCTTTAGTAGCCAGCACCTAGTGGAAGGACAAATACAATCTGCAGACTCCTCCAGCCATGTTGAGCTACTTGCCAGAAAACCATATAGATGTGTATGAATTATGATCAGCAGGAATGTGCTACAGCACTGAAGAAGTATTTTTGAAGAAGACAAGCACCTCATGCCTGCTGTTCTGGTAATGTCCATGTAACTCCATATGGGAAAAAGTCCTGAGTGGCCTTTAGCTGAGCACTGAAGGGAAAATATGCAATGCCACAAAAGGCAGCAAAATATGACAGTATTTTAATGTGTTGTCAGTCCTGGCTGGGAATAGCAAGCCCCTTGGGCTGAGCTGCAAGCTCAATGATCCCTATGATACATAGGAATGTATCTGTCAGGGCTTTTTTGTTTTTCTTGGGTGGGAGCTGATAACTACATTTAGCATCTGTGAAGGTGTTTTCCAGAATGGTGACCCTCATGGGCCATTCCTTTTCTCTCCATGTTATCAAGTTATGAGCCACTATAAGCATTGTTATAGGACACTATTTTGGGTGAATCATGCTGCTTTCCAAGTGGTACAATGGCTAACTTTTGGCTCAGAGAACAGTTTTAACAGCTATGTGATTGATCTTTTTCCATTTTCATCGGAATTGTTGATACTCGGACACAAAAGCTTCAGTGTGGCTCTGATTTGTATCTTCTGGTGTGCATCAGTCAGCTCATCTGCCCCTCATTGCTGCCATATCCATGAGTCTTCAAGGAACTTGACTTTATGCCCGTCGTTTCATCTACCAACCATTATTTTCTAGCTCGGCTTTTTGGACTGCTGCATGTTGATGGCCACTGCCTTGGTTTGCAGAGGGTTTCTGTGTAGCTGGATCATGTTTAAACAAGCACGTTCAACTTCTGTATGTCTCTTGGATGCTGTTTCTCTGCAATGACCAGGACAACCAAGCCCTAATGGTATATTTGTGGTGCTGTTATGAACTTTGTCCATATGATGAGTGTACAAGGGTCATTAGGCACCGAGGGTTGGAATGACTTGTGTGTGTATCAAGGAGAGTGGAAGAAAAGGGGAGGCTGATTCAGGAGTAATGAGTTTATTTTCCAATGTCCCTGAGAGGATTATTCTTTAAGAGTATAGGGCAGAGTTGATTTCGATAAAAGCTAATTATCAAACAAGAAATGAAGCCAGTGTTGCCATCTTCACACTCCCCACAAGGCCTTGGAGACTCACATTATTCCTTGTGTTTAACCTAATAAAGCAATGACCCACATAGGAGGGAAAGGAGTTGATTGTAACTATTTCTGTGAGTAATAGTGCCCAGTTCATAGAAGATGACCTAAAAATAGGAACTCAACAATGAAATGACATGAACAGAAGAATCTAGAATTCATGGGATGCTTAGATTATTTCTCTGAACAAACCAAAACACGTTCATTTTGTCTCTTTGACTATATTTGTTCAGGGTATGTTCTCTTTCCACCTTTAGTTTTTAAAGGTGAACTGGATAAAGAGAGTGAGAAGAAACAGCACACAAGAAATTTGTACAGCAAATCAGTATGGCTTTAGTAGCATGGGCTCGTTTGGGTGACATCTCAGTGTAGCACTGATTTTAAGGTACCATTGTCTGAATTCAGGTCTGATTATGTGGCTGGTGTCTGCAGCAGATGGGATGACAAGTAGGTTAAGAGCAATCATGCTTAGGTGCTTTCATATCAAATGTCTACTCCAGTTCAGACGACAAATAGGAAATAACAGTTAGCTTGCTTGGAAGTAAACTCTGACTTATCAATTAGAAAACCAGACAGGATGAAAAAGCAACATGAATTTGTCTAAAGACAATATTAAAGTATTTAAGGTAGAGGAGGAAAGGTTTATGAATATTTTATGTGTCTTAGAATTCAGTCTAAGAAGCTGATGGGTATCATGAGACATAGACATTATTGATTGTTTTCATTGAATAAAACTTTGTGATGAAAGGAGATGGATAATTTACCAACTTTCCCAGTGAATATGCATATTTATCTCCCATTTCTATTTCTCAGGAGTTTGTAAAAATATTTTATCTTAACAGAAGTTCATATCATGCATCGTGCCTGTGAAAAAAGAAAAAAAACCCTTGCTCTGATAAATTTTGCTTCTGTTAGAGATCCAAACTCACTTGTAAGATGTTCATATAAAGAAAGCACTAAATGAACAACAAAGGATTTTACTCTCTCAAAGAACATGAGCCAATTCTCTAGTTTTGTTTGGTTGTATAAATGTCTAAGCACATAAATCACATTTTACATCCATTATAACAAGTCTAAAGTCTGCTCTGTCCTTCCATTAATTCGCAACAATCCTAAGATTAAGTCTTAAATATATTCCATCTATTGAATTTTATGAGATGCATACTATTTTGTGTGTGTGTGTATGTACATGTATATAATTCTTTCACATGGCAGCACACGTGAGCAGTTTAGCTGAGATAAAGGGGCAGGACAAATCTTGGTTTTCTCCAAAATTACTATACAAATGCACTATTTAAAGGCTTACAGATGCAATAAAATAAAATGGACAAAGATCTTCCCCGTTATTCAGCAGGAAGGGAGCGGTCCCTTTGCTGTGTGTGGCACTGGGCTTCTCAACAGCACCACTGGGGAAACTGCAGGCTCTGAGCTGCCACCTTTCCAAGGTGCGCTGGCATTTTGTGTTATTAGTCTTCCCCTCGCACTGCGATCATCTGCCTGCCACACGGTTGGCACAAGAACCACAAGAGGGAGGTAGTCATCGTAAAATAAATGGTAGCTTGCTTCTGATACTCTGTACATAGAAGGAAAAATCTGTTTGAATAATTAAGGCTTCCTAGATGTGACTGCAGATAAAAATAGATAAAGAACGTGGTTTTGGCATGACTGTAACACTCCAGCTCAAACAGAGAAGGCTTTGCATGGAACTCGACCAAACAAAAATTCACTCCGGGCGCTTGTATTACAGCTCCATTTAGCAGAGCAGAACGATCATGGCTTGTATTAAGTAGATAATAATGAAGCATCATAAACAATGTCAGGATGCAAGTCCAGGATGAAGCGGGAGCTTTAACGAGGTCCAGCTTGCCGGGAGCTTTTTGAAGTGTCCCTAGCTCACTTACAAAGCCAGAAAGCAACAAAGGCGACTCTGACAGCTGCGAGAGTGTCTGGTTTAGAAGGAAGTTTTATGTGTGGATGACACCAGACTGGGATTCAGCTTTCATGTACTAACTAGCTCTGCTTGTTGCTGGAGCCCTAATCATTCTGCACAAACTGTCTCACCACAATGGGTCGCACAAATAATAATTCTTCACAAATCAGATTCACACCATCAGCTTCCTGGATAGGCAAGGCTGGTTCATCGTGGTAAATAGCAGAAGTCAGCAGAGTCCATGCTGTGTCTCACTAGCGATGTTTAATAAGCAATCTAGGCTCTGAAGGGAAGAAATCAAACGCTGGTTCTGTGGATGTATGGATGGTATGAAGTATTTGCAACTATGCTAAAAAAGCAGCCAGCAGCCAAGTCAGATGGCTAAATCAGATTCACCCCATTCTAAATGCACTGTAATCACAGTGGACTCTTCAGAGTCTTTATAAAGGAAAATTAGATATTTTTATTTTTCCTTTTTTTCAGAGGAAAGAAGGGGCTTGTGTTGCTTATAAACTTAAATTACTTAAGTATATATACACTTGAAAAAAATGCCTTTCAGCCTTAAAAATTTTTTCCTTGAAGATATTAAAATTATTTTTTCACTTCTGTAAATTAAGATCAGCCATTCATTAACTAATTATCACCATTATTACAGTTCTCCTAAGTATTATTAATTAGGTGAGTGGTATACTTAGACTTTAACATCTCCATTAGAAGAGTTTTGTTTAGCATATCTAGTGTTCTGAAAGCCCTGAGCATGCTCTATATCACGTAGGACTTAAAGACAAGTGCAGGGCAATCTTTTGGGGATCCTGTCGGAGTTATCTATGGCTGGGAGGGAGGAGGGAGTTAACAGGGTACAGCAACTGAGGAGCAAAAGAGAGAGGTATGGAGGGTGGAGATGGATACGCCAACTCAGATGCTTCTTCCTGCAGCAGATAGCTGGAGCATTACTGTAGACCAGCTGATGCAAAGTAATGTGTTATTTTGCAGTCATGACTGCTTTTCATGTGCAAACCCCTTAATGTGTCTACACGTATGTGCTGATGCTACGAGAGCAAGCAACCGGAGTCCTTTCTACCCTGCTAATTTCTTTCCCGTGATTCCATGTAGGTAGCCCTTCTGCATCTCCCTTTGATCTTGCACGGATTATATAGATTAAAACATGGTAATTTCTTCATCTAAGGCTCAGGATGTAATCTCTCTGGGGCAATAATCATCTCTGATGTTGGACTTGTATGAGGGGTGAGGGGGTGGTCCTGGTTCCTCAACTGTGAGCCTAGCAGTGACTGCAATCTTATTAGCAGCCAGGATAACAACAGTATCCTGTGCACTAATGCTGTGCCTCTAAATTGGTTCTTTTGCCATTGTTTTGCTTAAGAAACTGTAATGCTATAAATGTCTCAGCTGCCCATTGCTCTGATTATAAAAAGCAACTTTTCCCACCTACAGAGTCAGAAATAGGTGGTTGAAAATCAAACATTATTTGTATTGCAGATGCATCTCTCTGGTCCCCACCACTTCCCTTTCTTGCATCTCACTGGCAGGAGCTACACACACCCCTATCAGCTGTTTCTCTTTGTGCAGGAGAAAACAGAGAAGGTTATAAAAAAATGTACCTGGTCACTTGACCAGACAAAGCTCTTCACGGAAACATGCTGGAGCAGCTTCTCAAAGCTCAATGCCAGCTCTGTGTGCTGTCCCTCTTCGCACCGGAGTCAAATCTATCCCTGCCAACGTCAGCCCCAGCTTAATTGCGACAGGTGAGAGGGCACGGTTACGAGGAAGTTGGCAAATGAGGATAGTGAGAGAAATAAAGCGAAGGAAGCAGGAACAATTAATACTGCATGAAAATGAACCAGTTTTGCAACAGAGAGAGGTTTCTGGAGGGAAGTGGATGAGAGGTGTGGGGTTGCTTTGGGATGAGAGGTTGCTTTGGTCTGCAAAGGAAGCTTTTGGCAGCTTTTTGATCTAACTGGATTCAAATGGTTAGACTTATTTGCCAAAGGAAAAAAAAAAAAAAAGCTTCTTTTTGATGATACACACACAAAACACAATGAGGTTTCATTTAAGTGAATAAACTGACAACTACCGCTCTGGAGGGTCTGGATGTGAACCAGCAACAGCAGTGTTAAGTCATTTCAAAGCGGAGTGAATGCGATTTTCACACCTATTCTTTTTTAATTTAGGCCCATTTGAAATCCAAGCACCCCTCTATTGCTAATTTGTTATGGCAATATTAATTAATGATTTTGCTCTACGGCATTAAGAATGCTGTTTAGCCTGAGTGAGATAGATTAGAAGGACTACAAGATTAGAAAAACAATCTGTAAACTGGTCAGATGCAGTTGGGGGTCACCTTGATCACTCCTGAAATGAGCACACTGCACTTGGAAAGCCTGGGAGTGTGTGGATGTATTTCTACCAGTGCAGACTCATTAGGGCTGGTTAGGTCAGCACCCTTTGATGTTTTGGAATATAAGAACATCAGCTCCCAAGATGGGGAGAAACTATTGCCAGACTTGGATAAAAGCTGATAATTGAAGAAATTTTGTATTATTTGATGGACAATATGGGTTCAAACCAAGTATGCTAGGAAACAAGGAGCAATATTTAGTAACTTAGAGAAGACACACAGTGATGCATTGTAATTTCCGTTCTCCTGACTCATTTTATCTCTGCCATTAGTTTAGCAGATCTCCAGGCTCCTATCTTGGCTACTCTGATCAACATGGTGTTCCCATCTCAGACCATCAATAGTATTCATCTTGCACTTCAGTGGCATAGCACAGGTAAGACATTTGGTTTGAGGAAGAACAGTAGCTGGCAAATTGAAAGGCAAATCTTGTGACCATTTCAGCTGGTTCTTGGGTTATCTCAGCTTCTATTGAATACCTTCTATTCACCCTACACATGGGCAAGAGCTCAGGTCCCCGAGCCATCATTGTACCTGTACAAGAATGACAGAAGTGGATCAAAGCACTGTTGATGGTGGTAAAGAAGTCACAATCTCAATTATTTTGGCTTTAAATTATGAGATTAAATTTTTTTTTCCGGTGTAAAGTGTGATATGCTTTTGTTTATTTTTTGGGTATAATTTTGTAGTCAGCCCAAACATGTTGTGGAACAATCACAGGGAAGAACATCAGAGGCACAGTGATGTTCTTTCAAGAAAGCACTGGTATTGTAAAGTGTTCACAATTTCATGGTGGGTTTTCAGCATTGGCAGGTAAGGGGCAGGAGAGGCAGCTGAAAAAGCAAGTTGGACTGCAGCTGCCCCAGGGAATTAATCTATTTCTGGCTTTGCTATTCTTGCATTTCTTTGGTTTGCCTGAATCAGAAGAGACCAAGGTGTCAGGATTTTACATCTATGCTCTGCATTTCCTGACGGTTCAGAAAGCCTCCTGTGTAGGCAGCACCTCTCAGGACAGACTGGAGGACACGGTGCCTCTGTTGACATTTTACACTGAATCTCCCTTGGTCAGCAGAAAAAGTGGCTGTCAGTCCGAAGGCATGCCTGAGGCCCAGGCTGAGGGACGCCAGGTCCCCTGGGAGCCCTGATGAGCAAAGCAGAAATGTCAATGGTTGGGAGGCCCAACTCATAAGGACATTTGAACTTCTTTGACACTTTCTTGGACACTCTGAAATCCACAAGTTCAGCACAACTGGACTACCAGTATTACAAGATTTTTGGCTTGGCCTGTTTCCAGCCAGGCTGTAATCAGGAAAAGCCAAATTCTGGCCTCCTAACACCACTGATAACAGCAAGGAGAACCGGAACAGAGACATGCAGAGTTGAAATATTCTTTGTAAAGAGCAACCACAGAGATAAACATACTCCTGGATACTACAAAAGACTCAAAATGTAGGTGAAACTGTTACAGCTGATCTTGTTTGCCTGTCCCTACTATCAATGAGTTAGCTATCTGATATCCTAACAAATATAATGATACACATGAAAAGAGTGAATGGTTGAATGGGACAATAGTTACTTCTTATTCTGTGAAGAAAATGACCCCCCCTAATATTTCAAATTCTATCCCTGAGCTGTTTGGTTTTCAGGGTGCTCTACTGCTTTTAAACACTTTTAGACACAAACCGAGCTGAGCCTACTAAGTAGGAACAGCTTTGAAAACGGCTTGAAATGTGTCCTTGAAAACGTGGTTTGCAGAAGATCAAGGAGACAAGAAGGAGCTGAAACAACTTTTGGAGCAGCTGGCTCTGATCACAGCTCAGTGAGAACTACACTCTCCCCAGTACGGTTACCACCACTTTGACTGACCAAGCAGACAAATGGGCTGTCTAAAGCAGTGAGCAAAGACAGTCACTTGTTGAGATACTGCATAACACAGCAACAACAGTAAAGATGCTTCTGGATTTAATGCTTAAGCTATAGCCCAGATGAAGTCAGTAGTAATACGTCTGTTGGTTTCAGTGGAAGTTGGGTTATGACTTAGGTGAGTAACACAAACTTGGGTTTTGTGTCACAGCTGCTATGTCTATTGATGAAAGCAGCTAGTAAGGAGGTCAGCAGAAATCAGTGTTAAGGCTTATCTCTCAATTAATGTGCTGAATGCTGGCATTAAAAGTGCCTGAGTAATCTTTTAGTTGGACAATACATAACCACTCAGAAAATACTGACAGAGAAAGTTCAATGACACCTTTTCACTGACATTTATAATTCGAGAACAGTGAGGAGAAGAAGATAAGGAGGGCAGAAGTCTACGAAAAAGAGAAAAGGCCATAAAAAGGGGAATATACCCTGAAGAATATGTCGCCTATTGAACAATTGGGGACCCAGGTAAGAAGTGATATTCAGGTAGAAGATGATCGTGAAGCCAAGCAACCAGGGAATATTTCAGAGCGCTCAGGAACTGAGGCAATGATACTTGTGGTGCAGTTTCAGAACATGACAAACCATCGGTTGATGAATGCATGGTATTTACCTGACAACCCACCCAGCAAAGTTCACTGGTGGCAGCAAAGCAGCCAACAGGACAGGACTAGAGATTCGTCCTTATATCCAAGTGCTAGGTTTCCATGGGGAAGGTAAGGCATGTTCATCAAAACATACTACTTTTTACCAGAACTAATTCGGGCAGTAAACAGCATAGATTTCTCATTTAAAACTATCTGCACTTTGGAGGAGTACTGGGAGGATGGAACTGCCAGGTTGGCCAAGGCTTCCAAAAGGCAAAACACTCTGTGAAGGTCACTGCTATTATTAAATTATGTTGTTATCCCACTGGTTCATGGAATTTACAAACCAGAATTAAAAGGAAGAGGTGGAGGATTATGAATTTCTTACATTTCTCATGTTTCATTTTTGGAAATATAGGAAGGAAACTTTTGGGTCACCAAATATAATTCCTGGGTCCTGTAGGCAATCATGTCACCTAAAGGATTCATCTCCTATCAAACTCCTTGAACGTCTAATGAACATCTTTACTAATGTTAATGAGAATTGCTACTAATAATTTGCATTTACACACTACTTAAGGATCTTGAAGTGTTCTTTCATATAATATGCTCATTTTTATTACAGGCATATTGGATTTAAATGACTTGCCTAGGGTCTCGCAGCAAGCCAGCAGCAGAATGACTCTTAGTGCTCCCAGTGCTTTACATTAAATCCTGGACATTAACAGCTCCCTTCATAAAGGGAGCTTTGTAGCGGTAGATCACCTCCTGGTGCTGGTGGATCAAACCTTTTATGATAACGCAAACAAATCAAGAAATTACTTGAACCCATGCAATGCTTCCCAATGTGTGCAAATCCTGGCTTCCTTTGAACTTAGAAAATTGACACAAGTCTGAGTAATGCTAAGATAGCCTTCGGCATATGACCAACTATGAAATTTTGCTGTGCTAAGTATGTGCCTCAGATCTACATTTTCTGTATGAATACAGCAGTAATCTCTACATTTGTTCCAGAAAAACTTCAGAGTTTTCAGTGTCCCTTGTGCTGTTGGAGGCATATTTGAAAACAAACAAAAAACCAACCCCAAAAGTAAGCCTATAATAAACAAAAATCCTTATCTTTTTAAGTGGCAGAATTGTCTGGAGAGTTTGCTCTGATACAGACACATTCCTTGTCATTGCTGTCTCCTCTGAATAGCACTGTCCTCATAAAAAAATTAACTCTGAAAGGAGGATATGGGGCATCCCTTTGTTTATGGGCTCCTTTCTGTCAAGAAAGATGCAGTACCACTGAATGACCTGATTTTTCTGCCTGTGTCAGTGTTATCATTCTCTCATTGGTATTTGCTCCTACATTTTGCCCTCTCATCTATGCCTCCTTTGGAAAGGGCTGCAAATTGTACCCAACGATTTCAGGATACAATTTTTCAAGCTTTTGCCTGTGGCATCTGGCTCTTTCTATGAGAAAAGAGCTATTTTGTGGATGGCACTTGCTATAACATCAGAGGAACCATCTGGTAGAACAACAACGGCTACAGCAATGCTGATCCCATTCATTGAAAAAGTTCCTCCAACGTGGTGGTGGCTACCCAGGAGCTCTCACCTGTGGCAGATGGTGACATTTACTCCTGCTGGGAATGTGGCTGGGCAGCCGAATGTTAAAGAGGGCCTGCAGGGCCGCCTGCGCTGCTTGACCCTTGGCCAGCTTCTTGCTACGTCCTGAGCCTTCAAATGTTCTCCCGTCCACTCGCACCGCCATCACAAAACTCTTGATGTGCTGCTTCTCCACCGTCTCCGACAGGCAGACATACCGCAGGCCTGACCGCAGCTCGTTTAGCAGCACCACTGGGTTCTTCTCGCTCTCCGCTTTGGATGCCATCTTGTGCTTGTTTTGCTTACTGTGGCCCATTAAGTCCAGCGTATGGCAGAGCAAGCGCCCGTGTCGATAAGCAGTGGAAAGCAATTCATTATTAACAGGGTTATAGACTGAAAAGTCCTCGCTGTGTGTAGATGGTTCAAACTCCTTGAACAGAGTATCTGGAAAGTCTGCCTGATCAGAAGTAAAGTCCGTGGATGGGTTGATGCAGTTCCCCATGGCAAAGTGAGCTTGGCAGGCATTGGGGAACTGAACGAACGACTTCAGAGCTAGCTCCGCAGCGCGCATTTTGGCTTTCTTTTTTGTGGGCCCTGTGCCTTCAAACGTAAGTCCATTTACTTCCACAGCAACAGCAAAGACTGGAGCATGCACTGGACCTGTCTGGGAAACCATTTTGTATTGTAAACCTGGTTTAAGTTCATGTAGCTGAACCAGAGCGTTCTTTGGCGTCACTGACCACGAGACTTTCTTCCAGATGAGCTGGAGTTTGCAGAAATGGCCATTATTGCCTTCCTCTAAGGGTCTTTTTCTCTTACTACTAGGTGTTCCCCCTCTTGCCCTCTCGTTAGAGGATATTGGATGATCCTCCAGGTTGCCAATGTTTCGATTTTCCTTTACTTCTGCACTGCTGGTACCTGTCAGTAAAGAAAGAAAAAAACCTCACATTACAGTTGTCATCATTGTAGCTGACATTATGCCTAGGCCTGGCAGAATAGCCAAAAAAGAAAAAAAAAGTTAATGATAGATATCCTTGCTCAGCTCTTTTTGGAGGTTTTCCTCAAATATCTGTATAATGATTGGTTTATTATTTATAGCACAGATTTTCTGCATGTCCTGAATGTTTACTTGTCTCTAAAGTTCTACTTGTATTAGTCACTAGCCTCCTGTTTTAAAAAAAGATTACATCATTCAAAGATGAAGCATAACTGATGCCATGTGACTTAAATGAACTACTGCATTCACACCAGATAATTACGAGTAAAAAGTGAATAGTTTGCAAAGTTCCCTTAGGCTGAGGTTTGTTCTATAGTCCATGTGGGTGAATGCTTATGAACACGTTATTAGAAATCAGAAATTATTCACAAATTATTCACAAACATAAAAAATGGGCAAACGCATTGAATAATTTATTTGCAATGAATACATTGACTGCCTCTACTCACACCATAGGCTCTTGTGTTGCTAACATCATGAATTCAGCCTAAGAAATGATCTGACAGACCTTCCTAGCATTTGAAATAATAATTTGGTCTGGACTCAGATTCCAGTTTCATAAGTGACCATCTTTCTGTCAAATTCAATTGCAGATACTCTTAGCTCCTGCATCAGCAACAACTAATATTGCAAACATTCTAGATAAATCTAAATGAGACTAGGAAAAGCTAGAGCATCGTGACAGTAGTAATTACTGATGTAAAGAATGATTTATGTCAAAGAAAAGCAATGGGAGAGAGTGACTACCAGGAGCTCCAGGAAGGGAATGAAATGATGATGGGGAGCTATGGAGGCAGCGCTCCGTTGTTGAGCCAATGAATCCCACGTTGCTCTCAACTACATTTGTGCAATGCCCGTGCTGCGAGGCAGTGCTCTTTGCTACAGCAGATGCGTGACTGAGAATGGAGATTCATCTGACTGATGTCCTGAATGAGATAGCAAATGTGCTGCTGTCTAAATAAGAATCCTGTAATGTTTCTGTCACTTCTGGTGACTTTGTTTAAATGTATTGCATCTCCGATACATCCTCCAATCCTCCTGTGCGTTCCTTGGGGCCGAGACAAGCTGTGGAAGTAAACATGGGTGTAACCAACCCTTGAAGCAACCCATCCCTGGAGCAATGCACCTGATCCCTTTCTGAGCAGAGCGCTGCCTGGCTGCCTGCTGTATTCCAGCCAGCGTTGATCACAGAGCCTTTCCCATGGTTTGTTATTGTCAGGCACCAGCATGCCACCTGTGCAAGCTGCGTGAGTCCCAAGCACAGAGAAGGTCCCTGTGGTCCTCAGAGGACAGCAAATGGTCCTCCCACTTTCTGCGGGGCCATAGCAACACTTGGTTTCCTCTCTACCCTGATGTACAAGCTGGCTGCAAGGATGTAAGGGGTGAGCTGCCGGCTACACCTCAAGGAGCTTCTGCTGGAGCGGTGTGTCTTTGCTGCAGCCCAGTATTAGGCTGGGCTGACAGATACACAGGACTCTGCAGAGTACTATGTGGAACCAACCATCATGATTAAAAAGCCCCTTTATATCCTGACAAGTTGCACTTGTATTAAATATCAAAACACTTTCTCCCATCAGAGCAATAAGTCTGCACTCATGCAAGTTGTTCCAGAGAAAGCAGCTCACTGCTTAGACATGAGTAAAAATCATGGCTCAGTTGCTTGTGTGGGGGCCCATTTGCAGGACTGAGTCTTTAGACTCCCGTTCCTGAAAACCCTTCAGCACACACTGAGCTTCCAGCCTGTGTCTATGTCTCACCAAAGTGACTTGCAGAGCTAGGTGTTGCAGTGCTTTGCTGAGGCAGAACATGAACTGACAAATCAAGGTTTTAAGTGACTAGTTAATTTTTACTTTCTGAAGCTAGGGGGAGAGAATGAAGACAGGTGAGGAAGGAAAGAAAAAGAAGTAAATAATAGGAAAAGAAAGTTTCATCATTTGGCATTCAGCTGTATAAAATATGACATCTTTAAACCAGACTCTCTGGAAATAAGACATTTAAAAGGTCAGGGCAACTAAGACACAAGGATAATGTGGTCTTTTCTCATTGAGTTCACAACTATTTATGGAAACTCTGATCTAAGGGGGAAGGAGATGCCAACTTTAACTTTCCTTTACTTAGCCTGGCAGTGGCTTTGGCCAGCCATTTTCCACCATGACCCTTTCTCATGTTTCCATCCCACTCTGAATATGCCTCTTTGTTTGCATGTATTTTTTTTTAAATAAAGGTGGAATACTTTGCCTCAGACATACTTTTTAGCAGGAAGCAGGTTTGGTTCTGTATTTCACACCTCCTCTCTCATCTTACCTAATAGGTTTTTACAGAGCCAATTATGGTACATAACGATATTGTAGTCAGGAAGCATGAAAAGAAAGATAGCTCTTGCTTCACACAATATTCAGGTTTGAAAAGAATTTGTATTGATTATGCACCACTGAATAGGAAAACTCAAGGGGTTATTTGTATTTATAATTCATATTGTCTTATTCCAGCTGTTTTTTCTTTCATAGTCAGAGAACCACGGATTTGTGAACCGGAATGTCTGACCTTAACATCTTACCTTAATCACCCTCACTAAAACGGTGGTTAACTGAAAACATGGCAACATAAAATAAACATTACTTGCTTGTCTTAAATTCTGTCTTTGAAATTGTCTAGACCAGGTTTTGGCCAACAGGGAGTTTGCACTGATGTAGTGAAAAACATGCAGACACTCAAGTGTAAAACTTCCAGAGATCAGGCACAAAGCATATGCGGACAACGTGGGGTGTGTGAAGGTGATGTGCCTGTATTTATGGTATGTTTTGGCCTAGTTGCAGCAAAGGAAATTCATGCAAGTATCCTTACAGTCAACCATATTTCTAGAGGACCTGATCCTGAAACACCAGGAAATAGGTTAGTTCTTCACAGACTTCAGTGAGAGCTGCAGCAGGCCAAAGGTCATCATGGCATGTAAATCAGAGGCAGCTGAGATTCAGTGAGTGCTTCAGAAAGTCTGTGAGCCTGATGGACTTGTGTGATACCTGGCAGCTGCCGGGCAATGTGAAATTACTTTATACTTTCAGGTATCTTTGAAATAGGAGGTCTTTGAAATGAGTCTTTTATGAGACCTCTGTGTAGCAGACATAAGATTACCTCTCTAATGGTGGCACATGTACTTCTATTGTGAAATTCAGACAAAGCAGGCAAATGACACCAAACTACGTAAGATAAATACTGTAAGCAGCTGTAATAGAACAATCACAAGCAATTTTAGAAATGAAGAGCACTAAAAAGAAAGGGGTAAGTCAGAGGATGCACACAGGGAAAATGCAAAACTGTGGATCATTTTTAGTCCTGTTATCTCTCATAATGTGTTTGCTCTTGAGTTCCCAAAACACATTCTCTACATTTGGGGGGGGGGGGGGAGAAGAGATAGTAAAATATGGTTCTCCTATGATGCAAGGTTGAAGAATAATAAAATTGTAAGGGGAGGGAGTTAACAAAATGGAGAAAGAAAAATGTTACAACTTTTTGGCAATAGTTTCTTATTTATTGTGTAAGATTTCTAAAAAAGCCCCACACCTCTGCACTGTAATATTTCCTCAGGTAACTTTATTCATTGATTTTTGCAGTTTCACAAGCAAGTGGAGACATTGTAATCTTGTATTTGCTTCAGTAATTGAATGGGAGACAGTAATGCAGTTAGTGAAATATATTTATTTATGCACTATTCCTCAATCTTCTGTCTGATCTTTCATGTTTTTCTCCTTTTGGTCATTATGCACAGTAGAGTTAACCTAGAGAGTCTGCATCATCAAGAGCTTTTCAGAACTATAATGCATCACTAATAATGACACTGCCTATGTCTCTGGGTCATAAGGGCTCTGCAGAACTAGCCATCCGATACTCCACGCTACATTTGAAGAGATAATATTGTTCCTCTTGAAGGTTATTCTGCTGCCAAGCCAACTTCCAGGGAGGATGGGAAACGATAGGTGGTAGGTGGCATCTTCATTTTGGCTGGCACCTTCACTATTGAATTACAAGGGGCAGTACGTTATTGAAAAGCTATGATTTTGAAAGAAAGAATTTGAAATCTCTGTAGTATAGCAAACTTCTGATGCAACTGATAGCTCTGACACAGGAAGTTACAGGTAGGACTTAATTTTTATTTTTCTGCATTTTCATATCTAACCCCTGTTTGACCTGCTTATGTAGAGTATATTTTTGCTGTCCATCTACATCACATTGACTGCAGAAGTTAGAAGGATTGACCTCCATAATTCCTGGCATACTTGAAAATGAAAAATTTTAAATTAGAAGCAATAGGTATGAACCCAGGAGCCAGAGCCTCGGTACCTTTGTCCAAGGTCAGCTACTACATCAAATGCAATGTAGGGCGGTGTCCTTTTGCAAGCAAGATGGCATTTTCATTTACTTATTGAATCCACAACAGAGGATTGGAAACTCTTCTGCTGGAATTTTTAGGTTTGTATTCTTGACTTTAGAATAATAAACTTTTAGCTAACAACAGAAATCACTCCTTCCTCTCTTACATGAAAACACACAGATATGTATCTTTAAACCTTCACAAAAGAGGTCTACTTAAGGGAAACCTACCATGATCTCTCTGTTGCTGCTGAACCCTCCCCGCCAGCCCAAAGGGTTCAGGCTGTTTGAAACTGTATCATTAGGCTTTATTGGGATGTAACACCACATTGTGAAGGCAAGCTTTACCAGTGCAAAAAAGTACAGGACTTTGCTTAAAGTGAAGATGAAAAATTTGTGTAAGGTGGTTGCCATTGCCTTTAGCTGCTCTGGAATGAAGATACTCTACTTTGCCCACCTTATTGTCTGGAATAACTGTGAAATCCATGCACATTTAGTACAGCTCTTACCAATTAGGGAAATTATTCAAATGACCTAATGACCTGACTTGGATGATACTCAGACTCTGATGCTCACTGTCCAAGTTAGCAAATAAGTGCATGCATTAAAAAACGTGGGCAGCCCACAGCAAAAACGGATCTAAGTACATGCCTTCCTGAATCAGGCCCAGACTACAGCTTAGCTGTGGGCATGGGAGAAATCCAAACGATGGCAATAGACACAGTTTTCAGAACAAAAGCAGAGGGTTTGATTCTGTGGGGGATTACTTGGGGTTCTGATTGCTGGAAGGGAATATCTACTGTCTTCTTAGAGGCAGGGTCCTTGCTGTATCTCACACGGTGCAAACAAAAGCTCTGGTGCCTCATGATGCCCAAGGTGGACTTTGACCAACATGCTTATGACTTCAGTACACTGAATCTGGGGCTGGATTCATCCTACAAAGCTGTTGCAGGAGCTGATATGTTGGGGACCATCGCCATCATCTCCTTCTGCAGGCGCTGGGGAGAGGTATACACCTTCAGAAGGGCACTGCACCGAGTTTGTGCATAGGACAGCATTGCACGACGAGAACACCAGGAATCACACGCTCCTGCTGGGGGTACACCCTAGATTTGCAAGTACCTTTGTCTGGTGGTAGTCTGTCTTGATGCCATGGCATAGTGTGGATGGAACGATTAAAGATCAGGGACAGGCAGAGGTCTGTAACATCGTGAAAGGCAGGCAGGCAGGTAGTGAATGATTATTCACTGTTTCATGCAATCCGAGCACTAGAGACAGCAGGCTTGAAGCAATAAAAGGGTGCACTTTTTGACAACACAGTAAATCACTGAACTTTCTGTTCCTGGCTGTTGTTGAGATCAGAAGTATCAGTGGGCTCCAGAGAGGACTAGACAGGTCTGTTGATGTCTAAGAAATATGATGATTCAAGTGCAAAATCTAGCTCAGTAAATTACTTGCTGGGTGCCAGAGAGATATACCAATGGGAAGATCACCATTTAAATGTCCTTTTTCTCAATGCATCACTAACAGCAAATTTTGAAGAGAGTGTAGAGAGCTAAACTTCCTATTTCTAAACCTGTGTGACATTTCTTATATTCTTAGCTAATTTCAACTTCTGGGAATGAATAGGGTGCTCCTTTTCTCACATGTTCAAGATAAGGTTTTCATCAGAGACTGATGATTAGTTTACTCAAAATGCCATTCCAAAGGTGCCTAGTGCCTTTGATACATTTTTCTAGTATTAGTTCATGGATCATAAACCACAATAATAGTGTCTATATGCTAATAATCACCAGTTGAAAATGCACATGTAGTTAACCTGGCATGGCTGCCTTTGTAAAGAAGGCCTAAAGGAATATGAAACAGGATTTGAATCCGTTTCAGCTAGTGGGACTCTGCCTATAGATATAGCACAGTCTGGGAAGGGGCACTTTCACAGGATGCTCAGTGAGTAGAAAACTTACAGGGATAAGCAAACCACTTCTCTACCTTGCCAGCATTCTCCTGGGCTGCTGTTAAATTGTTAACACAGAAGAAGGTTTTGCTTATTCAGAGCATATAACTGAAGCTCTTTAAAATGCCAAATTACTACACAGGTACATATGTGCTATAGAAATCAGTGGGCTTTATACCACTATACCGGAAGTGAACACTGAAATATGGCTGATTTTAAACTAATTCGTCCTTTTTTTTTTTTTTTTTAAAGATTCTAATAGTAACACCTAAAAATGTGTTGCCAAGAAACAAATCGCTGCCTTATCACTGGTGTGTGTGTTTGACCCAAGAGAGGACTAGGCAGGATGTCCCTGAAAACAGTGAAATTTGCTATTTCTCTTTCAGAAAACACAGCTTACCCTGTCCATGTGAGTTATTTTAAAGCCAGTGCCAGCTCGAAGCAATCTTGGCATTACAGCAGCAATAAGAAAATGGTGTTACAGTGTTTGGCTTGTACAAACTTCCTACATTACCTAAAAATAACTAAGTAGCACATTTGGGAAACATTACGCAGGAGGTGCCTGCACAAGCTCATCATGTGCATAATATGTTTCCTGTGTGTACTTTTCATATCTCTTCCTGAAAATGTAGCCTCCCTGAGACCAATTTTGAAGGATTTTCAGGATTTTTTTTGCCTTTGCTAAGATATGTAAAAACCTACCAGTCCCTGTGCAGCAGAATGGTGTGATGTCCATGTGGTACTCAGCAGCAGAAAATAGAGGGCTGTGCTCCTTCACTCCTTCAACAGCTACTCCCCTTGGTGCCGCACCGTGATCACACCAAGGCAGATTAGCAACGACGGGGAAAAAAAAGCCCATTCCTCCCACCAACTGGCTCTAATAGGGCAACATGTCAGTGTGTGTCTGGCTGGAAAAGAAACCCATCTGGCAGATGATACTAAAACTCGAAGAGTTGCTCATTTGCTTCAGAAAGCTTCCCTCCTTTTTTTTTTTTTTAATGATTCAAGATGCGTTACAATAAGCAGGACTGGATAACACACAGTAATTGCTTCTAGGCGATAAATGGGAGGGCTTGCTAAGAGTTATTCAGTCCCAACTGCACCCTCCCAGACTTCTTGGTGTTTTGAAGAGTTCACAACTCCTTCAAACCCAGCAGCACTTTCCTCCAGGTCTGCAGTCACGGGTTCAGGGAGTCAGTGACTTTGTTCAGGTGTAAGGGCCCAAGAAAATGCAGTGGCTAATTTTTGGGTTACATCTAGTTTATTTAAGCCTGGTTAATCATCTTTTCTCAATTGGATTTGGTTTCTTTCTTTCTTTTTTTTTTTTTCTTTTATTTTTGTTCTCCAGGTCATATCACAGAAGTAAAAGAGAAAACAGTTTTTCAAGTAGAGGGCTTGTTCCTGCAATCTTTACTTTTGCAAAACTCCTTTTGTAAGCAAGGAAATATAAATAGGGGAAAGACACAGCACCAAAATGTCCTGGGGTTTAGGGATTGTGAGAAAAGCAAGTGAGCAAAATAAGGTAACATAAGCAGGAAAGGAAAAGGAGCTTCACAGACCTGCAAACCAGAATGTAAACATCTCCTTTTGTAGGATTTTTTCCTTTGTGTTTGTGACACACCACTTACAGCCCTGCCGTGCCAGGGTCTGCACAGGGAAAAGTGGGAAGGTGAGCTGAGGTTAACCCTTCCTTCACTGGAGATTGGAGAACATGTTTGCACTCAGCGTCAGGGAATTTTGCATTTTACATGAGGACTGGGCTTATGGCCTGCCAATATTTGCAAATCCACCTCCTTTCCACAATTGCCCCTACACCATAAAGCTTTTGTCTTTAAACTTTATTATCCATCTGTCTATAAAGAAAAGAGACTGCTTACTTAAATTGTCTTCATCCTCCATGGTGGTTGTGCCAGGACTCAGATACTTGAAGGGCGCTATGAAGGTGGACAGTATGCTTACTTTTTCTAGAAGAAAACAGAAGAAAAGAGACATATAAAATCACTATTTTGTCAGTGCATTCTACTGCACTGCAATCTACTCCACACTTTTTTTAGGTGAAAACATCTCATCAAATCTGTTTCTTTTTTTTGTTTTTCCTGACTCTACAGCCCCACCAAAATTCACAGAACTGCAATACATTTTTTACAGCTGGCACATGCAAATACCAAATGCACGTCCCTCCTGGTTTCTGCCCCTGTGTGGTGCTCCTTGGCCATGCTTCCCAGCAATGGTGCCTGAGCACTGCAGAGCTGGGAATGCAGGAAGCTTGAGCTGGTCCAGCTGGGAATGGGGGAGGAGGGTGGGAGCTGAAGGCGGTCAGCCCTGGGAGGAGGGACATGGGAACTGCTCTAATGGATGAGACCATCAGTTTACCTCCTCTTGTTTCCTCTCCCTGACAGAGGCTGAACAAGAAGTCTCAGAGAAAGCTCAAGTGTTGACGGCACAAGACGCTACAACTGCTTCTAATTCTTCTAGAAATTGTTGACTTGACTTTTGGAAAACTTTCATGGTCTGCACAGGAAGCTATTTTCTAAACAATAAGAATCCTATTTGAAATCCTTCTTATTCACATTTGTATTAAGTGTAGCTCCTTCTGCCTGCAGTTTCTGTTTATCCTGCAGATAGCAGATGGCACAGAAATTTACTTCCAGTGCCATGATCAGCTTCTGCATTAGATGCCAGGACAGATTCAGCAAAATGAGAACCGATACTGATTTATACTAGCTCAAAATTTGGCTCAGGATTTATCTATAGGGAAAAGTGCTGTTAACACAAACACTAGAAACAGGGGAATATTAACGATACGTGTTTTATTTAGTTTGTTAACTAGTTGATTTAGTTTGTTGTTCACTTTGTTTAGGCTGAATTCCTCATGACCCAAAGTATGGGTACTTTGCTGAGGCCTTACATCAACAGGGTGTCTACCTTAGGTAGCAGAAGAAACAGAAACACACCTTACAGAGGTGATTCATAGCTTTGAAGGACTTAGTTGCTTTCCTAAAGTACTTATCTGCTTAGAAAGCCTCAGTTAGGTTGAAATGCTCCAAATCCTGCACATTGCAAACAATGCTGGGCTTTCATTTTGTGGCAGAAGCACCAAAAACCAAACCTAGAATGTCTTCTTTCAGGTGACACAGGGAAAATGATTTTCTTGGGGACCTTCTTTATTGGTGAGAAAGTATTTCTCTGAATTTCCTTACGCTACCTGGCTGCTAATCTACCACTGGTCTGGAAGGCATTGCAGCTGAAGAGCTCCTAAACTTTTTCAGCAGCACATCTGTTAGCTTTTTGGCCTGGTTCTTCCTGCATTTGCAAATAATCCTTGCTCTTGCTGAAGACTGTTACCAGAATCCACTGAAAATGACTGCAGATGTTTGTCCTTAGCTAGGTAACACTACAGCTCAACTCTATTATGAAAAAGCACAGTAAAAGCTGAGTGCTTTTTGTTAAGTAAATACAATAAGTGGAATAAAAGATTGCCTGAAGAAAACCTTTTTCCATCCAGAAACCTTTCAGCCCAGACTAATATGTAATTAGAGCACAAATTAACCTCCTTGAATTGCAATTTCATTAAGGGATTGTAGTGATGTCATGAACCAAAAGACTGAAGCTATTTATGAACACTTTAGCCAAAAGATTTTCCTAAGTGAATACTTTGACACTTTTTGTTAAGGCATTGCTCACTCAGAAATGTGGTATCTCTGTATGACACTATCTCAGTGCATGTGAGACTGTTGGGTTGCCAACAGGATGAAGGCTGTTATTCACTCCCACCTCTCTCAACTGGTTTCTTTGATCAAAGTGAAAAGAGTGTAGGCTTTTGGGACCTAATCCAAAGGCTACATTTGGTAAGGGGAACGCTTCAGATGATAGACGTAGGATCAGGGCAGTCCTTGGCTTCAGCACCAGCAACGACTGTTGTGTCTGGATACTGAGATGCGGTGAGCTGAAGGGTACTCCGCCTGTGCCTGACTGCTGATGGCTGTCAGACCTTCAGAACTAGCCCTCAAGACACTGGATGTCGTACACAAACTTAAAGCTGCTTTGCTGAGAAAATATTCTCACTTCTCATAAAGAGTTCATCCATTAACCAAGCAATGAGGACATGTGCTTTCTTGCTGAGGTTGCTAACACCTATTCCTGTCACCCATCAAAAAGCAAACCCATGTAGTTTTATACTGTACTATTATTAGGTAAAGGAATATTCTGTGATTTGTCTTTCACCCCAACCAATTTTGTGCAATCGACAGGCGAGATTTACAATGCGGATTGAAAATTTATCAAATTATTTTCCCTTTTGCCTTAAGTGACCCTTTAGCCACCTTAAGCTTTTGTTGTTACTGTTTCCCACCTGTCCACAAAGACCTTGCTGGTGCCTTTGCTTTGTGTGGCAGAGAAATGGGGTGGCTTGTAAAATTTACTGCGCTCTTAGAGCAGCAATGGATGGGTTCGTGTCAACCAAACTCAGGCAGGCCCTAATAACAGGATATCCTTCAATCAATACAGACAATAAAGATTATAATTTAATATTTCAATGCATTGGTTGAGCAATGGAAGATTTAGTGTGTGTCTGGAAGAAGGAGGAGGGCAGGGTTTTTGAGTGAGTGATGTAAGAAGAGAAGAGCCACAGTATGGATGTAGCACAGATGAATTATTGAGCCTATGGAGGAGGAGAAGATAGATGACAGGATAATTAAATGTCGGTGTTTACAGGGAAATAATCTGGCTAGGTATAAAACTATTGGTATGACTGTGCACTTCCATCTTTTGCACATTATTGCCTATTACCATATATAGACCATAGGAGACCACAGTTTTATTGTCGATGATGAAATTCAGTGTTATTTTTGTTTACTATTTCAGAACAAGATTAGGAGAGTTGTGTATTCACACTTTATGTTCCCCGAGTATTTTAATGTCCATCACAGTTAGTCTTATTTCTAGCAGTTTGATGAAAACTTATGAATAAGAATAAAGGACGTGGCTAGATAGGAAAAAGAAAAAGCTATACAGAGCTTTAAAGCCTCCTTTTTTCTCTCACTCTCTTCTCCTCTGTTTGTTGTTTGGGGTTTTTTTTGTTTTGGTTTGTTTTTTTTTTTTTTTTTTTCCAAAAGAAGCAATGACAGGTAGCCCAAAATTAGAGTGGCTATTTTTACTTTATAATTGTAAATATTCTCTGTATTTGTCTGAGGAAATAATTTTTCAAGGCGAGGAGAGAGGGTCTAAAAGAAGAAAACAAGACATTTCAAAAACTCTTTTCTCCAGAAAGGCAGAATACATAACCCTACATTTATGAGGACCAATACAAGGAGCTATTATTGCTTGCATTACAATTGTACCAAAAGCCTCCGGTGACATGAAGGAGCTATTTTATGAGGGTCTACATGGATACAAAGGAAGCTGTATTTACAATGGAAACTGAGAGACAAAGAGCAGGTATAGTGGTATTTATTTCTAGCCACCCTGGAACACTAACGCAGGACAGTAGCATCATATTTTGTAGTGTATTCACCATAAATACATCTTTCCAAGTGATGCCAAGTGGGACTCTGCTCCAGTACCCTAAGCACAAAAATCACCATTTATCCTGATGAGAAGCCCCTTATAGGAAGAAACCTCACTCTCCTCTGTTTTGGGATGGAAAAGGATTTCAGTTGACACTTCTTAAGTATATTTTTTCCAAGAGCAGCAAATAGTTAAAAAATAATCATGAACACTGTTTTGACAGTAGCCCTATAAATCATTTAAACAAATCAAAAAAACATCGTCCAAGTTTTGCATGAAAAACAGAAAATTATTTAGTCCAAATGATTCAGCAAAGCCTGGCATACGAGGCAGAGAAGTTTCCACTAAAATCTGCTCTTTTTGTGAAGTTGCTCTTGCTCTGGGGATGCAGTCAGAAGACTGGTCACAAGTTCTGTAAATACGCTTTTATTGTGAAGACAAGAATACACATATACAGCTGTAAACAGTATTAGTGCCCTTCATACCTACCAGTATTTAAAGGGCACCAGACAATATGGCTTGGTCGCCAGACATACTGAAGTTCTTTCACTCTCAATCACCTGAATAAAAGCAACGGGAACGTCAGGAGCTCAACACTTTTAAAAATCAGGCCTTATACGTGTTGGACAAATTGTTTAGCTTTAAGAAAAGCAGACTGAGTGGGGTCATAACAACTGTCTTCAAATACTTAAAAAGCTGCTGCATAGAAGAAAGGAGCAAGATGTATTCCATGTGCATTAACACAACCAGAAGTAATGGATTTAAATTGCATCAAGGAAAATCCACGTTAGGCATTAAAAAACCTTCCTAACAGTAAGGATAGTGCAGCACTGGAACAGATTGTCTAGTGGGGAGGTTGAGGAGCCGCTGGTGCTGAAGAGCTGCAGGAAGATGGTTGGCATGGGCAGGGTGTTGCACCTGGCCTTGGGTGCATCCCTTATAGTCTCTTATCCCTGTGGACCCCAGTAGAAAACCTCATCCTGGTCTTGAGATCACGCAGTAGGTTCTAGCTCAAACTTGGAAAAGTGAGCAATATTTGCTAATACTAGCTAATCTCTGAGCAGAAGTTTGTGGTATGCTCTTTTGCTTGGCAGCTAATGAGCACTATTAATAATTGTTTTTTAAAATGCAACTTCTGAACACAAGAAGGATTAGACAGATGGCTACCAGTGGTTTGCCAGATCAGCATTAGCAATGTTTTACTGAATTAGTTTCATTCTCATATTCCAATTGATTACTGTAAGCTACTTTACTTGTCAGAGGTTTCTTTAATAGTATTCTTTAAAAAACACAATGTGGACATAATAGACCAGTCCTAAGTCATTCATTTGGTTTGCATGGAGTACGAAATTACTCAGGAAGGGTCAATTCTGATGCAATAATGTAAACCCAGCTGCAAAACCTCTTGAAAAAACCCTTATTTTTATTTCTCTAAAACAGTATCTGCAGCTACTCAAATAGTTACATTTTTACAGTTATGTTAGCCTTGATTTATTTTGAAGGGGGGGATACAGAGACAGAAGAGAGCCTGCACACTGGGAGATGATTCTCTATCTTCCTTCTCATATCTTAGTCAGTTCAGGCTTGGGCTGACAGTGATTGACAGGACGAGGGGATTCTTTACACAAAAGAAAAATATGGCAAATTTGCGGGGAAAATAGCAATGTCTTTAAACCACAGCACTTACTGAGAAGGGCTCACAGCCTTCTAAATTATGGCTTGCACAGCCACCATGCTGCATCATTTAGTTTAAGCAGCCAGTTTCCAGATAGGGATTTACTTGCTTGGTGTCAGAATCAGCCTTTACAGCTGAATTCGAGAACCTGCCATTGAGTCATGGGTTACTGAGTGTGCAGGGCTGCAGAGGCATGGCCCAAGTGCTTTTTGCTTCACAGGCAAGTGGGAAGGCTCTGTGCAATGCTCTTTTATACCCACCCTGACAAAGCTGTGCTGGGGTGCCTGTGAACGACCACCATGGTACCAGTGGGGCTGGGAGGACCGTCTCTGTCCATCCCCTCTAGCCGTGGTGTTTAAGTTAGAAGCATGCTGCCCTAAACACCTTCAGATGGCTTGGGTTTCTGTACAGACACAGCAGCAGCTTTGGCACACCTGTGTGCCTGGTGCAGGACTCCCAGTTTGGTGCCTTGCATTGCACAGGATAAATTCAAGCCTGCATATATTTGCAAGGAGCTATTAACACACGCCCGTTTCTCCTTGGTGTGCATTTTGGTCTCTCACTCCTACAATGGGAGATCTGAAGGTGAAGCCTTGCTGGCATCACGAGTCCTTGAGAGCCATCGGTCAGTGCAGTTGGAGCAGCACACCTAACTGAGCAGCCCAAGGGGGCGAAAAGGAGCCTGTGTGCTGGAGGATACGAAAGGGTTAAAATATGTGGGACTGTTTCTGTCTGCAGATATGCTGCTTGGCATCCCTGGGAGTGTGGCCTCTGAGCTGGACAGTTACTAAAGATCTGCTTTTTGTAATTGGTTTTCAATCTAAGGCTTTTGCAGCGATACCCCACCCTGGCCCACGTGGGAGCAGTAAGGAAAGCTTTTCTTGGAGGTACCAGAGGAATATGCTGAGAGAAAACCTTCTGATTTTTTGCCTGAAACATTTTTCTTAAAAGCAGGGAGACAAGGGACTATTCAGATTAAGGAATTTAGGTTTTTAAAAGAAAAAAATGTATTCAGCATTACTGTTTTTGTTCTCTGCTTCAGCAGAGACCTGAAATGAAGATGTGAAATATCAGAACACATTTTTTCTTGTCTGATAACCAAAAGGAAGACAAAACCAGTGAACATTTGGATAGTCAGCATTTCAGGTGAAGGTTTTCGGCTGCATGAGGCAGGTTGTGCTTTGAGTTAGAAGTCAGAGGTGCAAACCCAGAGCCATGAAGTCTTCCTCTGAAATGGGGCGACAAGCTGCTCAGTATGATGCAGTGTCTTGCACAAAAGCACCTGCCCCTGTGCCTCGCCTGGAAGTCAATCGTGGCCTCCCAAGGGCAGGGGTCTGCTGTAAATAGATCTACTTGCTGCCTTTATCATTTATTTATCTAGTTCTTGGGGCAGAGAATATCTTTCTGCTCTATTGTTGTTCAGAGTTTAGCAAAATGGGATCCTTGTCCAAGACGAGAGCTCTGAAATGCCATTTTATTAAATAGCAATAACAGTTTATGGTGTTATGATACTGCAGAGAACATTGAATGTGAAACATCAGTTAGCTCAGGGGGCCGGCAACTGGACTAATCCTTTTACCTCTGTGCATCCTGTTCTGGCTGTTTACTGACCCAGAACTGCTACCCTTGGAAAGCTTTTGCGGAAGCCGTGTGAAATGTTTTGCTGGTGATGATCCAACCCCTAACACACAGTGGCAGGTTCATCCCCTGCGCTCTGGCCACTCTGCAGCCCTGCATCCTACCAGGGCCTCCACACACAGCCACGCTCATTTACTCTGAGGTCAAAGTAACTTCTAGTTTATCACTGAAGAAGCAGAAAGGGCCAGCAATAAAGCCACACATGTGATTTGTATGGATCCATCCAATATGATTTGAGATACAGGATATATCCTCTGGGATATGTTTAATTGATCACATCATGGGCCTTAGCCAATGTATGTAGCATCTGCGACATGATTTCTTTCTACAGTGGTATGTCCTGCAGCTCTCTTCTCCTCCTTTCCCAGAATGGAGATAGTGGGTTTTAGCTGCAGTTTCACCGTATGAATGTAAATAGGCATTTGAGTAGACAAATCTCTGGGCTTGTACTCCAGCGCTTCGTAACAGCCCACTCCAAGCTCCTTTACCATGAAAGACCATTTACAGCATGAAACATGTTGTGTTGTGAAATATTAGTTTCTTATTACTTCTAGTAAAGAGCAAAGTAAGTAAAAACACAAGGTGGTTGATGGATTTTTTATAAGAAAGGCAATGTGTATGTGTGTTGTTCTCTATTAGATTCCATAGAAATCAATCTGAAATCTAGTTCAGCCTAGTAAAATTAGATCTAAAACTATTTAATTTTGTTGCAAGAGTGTTTTTGTCTCCCGATGCCTTGCTTGAGGACACAGAGAGATAAAAACTCTTGAGTTATTATCAGTTTATGTGCATCTCCGTCTGCTTGTGGAGTGTACTATATTATGTATTTTCCAAGTGATCTGGCTGTGGCTTGGAGATGGCAGTTTAAAAATCATGTCTTTGCAAGCTTCTTATGCTATTTGAACATTCATTTTGGAAATATTTTTATTTTGCATTCTATAAACTGTGACAGGCTTTTTTTCCCTCTCTTTTCCCCTCCCTTTTTTTGGATGTCATCACTTTAGAAAACAGGATAAGCACAAGAGAGAATAATTTCATAAAAACCACCAGTGCTTAGCTCTGTGTGCTGAAGTCTTGCGATGGAGACCATAAAAATGGCCAGTGGATTTATTAGGCATGTAATAAATCTGCGTGATTAACACTACCTATGACTATTTGATTGTATGCCAGCTGCATATCAAACAGTATTATCAAAGAGCATCTGTCTACACATTTACGGCAAACTGAAGGCCTTCTTAGTCACATGGGAAACTAGTTTGGCCAGTATTAAGGTGAACAGGCTAATTTCTCATTAGGCTGTGTCTACCTACAAGTTTGCACTATTTAAGGAGACTTAGCTAACCTGGGACAGAAAACTATATAAAAATGTTTATTTGGCTTAAGAAAGGTTTGCCCATCACTAATTTAAACCTGTTAACTAAATTATGACTATGCGAAACATGAGTGTGGTCTATGCCAAAGTAAGAGTACTGAATTTGGCAAAGGTATTTAAAAGGATGCCTAGAACCAGTGGATCTGAGGTCTAGGGAAGCAAAGCAACTCCATCTTGGGACTGTGCATGCAGAAGGACATGGAGGATGCAAAGCTCTGTGCTGCACTACCTGATTTTGAAAGGTCCGCTCAGGTACATAAAGTCTAAGGTGGGCCTGAGCTGTTAAAGCCAAACTTAAGTTCTCCAAACTCTAAGTCTCCAAGTTCAGCCATCACCTGCTGTCAAAGGGGGTGAGTAACCCTAGGAGGGACTGATCCACTTTACCTTCAGAAAGGAGATGTCAGCATGAACATGCACAGATAAATGCCTGCTGAGATAAGTACAATAAATCTCTCCCAGAAGCTACCTATTGATTTTATTTGGGACCTGGACTATTGATTTAGACTAGAAGACTAACTTGTAGATGTCCAAAGTTAGGAGACATGATTTCTACCCTACCTTGCCAGAAGTGACCTGTGTTCTGGCGTGTGTTATCACTGCCTGTGGCTGGATCCCATAGTGCCGAGGGAGATGTCCTGCTTCCCTGAGCAATGCAGCCCCCAGCAAGGAGGCTCTGCTGTTGACAGGTTTTCTCAGTACTGTTTCAGTCCTTGATCTTCACATAGGTTTGGGTACCGAACCGAATGGTGTGTTACTGAAGGAGTGATCAGGACTCCTTTATGCTAACGGAGCTCATGCTGACGGCAGACAGTAGGAGTTATTACATGGGGAAACTATATGAAGATGTTTGTATAGGTGCAGTGTAGATGAACAGCTAAGTATTTCTTTGTACTTTACAAAATGATAATTTCACTGTATAACGTGTGGATCACCTAACATGGGCATAATGATGTGCTTCACCTCAACACAGACTGCTCTTTTAGTTCTTCTAAGATTTCATTCTTCAACCTGCAATAATGCCTACAAATGCACATACAGATATAGCTGTTCATCTCCCCCCCATAACAGATGAAGAGACCAACGTGAAATGGCCCCAGCCGAGGGCAGACACTGCCTGTCAGCACTCCCCTTTGAGCTGTAACTCCCTCATTCCCAAACTGAATACTTGCTTAAACATTAGGAAATGAATGGCCTGCATCAGAAAGATCCAGTCAGCAATTAGTGATGAAAGGCATTTTTTAATCTGCTCTCTGTTCATCTACTGTAAGCCAGCCAAGTATGACCTCTCCCTCTTGTACTTCTATAGTAATGCACATTTCACCTGAATCCTTCCCTGATTTATCCTTTATAACATGAGGCAGTCTTGTGTTAACCGATCTGTCTGTGCACAGAAAGTTAAAGGCACTACCATTATAATTTAGGAATGCTCTTACTGAGATAGGTGTGCTTATTGAGAGCAAACAATTAACTCCAGGTGATATAAGAAGGCTGAGATTTACAGGGCTTTCTCAGACAAGATGCTACTGACAGAAGTCAGGTCTGCTAATTGAGCCAGTTATTTAAGTATTTAGGCACTTAAATTCCCATTTGACCCTGCGGGAGCTGAGACAGCTAAAAGGAGTTAGGGGCTGCCCTGGGGCTCTCCCAGGTGTTCCTGGTATTAGAGTGCCATTTACTACAAAGCAACTGCTCCAATTTCATGTGTTAAGGCATGAGCCTTTAATATTTATTAAGCTTTCGATCACAGCTTGCAGAGTCTGAAAGCTTCAGGTTCATCATTGCTACTTTGTTAGTATTTTCTTTTTACCTTTTCAGTCTTTATTCAATCACAGCACAAATGGCTTCGAACCTATCCCTCAATTAAGAGTGGTGACAAAGGAAAAGTTGGCTAATGCTTCATAAAGAGGGCTAAGTTTTCAGGGTGATGCAAAGAAAACTTGACACCTGACTCCCATCAACAATAATAATGGGGGCCATGCATCTAACTCTTTCTGCATTGTGCTGACATTGTACCCTTGAATGTTAGTACAGTCCAATAATTCTCCAAAGATGAGGCAGCTTATTTTCTCTGCCATTGCTGCTTTGCTGGCATTTTTATGGCATTTTCAGAAGTACTACCTGTCAGAGTTAGTACTTCCAAGGATGGCATTGCTTTGGGGTGATTGAGGATTGATGTAATTAAAGAGAAGGCAGTCTACTGCTTGCCCGTGGGTATTTTCTATCAAGCGTTTCACTGCACAGCTACGATTGATGACTTAAATGATGACAAAGTTGGGCTGCTCTGTATGTGCAACAGTGATTCAAACCGGGAGTTCATGGATGTGAGTCCTGTATTTTAGGCTAAGAGAATTCTGAGAATGTTGCAGAATCGGAGCTTTCTAGGAAAACCGCAAATTCTCATGAGCAGTTTAATAACATCACTGAAAACTCCCAGACAGCTGTCACGGAAAGGGACTAGTCCCAGTCACAGCTAGGGTCAAGATTATTATTTGGGAATTATTTGGAAAAGAACAGAAAAAAAAGTATATTATATTACATCACTGAATAAATCCACTGGGTGCAGTTGTTGTTGTCTTAAGGGGGATTATCTGATTAAATCTACACATGCTTTTGTACTTATCCACATCTGGAGCAGTCACTGTAGGCTTTCTTTATAGTCAGTGAAGACTTAGTCAATATAGCCTATGGCATTAGAGTACATTAATTTCATCCTAAAGTAAGTATGTGTTAGTCCTGTTCTGTAACTTGAGCATGTTAAAAGCCATGTGAAATATCAGGCATATTATTATCTCAGTGTTTACCCCTTAATAAACTGATGAAGTGGTAAAATCCAATAGGAAAGCTGCTCTTTAGCACCGCAGACAGAGTTTGAAAAGGATGGTCTGGGAACATAAAACAGCTCTTTGTGCAGAAAGAAGAGGAAT